>NC_092387.1:54168448-54483820 GCF_030028105.1 Mobula birostris | reverse complement strand
GCAAGATGGAGAGAAATCTTTGATACAGGAACATCAGACGATAAATACAAATCCTAACAGTCAATCATTTAACAAAGAATATAATGCATATATAATTGTTCAGGGTAACAGGGGAATAAGCAACAAACTAAACCAGAACTGTTCAATGCATACCATGGCCAATGGAAGTAGAACAACTATCATATTAAGCAACTGTAAGTGAGGTAGTTCAAAGGCCACTAACAAATGAATTCATCTACTACTTATCATAAAACCTTTCATAATACCTCAAGGGAGCATCCCCAGACAAAATATGACAAAGACCCAAAAACATTAAGAGGAAACCAAAACTTGGTCAAAGGTAGGTCTAATGTATGCCTTAAAGGAGAAGGGATGAGATGTGGATAAATTCAGAATGACAATATTTGTGATTTGAACATGAAGGATCAAGGATCAACTTTATTCAGCATACGTACTTACATGTATTAGGAACTTGCTGTGTTGTGCTGGTCCGGGCGTGATATGCCACAATTATAAAGGACAAAGACTGTGTTGGCGCATGGCCAAGTGGTTAAGGCGTCGGTCTAGTGATCTGAAGGTTGCTAGTTCGAGCCTCAGCTAATGCAGCTTGTCGTGTCCTTGAGCAAGGCACTTAACCACACATTACTCTGCGATGACACTGGTGCCAAGCTGTATCGGCCCTAACACCCTTCCCTTGGACAACATCGGTGTCGTGGAGAGGGGAGACTTGCAGCATGGGCAACTGCCGGTCTTCCATACAACCTTGCCCAGGCCTGCCCCCTGGAAACCTTCCATGGTGCAAATCCATGGTCTCATGAGACTAACGGATGCCTAAAAGAAAGGATAAAGAATTATATAAAAAATAAAGCTAGTGGTTAAAATATGGATATGGAATAAAATGAGCTTAAATAAATAAATAGCAGTAATGCAAACAGCATTATAAAGAGTGGTTTAATATGCTTACAATGCAGTGCAATGACTGGGGTAATAGAGTAGGGTGGGGACAAGCTAACTAGAATGGTTCATCAGATCAACTGCTTGGGGTTAGAAAATTTTAAGGTGGCATGAAGTTTTTCTTCTAACGGCCTCATCGCACTTTCCAGAGGGAGCTTTTGGAAAAGTGTGGTAGTGCCTGCAATGATATTTTGTGCCCGCTTCGTTTTCCCAGACATATACAAGTCCTGCGGTGATGGTCGACTGCAACCAATGACCTGACAATTCTCTGTACTTTTCGTATATTGTGAGAGAGTGCTTTACCGAACCAAATAGTAATGACTGACATAGATGATGAAAGGATTTTAATATGTCATATCTCAGTGGTTACTTTATTAGGTGCACCCGTATACGTGCTCTACTAATGCAACTATCTCATCAACCAATCATGCGGCAACAACTCGCTGCAAACATGGACAAGAGGCTCAGTTGCTGGTTCTGGCCAAACATCAGAATGGGGAGAAAAGTCATGTCTGTGTGACTTTGACCATGGAATGATTGTTGGTGCCTGACAGAGCAGTTTGAAAATCCCAGTAACTGCTGACCTCCTGGGATTTTCACACATAACAGTATCTAGAGTTCGCAGAGAGTGGTGCAAGAAACAGAAAATATCCACTGAGCAGTAGTCCTGTGGGCGAAAACACCTTTGTAGTGGGAGAGGTCAGAGGAGAATGGTCAGACTGGTTCAAGCTGACAGGAAGGTGACAGTAACTCAGATAACCATGCGTTACGACAGTGGGGTGCAGAAGAGCATCTCTGAATGCACAACATGTCGAGCCTTGAAGTGGATGAGCTACAGCAGCAGAAGACCATGAACATACGAGGAGTGATTGATATGTTTGTGGCCTAAGGTAGAAGGAGTCAATTTTAGAAAACTTAGCACATTTATTTTTCAACATAGTCCCCTCCTACATTTACACACTTAGTCCAGTGGTCATTGAGCATACAGATCTTGGACCTCCAGGAAGTGTCCACAGCAGGGGGTGATTGATAAGTTCGTGGCCTAAGGTAGAAGGAAATGAGTTATACAGCTCTTGTTACATGCACATGCAGTTCAACTCTTTGTGATTATGCAGAAAGTTTGAAGTTAATAACTCATCTCCTTCTACCTTAGGCCACGAGCTTATCAATCACCCCTGATGAGTTATTAACTGATAATTTATTAACTTCAAACTTTCTGCACAATCACTCAAAGAGTTGAACTGCATGTGAATGTAATGAGAGCTGTATAACTCATCTCCTTCTACCTTAGGCCACGAACTTATCAATTACCCCTGCTGTGGACACTTTCTGGAGGTCCAAGATCCGTATGCCCCACGACCGCTGGACTAAGTGTGTAAATGTAGGAGGGGACTATGTTGAAAAATAAATGTGCTAAGTTTTCTAAAATTGACTCCTTTGTTAGGCCACAAACTTATCAATCACCCCTCGTATATTCACTCAGTGGCCACTTTATTGGGTAGAGGTTTAATGAAGGGGCGATTGAATGCATATTTGTGATGTTAAGCCCTTTGTTGTGCTAGATCTATATATTTAAAATTAGAATTAGACACATATTGAAAAGATCAGATTTCAATGTCATGATAGAGTAGGATGTAGGAAATAGCAGATTCTAAGAGCGTATAAGAAGAAACAGCTTGTGTTCCCATAATAAGTTGCAAGTTGATCCCATTTCTCCGTGTTTTTGCCTTACAGCTGATGCCAAGTGGTGCCTTGTCTTTTCAAGGTAGGTAATGATCAACATTCTTTCCAAACACCAGGCCAAATCAATCTGCAACACTCATTGTTACCACTGAATCAGCTGCAAAGATCGAGCATTGAAACATTCTGACCCACCTCCTGTGAGCTCTCCAATACTTACTAATAAAGAATATCCACACAAACACAGTGCATATAAAAGTGGCTTCAAACCAAATGGTCATGAACATATCTAATTCAATGGACAGGATAAAACCTTCTGACATATGAACAAGTGATTCCAACAGCAGAAAAGTTAGATTAGTTGGCAAACTGGTTTATAAGCAGCTAAATATACTTTTCACACAGTACATTAGAGGCACTGGGGAGAAAAAAGAATTCAGACAGACTTACACTGAAGTGTGGAGGTAAATGAAAGCGTGATAGAGAACTATACAAAAAGGCTAAAATCAGAATTTTGACTGAAGATTACTGAAGTGTCACTGAGGAGAGAAATCTTGGAATTATACTAAATAAAATCATTTTGACATACTTGGTACAGAATATGAAGAAGCGCTTTGATTTAAGAGCCAAACACAGGTCACAGTCAGGGACAATTTTCACGAAGGGAAATTCATGGAACAAAAATCAATAGCAGAACAACCGTTATACTGAATATACTCCCTCAATGCCATCTCCTTCTTTAATAATTGTCTTCTCTACACAATCCCTGATGCCTCATCCATTTTGTTTGTGGAATGAAGAACGATCCCACTAAACTCCTTTGCTGTTTTCATTATTGATCTCTTGCTCATTGAGAGACGCCATTTGAGATCTCTCCTCATACTTGGGAAGTAGTACAATGAGATTTGTTAAAGATTCATCAATGAGAGATTCCAGTGACTAATATAGAATGATTCTTGAACTCATTCCTCAAAATACAGCACTGGTTGTGTACTGGTCGACATGCAGGAATGAGAATGCTACATTAGCCCTCCAAGACCAGAGAAGCAATGCTGGAACTGATTTAACAAGCCAACAATTTTAGCAAAAATATATTCAACACCATTACATAATATTGTGAGCAATGTCTAGGAAAACAAATCCAAATAAATGAAAGCCAATATATATGTAAGTAAAAATTAAACTGCACAAATTTTTACCATCTTTTTTGGAGGTGGGTCTAAAGTTTCTGATGGGAGTGATCCAATAAATATGTAATAACTTGCAAGAGGTACTTGGCAAAATTACCTTACAAGAGATTGATGATTATGGAATTAGTGCCAAAATTGAAAAATATTTAACAGAACTAGGGTATACAGAGTAGATATTTGTCCTACAATGTTTCATTGTTTGCAAGTATACTTCTCACAACCAAGTTAAACAACTCACACAGAAACATTCCGTCAGCTATCAAAATATGAGTTGAACATGGAGAATGCACCTCGACCATGGACGGTCCCAAACCCCGTTGCAAATGGAGGAGGGTTGGGCATGGGGTTAACAACCCCATCCCAATGTTACAGAAACTCCAGTAAAAGCTCTAGAGACTTCATCTATGGGAAAGAAAGGATCTTGGACTAGAAGACATATGAAATCATGAGGTGAAAATCTCAAGTCCGTTGAAGCCACAGGGCTGATCAATCTTTTACTGGCTCAGCACAGAGGACAAAGGTGAGGGCTATTGGTGGCGTATGCCCCAATAGGGGTGATGGTCTTAAGTATATAAGCAGTGGAGAATACAGAAGCATTAGGTAAATGATCAGAAATCGTGGCTTCAATGGAGAGAATTGTGGTAATTTGTTTCTTGGAAAAGTGTTCATACAAGTTTTGACACTAAACCACAAAAAGATGAATGATTAATGGTTTGGTCAAAAGAAATATGCTTTAATTAAGGAAGGAACAGCTGAGACAGGGTATAATTTTGTAGCATTGAACCAAGACAGCTGAAGGCAAAGCTGTTAACAGAGGTCAAAGGAAGTGGGGTCTGCCAAAGAGAACAGAAATGGAAAAGGATAGAGTTCACAGGGCTAGAAGTTATGTCAGAATCATAAAGGAGGAGAAAATGGCAGCATGACACAGCTTGCAGCGGCCACTCCGGTGAGTGATATCTGCTATCTGTCAAGTAGGGTGCCGTGCACAATCCTGGTTTGATGGAGACAGACGTGGGAGCACGGAGGAACATCTGGTGAAACTTCTGAAATGCCTGTTTCGCTGCTGCTGCTACTGTGTGATCCAGAATCTCTGGAGAGGAAGGCCCCGAGTTCTCCGCTTTGCTTATTACTCGGCGGCCGGGGAGGGGTCAAAGCGCTCGGCAGAGATGGAGCTTGGTGCTCGGTGTCGGAGGGCTGGTCGGAGGCTCGAAGTTTTCGGACGGACTCAGAGTCGGCTGCGGTCGGGTGCTTCCAATTGTGCGGCCTCGGCGAGTTTGCGGCGCTTGGAGGTTCATGGCAAGGAGAGTTTCTCCCTTCTACCGTCTGCGTGAGAAGATGAGGCTATCGGGACTTGAGACTTTTTTTTACCGTGCCCATGGTCTGCTCTTTATCAAATTACAGTATTGCTTTGCACTGTTGTAACTATATGTTGTAATTATGTGGTTTAGTCAGTTAGTGTTGGTTTGTTCTGTGTTTCTGTGATATCTCTCAGGAGGAACATTGTATCATTTTTTAATGCACGCATTTCTAAATGATAATAAATGAGGACTGAGTGTCCTCATAATCTAATCAAAGAGAGATATAGTGTAAAAACTGGCTCTTCAGACCACTGAGAGCACGCCAACCATTAACCATCCAATTATACTAGTTCTACATTTATTCAATTGTTTCTTCTCCCCATGTTGATTGATACAGATACAAATGGATTCTAATGAACACATTTAATATGAAGGAACACACGCAAAATGCTGGAGAAACTCAGCAGGTCAGGCAGAATCAATGGAGAGGAATGAACGGTTGACATTTCGGGCTGAGAAAGCCCTGAAGAGTCTCATTCTGAAATGTCAATTGTTCATTCTTCGCCACAGATGTTGTCTGATCTACTGAGTTTCTCCAGCATTTTGTGTTCGCTCCTTTGGATTTCCAGTACCTTCAGAACCTCTTGTGTTTACATTTACTACAAACTGGAAGCAACAGACTATCAGGAGTGCTTGCACCCTTTACAAAGGCAGGTGCAGTAATATCTCATTTGCCAGCCATAGGTAATGAAGGCACAGCCACGATGTGCACTCTTGGAGTCTGTGGCACTTGAATCAACATTATGTGTGAAGAAAATAAGATAAGATTGCCTTTATTTGTCATATGCACATCGAAGCATATGGTGAAATGCATAATTTTGCATTAAATCAGTGCGAATTGTGCAGAGCAGCCCACAAGTGTCACCATGTTTCTGGTGCCAACATACCATGCCCTCAATTCACCAACCCTAAACTGTATGTCTTTGGAATGTGGAAGGAACCTGAAGTTCCTGGGGGAAACCCACATGGGCACAGAGAGAACGTATAAATGCCTTGCAGACAGCGGGAGGAAAATCAAACCTCAATCTTATGCAGCTAGCACTGTTGATCAATTACACTAACAGCTACGCTACGATGCCAAGTGTGTGTAATTATTGGTATTTGCTTATTATTGTCATACAGTATGTACCGTGATGCAGTGAAAAGCTTTTTTGTGGACCATCCAGAGATTACTCCATAAACAAGTAGGTCGAGGTAGTACGAAGGGAAATAGAATGCAGAATATGGAGTACCAGTTACAGAGAAAGTGCAGTGCAGGTAGACAGATAAAGTACAAGGGCCACAGTGTGATTGATTGCTAGAACAAGAGTTCACCTTTAAGATGAGAGATCCATTCAAAAGTCTGTTAACGCAGGTCCTTGAGCCTGGTGACTTGTGCGCCCAAACCTTTGCCCCATGGGACAGGCAGGTGAGAAGAGAGAACGACTGGCATTGGTGGGATTGTTGATTTATGTTGCTTCTTTCCCAAGGCTGCAGAAATGTTAAATGGCATCGGAGGAGTGGTGGCCGGTTTGTGTGATGTTCTGAGCTGCTAATTACAATTCTCTGCAATATCTTGTGGTCTTGGGCAGAGCAAATGTCATACTGAGCTGTGATGCATCCAGGTAGGATTAGACAAAAATAATATAATTAGCACACAGACCTTTCCTGCTTTTGATCTTAAAATAAAACATATTAAGTAGTGTTATTTGTTCTTACCGAATGAATTATGATACCTAATTAAAAAAAGATACCACCATAAATTGAATATTTTTATTGGAACCAGGTTTACATATGATGTTATCACTTTCAGATGGGTTTGATCTTGTCATGTACATAGAAACATAGAAATCCTACAGCACCATACAGGACCTTCAACCCACAAATCTGTGCTGAACATGTACTTACCTTAGAAATTACCTAGGTTTACCCATAGCCCACTATTTTTCTAAGCTCCATGTACCCGTCCAAGATTGTCTTAAAAGATCCTATTGTATCCGCCTCCACCATCGTCGCCGGCAGCCCATTCCACGCACTCACCACTCTCCACGTAAAAAACTTACCCTTGACATCCCCTCTGTGCCTACTTCCAAGCACCGTAAAACTGTGCCCACTCATGTTAGCCATTTCAGCCCTGGGAAAAAGCCTCTGACTATCCACATGATCAATGCCTCTCATCATCTTATACATCTTTATTAGGTCACCTCTCATCCTCCATCGTTCCAAGGAGAAATGGCCAAGTTCACTCAACCTATTCTCATAGGGCATAATCCCCAATCCAGGCAACATAATTGTAAATCCCCTCTGCACCCTTCCTATAGTTTCCACAACATTCATGTGGTGAGGTGACCAGAATTGAGCACAGTACTCCATATGGGGTCTGACCTGGGTTCTATATACCTCTTGACTCTTGAACACAATCCTACGGTTGATGAAGGCCAATACACCGTATGCCTTCTTAACTGCACAGTCAACCTGCGACAACTCCAATTTACCTTAAAAAGCCATTGAAAGAGTATTTGTTTACTTATGACTAATTGCCGAAGCCTCTATTAGTCTTTCTGAGTTGCTAAGCCAGTCTACTAGCGAGGTAAAAATTCATTTCATTCACTTTAGCAATGGTAGTGTAGTGGTTAGCGGCGACGCTATTACAGGTTAGGGCGTTGGAGGTCAGGGTTCAATTCCAGTGTCCTCTGTAAGGAGTCTATACATCCTCAACTTGAAAGGCATGGGTTTTCACTAGGTTTACTCCCACAGTTCAAAGTCGTACCAAGTAGTTTAATTGGTCATTGTAAATTATCCAGTGGTTAGGTCCAAGTTAAATTGGAGTTGTCGGGAGTTGCTGACCAGCGCGGCTCAGAGGGCTGGAAAGGCCTATTCTGTGCTGTATCTTTAAATAAATAAATAAAAATAACACAATTACATAACCCTTGGCTGTATTCTTAATAAAGAAATCCTGTGTTCCTCAGAGGTCATGTTTATCATCCGTGAATTATATGACATGAAATTCGTTGTTTTGCAGTACAGTGTACAGACTTAAAAATTATTATAAACATCAAAATAAATAAATAGTTCATAAAAAGGAATAATGAGATAGTGCTCTTGGGATCATGGACCCAGAGTCAGATTCAGTTATTTATCATACGTACATGGAAACGTGCTGTGAACTACAACCAACACAACTTAGATGACAGCCCTCAAGTACCTGAGAGTCAGTCAATTAAAACGTTTTTTTGAACTGCCATGGGATTGAAGAGTAATAGAATATTGCACATGCTTTTCAAATAAAACATGAAAAATTTTTGAGTGGGGGCAGATAATTCGGTTGATACACTGCCTTGTTAACCAGAGCTCCATCTGCCCTGATTTTTTCAATCTCCTGAAGCCTATTAGCTCAGCCATGAATATACATAAAGACCAAGGAGCCACATTTCTTGTCAATATTTATTTACCTATTGAGATGTTGCAGGGAATAGGCCCTTCCGGACCCTCAAGTCACGCCAGCCAACAAACCCCGATTTTAATCCTAGCTTAACCACAGGACAATTTCTGACAATCAATTCACCTACCAACTGTTACATCTTTGGACTGTGGGAGGATACAGGAGCTGCCAGAGGAAGCCCATGCGGACGCCGGGGGAACAGACAAACTCCTTACAGGCAGCAGTGGGAATTGAACTTTAGTCACCTGTACTGTAAAGCCTCATGCTAACCACTATGCTACCATGCCACTCATTTACCAATTCCCCTTTTCCAATTACTGACTGTCCTTTGCAGTTTTCTGATAATCCTCAGGATTAGTATTATTCTTCACAAAGTTGTACGTTTCCTCCTTTTGTATTATCACCGTGAAGAAGCAAAGGAAGGACTCTCTTCCCCACAGAGTGTAGATCTTGCAATGGAAAGACTATAACAGAGTAGATTTGCACCTTATTATCTGCCTGCACTGCACATTCTCTGTAATTGTTAGATTGCATTCTATTATTGTTTTCCCTTTTATTACCTTAATATTCCGATGTTCTGAAATGATCTTTATGGATAGAATTCAAAACACTATATCTCAATATAGGAGACTATAATAAATCAAATTACCAAATCATCTCGGTTTACACATGCTCATTCCACTAATCTTTTTTTAATTTGCTTTTGATTCAAAGTTCTCATTTTAGGCTTCAGTGTGTCACTCTCAAACTGTGTAAATTTGATCACTGGGTGAGCACATTTATGCAGCAGGTCCCATTGCAATGAGGTTTCTGATTGAACCTGCATCATTTGACAAGACAAGTTCTAAAATAGACTGATCCCTAGCTGGTCCTATGACGTATCATCATCCTGAACCAATTCTGTGAAGCTTCTCCAAGTTACTTTTGCTAATTTAATTTCAATGGTTCAATGGTTCCATTTACTATCAGAGAATGTATGCAACATACAACCTGAAATTCTTATTCTTCACAGACATCCACAAAACAGAAGAAAATCCCCTAAGAAAGAGTGACTGAAAACATTAGAACCCCAAGGCCTCCTCCCCCCTCCCACACACAAGCAGCAGCAAAACATCATCCTTCCCTCACTCGTTCCAGCAGAAAGCATCAGCTCCCACTACCCACCAAGCAAACAATAGCAAAAACCCCCAGAGAACAATACCTAGGTCCATCAAAAACTGTAGTCCACATCCAAAACTACTCATTCTATATGCAAACTGAGGTCCCCATCATTTATTACATTACCTTTGCTGCAAATTATTTTTTGATTAATAGTCAGCTTAATGACAAAGTGTCCACATTCATAGTTTGACAAATACACTCAATGGCCACTTTATTTAGTCGATCTGCCCATTAATGCAAATATCCAATCAGCCAGTCATGAGGCAGCACCACAATAAAGGCATGCAGACATGATCAGGAGACATGGTCAGCCTTGTATTCCTTTTGCCAATCAACTTTCCAGCTCTTAGCTCTATCCCTCCCCCTCCTGTCTTCTCCTATCATTTCGGATCTCCCCCTCCCACTTTCAAATCTCTTACTATCTCTTCTTTCAGTTAGTCCTGACAAAGGATCTCGGCCCAAAACGTCGACTGTACATCTTCCTATAGATGCTGCCTGGCCTGCTGCATTTTGTGTGTGTATCAGCAGATTCAGTTGTTATTCAGAACAAACATCAGAATGGGAAAAAAATGCAATCTCAGTGACTTTGACTGTGGAATGATTGTTGGTGCCAGATGAGTTGGTTTGAGTATCTCAGAAACTGCTAATCTCCTGGGATTTTCACAAATGACAGTCCCTAGAGTTTATAGAGATTGATGTGAAAAACAAAAAAAAAACATCCAGTGAGCAGCAGTTCTGTGGGTGAAAACACTTTGTTAATGAGAGAGGTCAGAGGAGAATCGTCAGACTGGTCTAAGTGACAGGAAGGTATCAGTAACTCAAGTAACCACATATTACAAGAATGGTGTGCAGAAGAGCATCCTTCAATGCACAAGACGTCGAATCTTGAAGTGGATGGGCTTCAGCAGCAGAACACCATGAGCAGGAGGTATCTAGTACGTGATGGGTATAAATAGTTGCATGTCAAACGTTGCCAGCGATGATTTCCAGGCTCTGCTCTCCTGGGGAAATTAGGGTAAGGACTGAAAATTGCTTTCTTTGCATCATAATGATGGGCAAGAGGGATTACAATTTTGAATTTAAAATAATAAAAGGATTAGATGAATGTAGAGCCATTACACACTTTGGAAGACAAAAGGACATCCTGTCAAAACTAACACAATCCAGCCTCGAGGATTAAGAACATTTTTTTACACTGGTGTCTGGAAAAATGCCACCTGGTGCAATCATTGTGAATTCTGCAGAGCTCTGAGGGAACTTGACAGACAAACTGAGGGCTGTCTGGAAAGACTAACAAGGTCTTGTCTTTTATTTCTTTTCAGAGATTAGCAGAACAAACTCTCAGCAAAAAAAAATATTTAATTTAAAAGCATTAACAAAAGATTCGAAAGAGCTCTAAGCTTTGATAAACTAACAAAAGCAGATGAGACTTTCAGATTTGGTTTTGGAATAGTCTGGAAGACAAGTGTAGAGTAGAAAGTTGTCCATCAAAGGCTCTGAGTTTTCTTGGAGATAGTATAGAACACTGTCTTCTGATGTTGTGTGTGGGACAAAGTCATAGAAAAACATAGAAACATAGAAAATCTACAGCACAATACAGGCCCTTTGGCCCACAAAGTTGTGCAGAACATGTCCCTACCTTAGAAATAACTAGATTCCCCCATAGCCCTCTATCTTTCTAAGCTCCATGTACCTATCCAAACGTCTCTTAAAAGACCCTATCGTATCCGCCTCCACCACCGTTGCCAGCAGCTCATTCCTCACACTCACCATTCTGAGTAAAAAACTTAGCCCTGACAACTCCTCTGTACCTACTCCCCAGCACTTTAAGCCTGTGTCATCTTGTGGCAACCATTTCAGCCCTGGGAAAAAGCCTCTAACTATCCACACATATGGAGAATATTACCATTTTCATCCAAACCTACCTTGACCACTGCAGAGAAGATAAGGAAAGTATATCTGTAATAAAGTCTAAAGTCACCAGCACCACCCTAAACCATAACACAAGTAGTTCCATGATCATTTCATTCAACACTATTTTTAGTTGAGAAGGTATACAGTATGATGGCCTTCATTAGTTGGAGAATTGAGTCCCAGAGCTTTTGACGTTGTGCTGGCTTGTTAACCTACTCTAAGATCAATCTAACCCTTACCTCTAATATAACCTTCCAGATTTCTATCATTCATGTGCCTTTCTAAGAGCTTCTTAAATGTCCCTAAGATATTTACCTCTACCAGCATCCCTGGAAGGATGCTTCATGCACCTACCACTCCTTGTGTTAAATAACTTATCCCTGACATCCACCCTTTACTTTCTTCCAACCACTCTAAAATAATGTCCCCTTGTATTAATCATTTCCACCCTGGGAAAATGTCCATGGCTGTCCATTCAATCTATGCCTCTTATAATCTTGTACACCTCTGTCAGGTCACCAGTCATCCTCCTTCGGTCCAATGAGAAAATCCCTCGATCACTCAGCCTACCTTCAGAATAAATGTCCTCTAGTCTAGGCAGTGTTCTGGTAAATCTCCTCTGCACCCTCTAAAGCTCCTACATTCTTCTAATAATGAGGTAACCAGAACTGAACACGATATTCCAGGTGTAGTCCTGAAACTTTATACGTTACAGATTGTGGCACCTCCAATGCAAATTTTATTTACTCATTAAATGATTACAATATAGTCAGAGTGCAAAATAAAAGGCAAGCATTCTTCATACTTACATTCCTCTGTCACAGATTAGAAGAAAATAACTTTGAAATTATAGAGCATTGTTTGAAGAAATTATAGTATAAAACAATTGGTTAGAGTGGACAGCAGTATTACATTCAATGGCGCTGTAATGGAGCGTGTATCAAGCTTCAAATTCCTTGGTGTCCACATTTCCGAGGATCTCACCTGGTCCCCGAACTCCTCCATTCTGATCAAAAGGGCGTAACAGCGCCTTTATTTCCTGCGGAGCATCAAGAAAGCTCACCTCTGTCCCAGGATACTGACGGACTCTTACCGCTGTACCATTGAGAGCATAATCACCAACTGCATCTCAGTGTGGTATGGCAATTGTCCTGTATCGGACCGCAAAGCACTCCAGCGTGTGGTGAAAACTGCCCAGTGGATTATCGGCACCCAATTGCCCACCGTTGAGAACACCTACCATAAATGCTGCCTGGGCAGGGCAAAAAGCATTATCAAGGATGCATCTCACCCTAACCATGGACTTTTTACTCTCCTCCCATCCGGTAGGCGCTACAGGAGCCTCCGCTCCCGCACCAGCAGGCACAGGAAGAGCTTCTTCCCTGAGCCTATGACCTTGTTGACCCTCACATCACAGCGCTAAGCAGTTTGCACCCATATTGTACTGTCTCAGTACTTTTATATTTGTGTGCTGTAGCACTTACTTTTTATTCGTAGTTATTTTGTAAATAACACTATTCTTTGCATTTCTGGTTAGATGCTAACTGCATTTCATTGGCTTTGTATCTGTACTCGGCAAAATGACAATAAAGTTGAACCTAATCTAATTTAAAACATTCACTGTATCATAAGACATCAAAGTTCAAAGTTTTAAGTACACTTATTATCAAAGTATGCATACTATATACAACCTTGAGATTCATCTTCTTACAGCCAGCCACAAAACAGAGAAACATAATAGAACCCGTTAAAAAAAAACAGACGACAGACCCTTGACCAACCAATGTGCGAAAAAAAGACTGAATTGTGCAAACAATGAAAAGTAAATGAATAGCACAGAATATGAGTCCACAGCCACACTGGGGCAAGTGAATCTGGTCCAGGACTGTGATGGCTACTGGGCGTTACCATGGAGTCAGTTCAATGCTGAGGTGAGTGTGAAAGCTTGCAGGCCACAGCCGCAGTGTCAGTTCAGTGCCGAGACAAGTAAACCTTGTGGAGCAGTGAGCCAAACACTGGAGCAGAATTAGGTCATTCGGCCAATCGAGTTTGCTCCACTATGCCATCATGGCTGATTTATTACCCTCTCAAACCCATATTCTTGCTTTCTCCCCGTATGTTTTGACATCCTTACTAGTCAAAAACGTTTCAACTTCCAGTCTAAATATACCCAGTGACTTAACTTTCACAGCCATCTATGACAATGAATTCCACAGATTCACCACCAACTGGCTAAAGAAATTCCTCCTCATCATTGTTCTAAAATGACTCAATTCTGAGGTTGTGCCTTCCAAATTCAAAGCTTCTTGTATTTGCTGGAACTTGAAAGCCAGAAGCAATTACAATCTTATACATTTGTGGAAGAGCTCTCACGCGTTCAGAGGTGTGAGGTTTGGTGAAGTGATATAACTGACTTCAGAGTTAGGACTTGCTAGGAATTAAGAAAAGTCAAAAATATGCTGAAACATCAGCCTCATTTCTCAGGTATTGCAAACCACCAACCACATCAGAGCACTTAAGGTGCTGCGATATGGATGATTCCAGATAAACAGGCAATAAATCAAAAGTGCATTGGCTATTATTTTAGTTTACCACAAAGAAAGTTTTGGCTCAGAGTATTAAATATGACACTTTGGTTTACTCTTGACATATCCCAGCCTTAAAAATGTGAAAGCAAGTCAATTTTTTATATAAATTGTTGCCAACTGATTATGCAATTTGCGAAGGTGTTAGCTGTGGTGCTTTTGAAGACCCATGTGTTCAGAAGTGAAAAAAAATATAATGCTCTTATTGCATCAGCTTGGGGCTTTTTTTGGAGGAAAGCTTTTTAACTGGCAGAAGGACTGATCATAATCAGAGTAGAGCGCAATGCGGTTCCAATGAATTCTCTCTTATTCGGTCCTGTCTCCACACCACCACTTCATTTCTCAAGGCTGTCACAACAGTTTGCAGAGCAGATCTCTCCCACTCCTATAGAGACATAATCAGTACCAAAAATATAAAAAAAAGAGCAGTAACTCTTGCAGTGTGTTTGAGACTTCTGCACAGACAACATTGGATGATCGAATTATTTTCATATAATTATCTGCAAGCTGATAATCCAAGTCAGAACACTTGCTCATGTGTCTATATTTCAAACTTTGCTGCCCCTGATGTGCAGTGTGAGGTCTGCCTCATAACTTCACTATAGCTTGATTGTTATTGATTCACCTATGATAACATACACCCTGTGGTCACTTTATTAAGTACACCTGTGCACCTGGTCATTAATGCAAATATCTAATCAGCCAATCCTGTGGCAACACCTCAATAAAAGCATGCAGACATGAGCAGGAGGTCTGTTTGTTGTTCAGACCAAACATTATAATGGGGAAGAAATGTGATCTAAATGATGAATAAACTCTTCTTGGGCCTCCAGCCGGGTACAAGTATTGATTTTAACTGACATTTTGATGGCCAACCCTGCCATCTTCATCAGGGATGATGTCTGTGCATGTTTAGTCCAGGGGTATTTATACCTCCGTCGTCCATTAGTCCTCTCTCCTGATTGGTAAGTCCTCATCCAATTGGGTTTCCGCTGTCCCACCTTGTTTACAATCGAATTCCAGTTCTTACTCAGAGCGAGATCCTCGTCTTTGTTAAAATTCTTCTCCTCTAGTTTTATTTCAATGGCTTCTTTCACCAGGTGATCCCAAAAGCCATTGGCATGGAACAGTAATATGGTGCTTCAAAGTCAATTCTATGACCATTGCAAACACAATGTTCTGCTACCACTGATTTCTCCGAGTAACCCAAACAGATACACTCCTGTGCTTCTTGAATACCACCAGACTAGACATGCCCAGGCATCATCACTGACGAAGATGGCAGAATTTGGCATCGAAATGACAGTTAAAATTGATACCTGTGCTTGGCCGGAAGCTTAAGAAGAGGTTATTCATCATATATGCCAGGAAAGCATTAGATCCTTTTTAATCTGAGAGACTTTGGCTGTGAAATGATTGTTGGTGCCAGGTGATGTGGTTTGAGTATTTCAGAAACTGCTGATCTGGGATTTTAATGCACAACAGTTTCTATAGTTAGCAGAGAGTGATATGAAAAAACACAAAACATGCAGCAAGTGGCAGTTTTGTAGGTGAAAATGCCTTGTTAATAAGAGAGGTCAGAGGAGAATGGGCAGACTGGTTCAAGCTGACAGGAAGACAACACTTACCCCTGCCTTACCATTCCTGATTAAGGCTCCCAGCATGAAACATCAACTGTTCACTCCCCTCCAGAGATGCTGCCTGACCTGCTAAGTTCCTCCGGTATTTTGTGTTTGTTGCTCCAGATTTTCAGCATTTGCAGAATCTCTTGCATATATGAGATGAATGTAGATATGTACAGGGGTGGCATTGACATGGGCTGAATGGCCTGTTTCTGTGCTGTATAACTCTGTGATACTTTTTCTCTTTAGACTGCCACTTCTATAGCCCTCAGAATTGTTAAACTGTTACCTTTATCTCTCTCACCACAGAGGCTACCTGACCTGCTGAGTATATCCAACATTTTCTGTCTATAACATAATTTTTTGTAGTTTTAGTTTATTTATTTAGAGCCAGAGCGTGGAGCCGGCCCTTCTGGCCCAACGAGCCACACCACCCACCAACCCACCTGTTTAATTAACCCTTACATACTCACAGGAAATTTACAATGATCAATCAACCTACTAATCAATTCTAACCAATGATGGGTTGGGCTCTGGCTTCTCCTGTCAGTGCTGCCCCCCAGTGTTCACTTGGTGAAAGACAAGCTGGATTGCGTTCATCTGTGGCTGCACTGGCATGAGGTGAATGGACTCCCGCGGGCTTGTCCTTGCCCGCAACGTTCCATGCATCATTAATCTACAGGATGTGACACCCAGGAACTTGGACTACATTATTATTTGTTTGTGCTATCATAATTTTCTGTGCTTTATGTGCCTTGTGCTGTGCATGATGATTGGTACTGTTTTGCACATTGGCCCTGGAGAAATACTGTATTTTTTGTCTGTATTCGTGCATGACAATTAAATTTGAACTTGAACTTTGGACTGTGGGAAGAAACCAGAGCACCTAGAGGAAACCCATGAGCTCAGTCAGGACAAACTTCTCACAGACAGCATCAGAATTGAACTCCGATGCCCCAAGCTGTAATATATCACACTAATCACTACGCTGCTGTGACACCATTTGTTCTTGAAAAATGCACAGTTAAAAGTAAGTCAAAATGAAAATAATGAAAGCCCTTTGACTATTTTATGTTCTGGTTTGATCTCATAGAGCTCCCCACCCTGTCTGTACAATGCTCTAAATCTCTCTCACGTTTCTATTCATTTTAAACCCCTTTCCGCAACAAGTTATTCTTTCCCTCTGTCTCAGATCTCTTCACTATTACCTCTCAATGTCCGATCTTCATCCTCGATTTTTCAAGGCCCACTTTCTGAGGCATGGACTATTGAGTAGTTCTCTACCTCTGCCACCCATTAGCTAACATGTGACATGTTATGCCTAAACTTTTCCCTAACTGGTCGGATGACGCATCCTCCTTGCCTTAGTATGGTGCGGGATTCATGTACCTGCACCAAAACCCAACCACCAATTGAATTGTGGCATTGTTACAGCTGAGAAAAAGGCCATTTTCCCCATCCAGTCTATGCCAGGTCTGAGTAGAGCAACCTCACCAGTGCCATCCCCCAAATTTCTATTACTCTCTCTTTAATGTCTATCCAATTGCCTGTTGAAGACACTGATTGACACTCTGTCCACCATAACTATTCTGTGATTAACAAGTTCTTCCTCATTCGTAAGGCCAGTGATGTTGTAGGGATGGAACTGGACTCTGACGGTGCTGTCTGAAAAGAGGATGCTGTCCAAGTTACATGCCATCTTGGACAATGTCTCCCATCCACTACATAATGTACTGGGTGGGCACAGGAGTACATTCAGCCAGAGACTCATTCCATCAAGATGCAACACAGAGCGTCATAGGAAGTCATTCCTGCCTGTGGCCATCAAACTTTACAACTCCTCCCTTGGAGGGTCAGACACGCTGAGCCAATAGGCTGGTCCTGGACTTATTTCCTGGCATAATTTACATATTACTATTTAACTATTTATGGTTTTATTACTATTTATTATTTATGGTGCAACTGTAATGAAAGCCATTTTCCCCCGGGATCAATAAAGTATGACTATGACTATGACTATAAACTCCTAGTATCCTTTGGCAAAAAGCTGTGTCTTCTAATCCTTGACAATCCACTCTTGGGAACAGCTTCTCTCTCATTACTCTGTCTCAATCATTCAGGTTCTTATCCACCTTGATTGAATCTCCTCTAAACCCTAATGCTCTGAGGACAATAGCCCCAGTATCCCTGGAGGAACAAAGTGAGTAGAGCGGCTATATTTTTGCTCCAGAGATACTGTTGATGTTCTGTGCCAAGTCCGTACTTTTACCCACATAGTTTCCTTGGGATTCTCTGATATCCTCCCGCATCCCTAAGATGGCAGGTTGATGGGTTAAGCAGGTTGTTGTAACTTGTTCTTAATGTATACTGCAGGTGGACCACAGGGTCAAAGGGGGTTTGATAGGAACTTGGGGAAATTGAGATGGGTTGAATATAGGATTAGTGTAGAGTCATAGAGTACTACAGAAAAGAAACAGGCCCTTTGACCCATCTTGTCTGTGTTGACCCAAGCTTCTGCTTTGTCCCATCTACCCGCACCCGGATCTGAAGACCAGCAAGGGGCTGTTGGGCTGAAAAGCCTGCTTTCATACTGGGTAGTTCTATGATTCTGGATCTTGGCATCTTGACTTAACACTCCCATTCTAGTGCCCATTGCCCTCTCTACTCTCTGTTCTGCCGCCTATGTCTATATTTAGGAGCTTATCCAATCAAATGCCCATTGGTAAGTTTTCAACTATTGCTCAAAGTTTATTGCACTGCTGCACTGGAGCCTTCAGCATCACATGAAACAGTTTAAACCAGAGGCATTGCATAGCACCTTGGGGAGAATACCCTGTGGCACTGTATTCTGATTTAGATTAGATTATGAGGACATACAGCCCTCTTTTATTGTCATTTAGTAATGCATGCATTAAGAAATGATACAATGTTTTTCCAGAATGATATCACAGAGGCACACGACAAACCAAGACTGAAAAACTGACAGAAACCACATAATTATAACATATAGTTACAACAGTGCAAAGCAATACCGCAATTTGATAAGAACAGACCACGGGCATGGTAAAATCACAGAGTCTCTCGAAAGTCCCATCATCGCACGCAGACGGTAAACCTCCAGCGCTGCAAACTTGCCGATGCAGCATCCTGGAAGCATCCGACCATAGTCCGACTTAATCTCCGAGCCTCCGACCAGCTCCCCAACACCGATGCACCGGGCACCATCTCTGCCGAGCGTTTTGACCCCGGCCCCGGCATCAGGTGATACCCAAGGCCGAGGATTTGGGGCCTTTCCTCCGGAGATTCTCGATCACGCAGTAGCAGTGGCAGCGAAGCAAGCATTTCAGAAGTTACTCCAGATGTTCCTCAGTGCTTCTTCACGTCTGTCTCTATCAAATCAGGATTGTGCACGGCATCCTACTTCACAGATACGATATCAAATCTGAACGGCTGCACGTGCTGCGTCGCGCCGCCATCTTCTCCTCCCTCCATATTTAGTTTCCTTACCTGAGACACAGACCTGATTCCTGGCTGCAGTCAGGTCCTTGAATCCCTAATTCTTCCTAGGACTCTACTTATCTCAACTTGCACCAATGTTGTTATGTTATTTTTATTCATTGTGTTCTGTAAGTTAAATATAATTTATGTTCATTTGGCACGTTAGCTTAGCAGTTGGCATAATGCTTCATTGCATCCAGGGTTCAATTTCTGATTCTGTCTGTAAGGAGCTTGTACGATCTCCCCATGATCATGCCAGTTTCCTCCGGGTATTCTGGTTTCCTCCCGCATTCCAAAAATGTAAGGATTAGTAGATTAATTGGTCACATGGGTTTAACATGTGCTGCTGCTGCTGCTGCAAACGGCAATTGTACTCTGGTATTTATGCCCATGACAATAAACTTGAACTTGCATCTAACAGAGGCTATAATGATCATGAACGAATTTTTGCACCAGAGATTCAGAGGTTCAGAATTCTGGAACATACCCAAGGTGCTGAAGGAACTCAGCAGCCCAGGCAGCATCTATGGAAAAGACAAATGAGGGAAGATCGGATTGATATGTAAAATCCAGACTGGACACAACAGGCTGAATGAATGGAGGATCATATGCTGGCGAGGGATCTTAAACCGTACTCAGGATATACTTAGACCAAACTCAGAATACATTTAGACCAAACTCAGGATGTACTTAGACCAAACTCAGAATACATTTAGACCAAACTCAGGATGTACTTAGACCAAACTCAGAATACATTTAGACCAAACTCAGGATGTACTTAGACCAAACTCAGGATTTTAGCACTGAAATGTGGAGAATTTTTTGGTAGTGATCTTGTAGTACTCTCCACAACAGATGCCAGAAATATCAAGTAACATATACGAAAAGCTGGAGGAATTCAGCATCTATGGAGGGGAATGGACAGTTGATGTCTGGGGTCAAGACTAAGTCATTGAGTAAATATTTAAGAGAGAGGGAGTTAGATCTCTAGTTGCAAAAGTCATGTGGGTATTGAACAGGAATTCATAGAAGGTCAGCAATGACTGTACTCAATGGTGGAGCAGCTTGAAAGGCCAACAAAGCCCACTCCAGTTCCTATTATCCATAATTCAATGTCTTTTCTATGGTGGGACTATGGTGTCCTTTCAGTGGCAACACTTTACTTCCCGGCGATCTCCATACAATGTATCCACTCCCACTTCTCAATAAAATGCCTCATCGATTTGAAAAAATCTCCAATTCTTCAAAGCTTAAAAGCATATTCCTTTTTCTAGATGTAGCCACACATGCTTCCTAGATCCCATTAACCTATAATAATCTTATATTAAATTAACATAATAATTTACTTCATAACAATATATAATGCTGGAACTATAGTTGTCTGTGATTTTTTTCTTTTGATAAAATAGAACCAAACTAGATGAACAATACCAATGAGGAATTTCAGTTATACACAACTTCTAAAATTCATGGACGGAGCAATGGTCTGTGGTGGGGATTAAATTGCAGAACAATTTGGACATTTATTGACTTCTAGGGGATAGTGCAGTTGGAGATCATGTCCTGTTAGTGTCTCACTTTTATTAGCTATTTAAGAGGTGTTTGGCAGGAGGAACGGTTTAAAAGCATTACTAAATTTATAACTGAGCTGTTAATTGTGTTGTTAACCTTAGACATGAAAATAACAAAGCTTTTTTCCTTTCTAAATGAAACAAGTATAAATATTTGCAATAATGTCTTACCTAAAGTAAAGAAATAAAGCTCACTTTTGATTCTTTTGAGCTGAACAGATGTTTAAACAACTGAATAAAGATTTACTTTCAAAAACACACACAGTGGACTATTTAAATTTCAGACTATTGCAGAATGAAGTGTAAGATGAATGATCTGTAAAATGTCTATTAATTTCCTGGATTTTTAAGACTGGTGTATGTTTAAAAATAAAGCAAAGCCTGGACTGGAGTATAACATTGTGCATAGTACACTGTGGCCACTTTGCTAGGTACCTGCTGTATCTAATAAAATGGCCACTCAGCGCAAACTCATAACCTTCTGCTGCTGTAGCCCATCCACTTCGAGGTTTGACATGTTGTGCATTCAGAGATACACTTCTGTACACCACTGTTGTAATATGTGTTTTTTTTTAGTTACTGTCACCTTCCTGTCAGCTTGAACCAGTCTGGCTACTCTCCTCCAACCTCTTTCATTAACAAGGTGATTTTGCCCAAGAAACTGATGCTCACTGGATGTTTTTTTTTAATTTTCGCACCAGGAGATCAGCAGTTTCTGAGATACTCAAATCACTCGTCTGGCACTGACAATCATTCCACGATCAAAGTCACTTAGATCACATTTCTTCCCCATTCCAATGTTTGGTCTGAACAACAACTGAACCTCTTGTCCATGTCTCCATGCTTTTATGCATTGAATTGATGCCACGTGATTGGCTGATTAGATATTTGCATTCACAAGCAGGTGTACAGGTGTACTTAATAAAGCGGCTTTTGTTGCAACACAAGAGGATAAATTATTTGGATCAAAAACCTGCAGATGCTGAAAACCTGACACAAAAACAGGAAGTTTTGGAAGACATCAGCAGGTCAGGCAGCATCAATGGGGAGAGAAACAGAATCGCAGTTTAAAGGACGCTTTACCAGAACGAGAGAAGTGAGGAAACAAGCGTGTTTTAAATTGCAGAGAGGAGGCAGCGAAGGAAAGAACAGACCCTATTCTCGCTCTGACTGGGAGACGAGTGGGCATAAATTTGTGAGTTGTGGCCGAGTGGAAACCATGGTGAAGAAAAGTGGAAGACACAAAGGTTGGTGGTGTTGTAGATAGTGTAGAGGATTGTCAAAGATTGCAGAGAGACATTGATAGGATGCAGAAGTGGGCTGAGAAGTGGCAGATGGAGTTCAACCCAGAGAAGAGTGAGGTGGTACACTTTGGAAGGACAAACTCCAAGGCAGAGTACAAAGTAAATGGCAGGATACTTGGTAGTGTGGAAGAGCAGAGAGATCTGGGGGTGCACGTCCACAGATTCCTGAAAGTTGCCTCACAGGTGGATAGGGTAGTTAAGAAAGCTTATGAGGTGTTAGCTTTCATAAGTCGAGGGATAGAGTTTAAGAGTCGCGATGTAATGATGCAGCTCTATAAAACTCTGGTTAGGTCACACTTGGAGTACTGTGTCCAGTTCTGGTCGCCTCACTATAGGAAGGATGTGGAAGCATTGGAAAGGGTACAGAGCAGAGTTACCAGGATGCTGCCGGGTTTAGAGAGTATGCAATATGATCAGAGATTAAGGGAGCTAGGGCTTTACTCTTTGGAGAGAAGGAGGATGAGAGGAGACATGATAGAGGTGCACAAGATAATAAGAGGAATAGGTAGAGTGGATAGCCAGCGCCTCTTCTCCAGGGCATCACTGCTCAATACAAGAAGACATGGCTTTAAGGTAAAGGGTGGGAAGTTCAAGGGGGATATTAGAGGAAGGTTTTTTACTCAGAGAGTGGTTGGTGTGTGGAATGCTCTGCCTGAGTCAGTTGTGGAGGCAGATACACTAGTGAAGTTTAAGAGACTACTAGACAGGTATATGGAGGAATTTAAGGTGGGGGCTTATATGGGAGGCAGGTTTGAGGGTTGGCATAACATTGTGGGCTGAAGGGCCTGTACTGTGCTGTACTTTTTTATGTTCTATGTTAAAGACATTTAGCTAATAATCTGATTATTAGAGCAGATATGATGGAGACAAAGAAATGAGAAGAAATGGAACTTTTAAAAATATCTGAACTGGTCACATCATGACTTGGTTGGCAATTCCAATGTACAGGAACACAAGAGCTTTAAAGAGTGGACACTGCCTGGTCCAATGGTGGCATAGCTTTTTCCCATTGAAATATCAATCTGGAGAGCTCCCACAAGAAGGTGGCATCCATCATCAAGAATCTCCGCTATCTGGGTCAAGCCCCCTTCCTACTGCTGCCATTGAACAGGATGGACAGAAACCTGAGGTCCGATACCACCAGGTTCAAGAACAGCTGCAATCCTCAAGTTCTTGAACTAATGTGCACAACCCTAATCCTGCCTCAGTGACGGTGCACTGCTGAACTTCTCTTGATTGACCATCGACTTGCCTCTAATGGTCTTTTATTTTGCACTAGTGTCTTGTATTGTGTTTTCCTTCTTTCTTCTTCACTATCTTGTGTAATTTATGTATAATTTAACTGTAATTCTTGTTCTGCCTGTGACGCAGCTGCAAGCATGCCTTTCGTCGTACTTGTAACTCACCGTAGTCGGGCACATGGCAGGCTTGGCTTGACTTGGGATAAGAACGGCATTCCTGGAGGAAGCAGGGAGAGAGGAGGTGTACACGAGTTAGCTTGTGAGAGTCTCTGGATACTGGTGACTATTTTACAGCATAATTTAATCCTGTGTTTTAAAGAAAAGACAGATGTTAGAATAGTTTATGCAGCTTTAAAAAAATTTATTGTGCTTTTCTCATTGCCTTTGAACTGAATGGCTCGCTGAGCTTTTTCAGGAGGTGTTTAAGAGGCAAGTAGACTGGTGGGTCTGGAGTTGGATATAAGACATACTGGGTCAGAACAACTTCCTCCATTGAAGGGTATTAGTGAACTAGATAGGCTTATGGAATGATCCTGTAAGGACGCTGTCATCCTTACGCTTAACCATCTGTTTTTCAGAATGCCAAATTATTAACTGAATGTAATGGTAGAATTTGAACAGTTGTCTCTATTTCATTAGTTCTAGTTACTAGATTACCTGTCTGCTCTACACGATACATCATTTGAAGTACAACCTATCAAATCGTCACTATATACCAACGTTATTTTGTTTACTGTGCGTAAGTACTTTATCTCTCTCTTGCTCGAGATATATAAATTGCATACAACTTTTAATACAACAAACTCATTTTTCAAGAGGTAATTAATAAGGCGAAACAATCGCAAAGACCACACAAGCTTTATTTTGGGGCAAACTGGAATGTTTAAGTTAAATCGTCATGGAGACAAATTTGGACGGCATTGAAGCTGTAATAAAGCCAGCCTCAGATAATCTGCAACTGGTCCTTGTCACAGCAAAGCCACCGTCACATGGCCTTCATTAGAAGCAACCCTCACCTCCAGGGGGCACTTGATTCCCGTGTCCTCAGAAGAAATAACCGTCTCCCTTGAAAGACCCCTTGGCAACTGATAATGTGAATAAATGTCATTGTTTCCAGCAAGCTTTTGCATTTAAACTCAGGACAAACTGAAACAGAGCTTCAGGCCAGTTTAATGTTAAACATGGTGCAACATGCACTCTGCTACAGTGGATGCATCTCCATCAATGAAGCAGTACAGCCTGAGGGCATGCTCAGCACACTGCCTATGAAAACCCCTAACAGCCAGTAAATTTCCACAACGCTTGATAAACATTGGAGTTTGCTCAGCTCATGAGCTCTCCAAATTGAAGATCCTTCAGCTGTATGCAAAGATGTTGGCCTTATTAACTTCGCACTTGTTCTATAATGTGAGGCTGTTGTTGCTTCTCCCATTATACATACATTTTGCTCAGCCTTCAAGTGAAATTGCACTCCTCTACAATAAGCAGACTCTTCAAATCTACCATTCCACTTGGGACTATAGCATACCATTTTTATTGCAATAGGAATGAAATCAAAAAGGTGGTATCCATTATTACGAACCCTCACCACCCAGAAAATGCCTTCTTCTCATTAATAGATAGATAGGTAGAGAGATATACTTTATTGATCCCGAGGGAAATTGGGTTTCGTTATAGCCCCACCAACCAAGAATAGAGCATAAATATAGCAATACAAAAACCACAAACAATCAAACAACAATATGCAAACTATGCCAGATGGAAATAAGTCCAGGACCAACCTATTGGCGCAGGCTGTCTGACCCTCCACGGAAGGAGCTGCAGAGTTCGATGGCCACCGGCACGAACAACCTCCCGTGACGCCCAGTGTTGTATCTCAGTGGAATATGGCCGGAGTCCAACAGCAGTAAGTTCAATATCCGGTCTACAAAAACACGTTCCTCGATTGTAATATGACCCGGATTGCACCATCCGTTGTTAACCAGAACAGTAAGCACCCAACTCCTTAATGCTTACCGCTCTCAGTGCACTTCCGGTCAGCTGGAACAGTCTGAAAGCCGTCCATGGAGAAGTTTTGATCGGGTATATCCTCGTGCAGCCCTGTTCCAGTGAAACACATCACACTGCACTCCTGAAATGTTCTCTGATGCCTGGCTAGCGCCGTGAACTCATCCATTTTATTACCCACCGAACTCCTCTTCTCTATAAGTCTCTGTTGTCTCGAGCCGGTCCTCCTTCCTCACCATCAGATTTCGGAGCGGACAATGAACCAATCCATGAACACTACTTCACTCCTTTTTGGCTCTCTTGTTGCACTACTCAATCAAAAAAATAAATACAAAATATATTATTATATATAATTGCAATTTATAGTCTTTTTAATGTATTGCAAAACAACAAATTTCATGACGTTTTGGGTCTCGGCCCGAAATGTCGGCTGTTTACTATTTTCCACAGATGCTACCTGACCTGCTGAGTCCCTCTGGCATTCTGTGCTTTTTGCTCTGGGTTTCCAGCATCTGCGGAACCTCTTGTATTTATAGATTTCATGACATATGCCAATGAAGATAAACCTGATTCTGAATGAAATTTTAAGTAAATAAAAAAGATTTAGCCAGCTGATAGAAATCTGCGATCTGTTACAGAGCTGTGTAGATCGGTACTCCCAGCTAAGCTTCCCGTACACTGTACAACATTTCAAACAACATGCAAGTAGAAATTCTCAAGCAGCAGGTTGAGATCAGTGGAATGACTTTACTGTTCCTCAGCTATGGGAATACTCCAGCTCCCCCCTTTTGAAAGCACTCCACCTTTCCTACAATCTACAGTATCTGCGGTGAACTGTACAGAGAGGGAGGGAATAGAGGTATACAAAATTATGAGGGGTATAGATAGAGTAAATGCAAACAGACTTTTATTGAGGTTGGGTGAGAATAGAACTAGAGGTCATAGGTTGAATCAGAATCAGAATCAGGTTTATTATCACCGGCATGTGTCGTGAAATTTGTTAACTTAGCAGCAGCAGCTCAATGCAATGCATAATATAGAAGAAGAAAAAAATAATTAAGTAAATCAATTACAGTATACGTATATATTGAATAGATTAAAAATCATGCAAAAAAAACAGAAATAATATTTATTAAAAAGGTGAGGTAGTGTTCACGGGTTCAGTGTCCATTTAGGAATCAGCTGACAGAGGGGGAGAAGCTGTTCCTGAATCGCTGAGTGTGTGCCTTCAGGCTTCTGTACCTCCCACCTGATGGTAACAGTGAGAAAAGGGTATGCCCTGGGTGTTGGAGGTCCTTAATAATAGATGCTGCTTTTCTGAGACACTGCTCCCTGAAGATGTCCTGGGTACTTTGTAGGCTAGTATCCAAGATGGAACTGACTAAGTTTAAAACACTGCAGCTTCTTTCGGTCCTGTGCAGTAACCACCCCCCCCCCCCCACCCAATACCAGACAGTAAAGCAGCCTGTCAGAATGCTCTCCACAGTACATCTATAAAGGTGAAAGATGAAATATTTAGGGGGAATCTGAGGGGGAACTTCTTCACTCAGAGTGTGGTGAGAGTGTGCAACAAGCTTCCAGCGGAAATTGTGGAAGTGGGTTTGATGTCAACATTAAGAGAAATTTGGATAAGTACATCGATGGGAGGTATATGGATTGCTATGGTCCAGGTGTGGGTTGATGGAACTAGACAGAACAATAGTTGTAGCATGAACTAGATGGGCCGAAGGGCCTGTTTCCGTGCTGTAGTGCTCTGTGAATCTACAGCAGGGATGGAAAATGGACGATTGTCTTTGCCGTGATGAAAAATTATCTGTATTTATATAAAACTTCTAATATAGCAAATACCCCAGGAGAATTAGAAAATAGAATTTGATGCCTTAATCCTAACCAAATAAGGTGAAGTTAAAAAACAGAAAATAGGAGAAAGATTAACCATTCAGCCCTTTGACCATGCTCTACCATTCAGCATGGTTGATAACCAATCTCAATTACATATCCTGCTATCTTCCTATACCCCCGATCTCCTTTGCATCCAGAAATTTTTCTGTCTCCTTAAGTATATCTTACCACATTCAAGGTACATTAGGGACATTAAAGAGACTCCTACGATAGGCGCGTGGCTAATTGAAAAATGGAGGAGTATGCAGGAGGGAAAGCTTTGATTGATCTTGGAGTAGATTGAAAGGTCGACACAGCAGTGTGGTCTGAAGGGCCAGTTCTGTACTGTGCTGTAGTATTCAATGTCCTATGTTCCAAATTCTAAGTTCTATGTTCTATGTTCGAAAACTGACACCCAACTGCATGGTCTAAGAGGCAAGTTTTAAGGAGACCTTAAAGAAGGAAAGATAAGTAGTTTGGGGAAGGAATTCCAGAGATCAGGAACAAGTTAGCTGAGGGCATTGTCACAATAAGTGGAACAATTAAACTTGGTGATGCAAAGTACAAATTATCCAGGAGGAAAAGGTGAATCAAATTATCAGCTGAAAGAGAAAGGTGAATTGTCTTTGCACATCTGCCTTAAGTCATTGCCTCAATATGTTAACTTTGTCACATGGTGTGAGCAGAATTATCTGCAGCTTAATGTGAAAAAGTCTAAGGAGCTGGTGGTAGACCTGAGGAGAGCTAAGGTACCAGTGACCTCTGTTTCCATCCAAGGGGTCAGTGTGGACATGGTGGAGGATTACAAATACCTGGGGATACGAATTGACAATCAACTGGACTGGTCAAAGAACACTGAGGCTGTCTACAAAAAGGGTCAGAGCCGTCTCTATTTCCTGAGGAGACTGAGGTCCTTTAACATCTGCCGGATGATGCTGAGGATGTTCTACGAGTCTGTGGTGGCCAGTGTTATCCTGTTTGCTGTTGTGTGCTGGAGCAGCAGGCTGAGGGTAGCAGACACCAACAGAATCAACAAACTTATTCATAAGGCCAGTGATGTTGTGGGGATGGAACTGGACTCTCTCACGGTGGTGTCTGAAAAGAGGATGCTGTCTAAGTTGCATGCCATCTTGGTCAATGTCTCCCATCCACTACATAATGTACTGGGTGGGCACAGGAGTACATTCAGCCAGAGACTCATTCCTCCAAGATGCAGCACAGAGCGTCATAGGAAGTCATTCCTGCCTGTGGCCATCAAACTTTACAACCCCTCCCTTGGAGGGTCAGACACCCTGTGCCGATAGGCTGATCCTGGACTTATTTCATAATTTACTGGCATAGTTTACATATTACTATTTAACTATTTATGGTTCTATTACTATTTATTATTTATGGTGCAACTGTAATGAAAACCAATTTCCCCCTGGGATCATTAAAGTATGACTATGACTATGACTAAAGGAATTGTATTTTTATTTCGCTTTGAATTTGGATGCCCTACAATATTCTGTGAGGAAGAATTTTCACATAGTGTTGATGACAGGATACACCAGAAATCCCATCTTGCTCGTACACTCTTCAAGGTCTGCAGTCTTAATTGAAAAGTTACGATGCTTTTCTAGAACACTGCAAGTAAATTATTTTCAGACAATACGATCATGTGGTAACACTTCAAGGCTTACATTCCAGGGAAACCCATTTATGGTGTTCCTGAACACGGATAGGATACCCATTTACAACGTGACATGTACATGTATAGAGGGATATGGACCAAATGTGACCAAACTGGGACTAGCTTAGAAGGGTGTCCTGCTGAAGGGTTTTGGCCTGAAATGTTGACTGTAATCTTTTCCTAGATGCTGCCTGACCTGCTGAGTTCCTCCAGCATGTTGTGTGTGTTGCAGGTATTCTCGGTTGGCATGTTTCCTTGGTGTAAGGCTCTAGACAAAACAATACACCAAACAATGGTTACAGTGATAGAAACAAGAACCAGAAAGGGCATAGAGGGAAGGCATATAATATTGCAAAAATTACTGGGAAGGTAGAGGACTCAGAAGCTTTTTAAAAACCAGCAGAATGAAACTGAAAAAAAAACATAAAGAGAGAAAAGATGAAATACGAGGGTAAGCTAGTCAATAATATCAAAGAGGATGCAATTTTTTTCAGATATATAAAGAGTAAAAAAGAGATCAGAGTAGATAACAGACAGCTGGAAAATGATGCTGAACGGGTAGTAATGGAGGACAAAGAAATAGTGGTTGAACTTAATAAGGATTTTGCGCCACTCTTCACTGTGCAAGACATCATCAGCAGAATGCCAGGAATGCAAGAGTGTCAGGGGCAGAAGTGAGTGTTGCTATTACTAAGGAGAAGGTGCTTGAGAAGCTAAAGAGTCTGAAGGTAGATAAGTCACCAGGTGCAAATGAACTACACTGCAAAGTTCCAAGTGAGGTAGCTGAAGAGATTGCGGGGGCATTAGTAATGATCTTTCATAAATCACCAGATTCTGGAATGGTTTCGGAGGACTGGAAAATTGCAAATGTCTCTCCATTCTTTCAGAAGGAAGGGCGGAGGAAGAAAAGATATTATAGGCCTGTGGTTGGAAAGATGTTGGAGTCCATTATTAAGGATTATTAAGGTACTTGGGGGCACATGATAAAATAAGCCAAAGTCAGCATGGTGTATTCAAGGTGAAATCTTGCTTGACAAATCTGTTGGAAATCTTTGAGGAAATAACATGCAGGATAGACAAAGGAGAGTCGATGGATGCTGTTTATTTGGATTTTCAGAAGGCCTTTGACGAGGTGCCACATATGAGGCTACTTAACAAGGTAAGAGCCCATGGTATTACAGGGAAGGTACTAGCATGGATAGAAGTTTGGCTGACTGGCAGGAGACAAAGAGTGGGAATAAAGGGAGTCTGTTCTGGTTTGTTACCAGTGACTAGTGGTGAGCCACAGGGGTGGTGTTCGGACTACTCTTTTCACGTTATATGTCAATGATATGGATGAAGGACTTGATGGCCTTAAGGCCATGTTTGCAGATGATATGAAGAAAGGTGGATGTGCAGATAATATTGAGGAAGTAGGGAGTCTGCAAAAGGACATAGACAGATTGGGAGAATGGGCAAAGAAGTGGCAGATAGAATATAGTGTAGGGAAGTGTATGGTCATACACTTTGGTAGAAGAAATAAGTATGTGGACTATTTTCTAAATGGGGAGAAAATTCACAAATCAGAGGTGCAAAGGGACTCAGGAGACCTTGAGCTGGGTTCCCTGAAAGTTAACTTATAGGTTGAGTCAGTGGTAAGAAAGGCAAATGCAATGTTAGCATTCATTTCTAGAGGACTAGAATGAAAAGCAAGGATGAAATTCTGTGTGTTTATTAGGAATTGGTCTGACTGCGCTTTGAGATTGTGAGCAGTTTTGGGCCCCTTATCTAAGAAAAGATGTGCTGGCACTGGAAAGGGTCCAGAGGAGGTTCATGACAGTGATCTCAGGAATGCGCAGGTTAACATATGAGGATCATTTGATGCCTCTGGGCCTATATTCTCTGGAGTTTAGAAGAATAAGGGGGGGAATCTCATTGAAACCTACCGAATATTGAAAGGCCTAGATAGAGTAGATGTGGTGATGATGTTTCCTATAGCTGTGGAGTCTAGGACCAGAGGGAGCTGCCTCAGAATTGAGGAATGTCAATTTAGAATAGAAGGTGTTGAATCTGTGGAATTCATTGCAGTTCAGGCCAATTCATTGGGTATCTTTGGGGCGGAGGTTGATAGGTTCTTGATTAATCAGGACGCCAAAGGTTGCCGGAAAAAGGCAGGAGACTGGGATTGAGAAGAATAATAAATCAGCCATGATGGGATGACAGAGCAGACTGTATGGGCCAAATGGCCTAATTCTCCTCCTATCTTATGGTCTTTTCTACAACAGTTCCACATTATTGCCAGTGCTCCAACATTTTAAAAGTCTTTCCTGACTAATTTTCTTAAGCTACTGCATGTGGAGTGGAATTGCTCTGAGAGATCATGAATCCTATGTGCATGACATACAGCCACTCCCCGTGATGGAGGGCCAATCCAGATGAAGTGCAGATAGGTCATTCTTACTGACTACAGAGCTAATCTGTGGAAGGTGGCGTGGACAAAAATGTTGGATTTGGTGATGTTGATTCAGAGGTTCTTCAGAAGTCAAGAATGAGTCATAAAACTTGACGGTTTCACCAGAACAAAGGAAGAAGACAAAGAAAAAGTTGTAGTTGTCTCATACTCAGACAAGAGATAAAATTACATTCAATTATAATATTTAAACTATGAAATAGATTGAAGCCGAGTGACAACTGCTGCAGAAAAACTGAAAAGCTTCCAGAAAATTCAGAATCATTTACATCACAATTACTAGAAAATTTACTAAAATGTTAACACTCAGTGGCTACTTTATTAGGCACATCTGTACACATGCTCATTAATACAAATATCTAACCAGCCAATCATATGGTAGCAGCTGAATATATAAAAGCATGCAGATATGGTCAAGAGGTTCAGTTGTTGTTCAGACTAAACATCAAAATTGAGAAGAAGTGTGATCTAAGTGTGGAATGATTGTTGGTGCCAGATGGGGAGGTTCGAGTATCTCAGAAACTGCTGATCTCCTGGGATTTTCATGCACAACAGTCTCAGGAGTGATATAAAAATACAAAAGAAAAATCCAGTGAACAGCAGTTCTGTGGATGAAAATTCCTTGTTAATGAGAGAGGTCAGAGGAGAATGCCAGACTGGTTCAAGATGACAGGAAAGTGACAGTAACTCAAATAAACGCACATTACAACAGTGTAGCAACAATGGAGAAGAGCATCTCTGAATGTATAGCATGTCGAACCTTGAAATGGTTGGACCACAGCAGCAGAAGACCACGAATATACACTCAGTGGCTACTTTATCGGGTCCAGAAGGTTCCTAATAAAGCGGCCACTGAATGTATATATAATTTTATTAAAATAACAAGCCAGCATAGTGAAGTTAAACTACAAGAAAAATGCAAAAAAAACCAACACCTCAGACAGTTGAGGAAGTTTGGTATGGATCCCCAGATCCTAAGAACTTTCTACTGGAGCACAATTGAGAGCATCTTGACTGGCTGCATCACTGCCTGGTATGGGAACTGTACCTCCCTCAATCACAGGACTCTGCAGAGAGTGGTGCGGACAGCCCAGCACATCTGTAGTTGTGAACTTCCCATGATTTGGGACATTTACAAAGACAAATGTGAAAAAAGGGCCTGAAGGATCATTGGGGACCCAAGTCACCCCAACCACAATCTATTCCAGCTGCTACCATCCAGGAAATGGTACCGCAGCATAAAAGCCAGGACCGACAGGCTCCGGGACAGCTTCTTCCACCAGGCCATCAGACTGATTAACTCCCGCTGATCTGAGTGTATTCTATGTTACATTGACTGTTCTATTTATTATAAATTACTATGGTTGCACATTGCACATTTAGACGGAGACGTAACGTAAAGATTTTTACTCCTTATGTATGTAAAGGATGTAAGAAATAAAGTCAATTCAATGCAATTCAATTTATTATGGTAACTAGTCACATGGGTGTGGGTGTGGTAAAAGTGTAAGGTTTAGTTATGTATTTGTGCTTTGTCCTCAGGAGTTTTGATTAGTTCTGGGAGCTGATGAATGTCATATCTTTTGTTGACTACTTATTTATGCTTAGTTTTGTTTCTATTTCATTGCTTCAAGATTATCATTACTGGAGCTGAGGGCATGTCTTACAAGTATAGCAAATCCGTGGGCATTGCTAACAGCGGCAATTGATTTGGTTAGAATTGGCCGCTGTAGGGAGGGTGAATGTAAACAGCATTTTTCCAGGATTGGGGAATGAATAGCTTCAACTGAGAGGGAAGAGATCTAGTAGGAACATGAGGGGTAACTTCTACAACTAGAGGGTGGCCTGGATATGTACTGCCAGAGAAATTGTGTGAGGTAGTTACAATATCAGCACTTACAAGGCACAGGGACATGGGTAGGAAATGTCACAGGTACTGTATATGGGCCGAACGTGAGCAAATAGGACTAGCTTAGGTGGGCATCTTGGTTGGCCTGGACTGCTTGATCTGAAGGGCCTCTTTCCGTGCTGTATTTTTATGAAAAAAACAAGACCACTAGGGGAGAAGGGGATAGAAGATTGACCTAGATAGCGAGGCTGTGTGTAGAAGAAACATCGAAGTGCTGAATGCCCAGTAGATCTGCCAGAATTCTCTTGCCCTCAGGATTCACACCCTCTAGGAAAGGCAAGGAGAATGGAGATAACTGAAATTAAGGCATTACTTTTTTAAAATATTTAATGATTTAAATACCATAGCCTGTGCGCAATGGAGTACTAGTTTGTGTATTTATTACACTTCCAGAAGATTGTTCATCCAGGCTCTCTTTTTGAAGACTTTAGTTCACTGTGTGAAACATTCAACACCTGCAGTGAAGTTTTGCATGTCTGTTTATACCTAAAGAAAGCAGTGACATTAATGTCTATATTTTATTTGTCATAATGCCATTCTTAATTTTGTTTTGCTGATAATGCAACCCATGCAAAGTGTTTTTGCTTTGATGAAAATAACAGATGTCGAAGGCAGCTTGTACAGAATAAAAATTGAGCTGTCCGCTGCTGCTGGCGTCCAAATGTAGTGATAGATTTAAGAGGCCTCAGTACCCCGCTGGAGGATAAGGAGGTGAGAGATTATAATACCATTTTACAACAGTTTGAGCGGCAGAAAGTGCTGCCAACTACTACAACATGGCAGAACCCCCGTCAAACACAACAGAAACATTTGTGACTTCAGTATTTTTTCTGAGACGCATATAAAATTAACCGTGTTATTGTAATACAGATGACAATCAAGTCATTATAGTTACTGAATTACTTGTAAAATAAATGATGGATGGAACATTTGTTCTATGCGCTGCCTACACATGTGGTGGAGGTTGGCTCCGTTGCTGCCTTCAAGAAAGATTTAGATAAACATATGATAGATAAATATTTTGGTGGGTTGGTAGATAAGGGACTCACTGGTGGAGAGCAGCAAGGACATAATGGGCCAAAAGTCCTCCTTCTCTGTTTGCACTTGTCTTAGTCATTTTCCTGTTCGTCTACTTGTCCAAATTTCCCCCAACATTGCAAATGAATCTGTCTCTATCATTTCCTCTGGCAGCTCATTCCACAAACAAGAAAGGGAAAAAAAACAAAATAATGTTTTATATGAGGCAAAATAAGGATCGGAATTTTCACCTCCATAAAGATAGAAACTAAAATATCATAAAAAGTTAATAACACGAGGAAGTCTGCAGATGCTGGAAATCCAGAGCACACACAAAATGCCGGAGGAACTCAGCAGGTCAGGCAACATCTATGGAAATGACTAGATAGTTGACATTTCGGGGCAAGGCCCTTCTTCAGGATTGAGAAGGAAGGGGAAAGATGCCAGGACAAAAAGGTGGGGAAGGGGAAGGAGGCTTTCTGGAAGGTGAAAGGAGAAGCCAGGTGGGTGGGAAAGGTCAATGGCTAGAGAAGAAGGAATCTGACAGGAGAGGACACTATGGGAGAAAGGGAGGGAGGAGGGGACCCAGTGGGAAGTAATAGGCAGGTGAGAAGAGGTAAAGGTAAGAGTGGGGAATAGAGGAAGGGGGGGTGGAATTTGTTCACCAGAAGGAGAAATCAATATTTATGCCAACAGTTTGGAGGCTACCCAGACAGAATATAAGGTGACGTTCCTCCACTCTGAGGGTGGCTTCATCATGGCACAAAAGGAGGCCATGCACCGACATGTTGGAATGGAAATGGGAATTAGAATTAAAATGTTTTCCCACCAGGAAGTCCTGCTGTAGGGGATGGTGCGGTGGTCCCCAATTTACAACTTGTCTTACCAATGTAGAGGAGGCAAATTAAAGTTTATTTACTTCATAATTAAGTATATTGAAAAATGTTTACCTAAGGGAATTCCAGTTCCTCATGTATTTAAATTTACTAATATTTTGACTCATGTCAGACATCAAAGGTAACATTTTTTGGGTTTTTATAAAGTTTTCTTCATTTCACTTTTTTCCTCTTAAATGTGTGGTGGAGAAAGTGGATGAAACACACAAATTACAGAGGCTGAATGCAGACAATGATAGCTTTCCTGCACTGAACTATCTATATCTTCAGAAAGGTCTCCAATGAAAGTGTGGCTGATGTTTCACCATCACGTAGCCATCAAATCAGAACAGTAATGAGTGTCTTCATCCCCCTTTCCTCTCCTCGTTCCATTTACCTACGACCAACATATTCTGCCCTCTGGCATCCAACCTGGTTCTGGTTCCATCTATCCTTCACCTCTCCCCTAATAGTTCACATTACCACCTTCTTTACTGATCAGATTCCAGCACTGGTCAACTTTGTGTTCTTTATCCCCCTCACTGGTGTCTCCACCTTCACCCTCCACTCCTCTAGCGCCTAGTTCCATCTGCCCTTTGTTTTTTCTGCCTCCATTTATCATCCACCTGCCTCGGTCTCCGAATTCTATCCCTCACTTTTCCCTACATGGCTCCATCTACTCATCATTCTTCACCCCTCTTTGTTCAGTCAATTACCCATTGGCCCCTGTCTCACCATCCCTCTCTGCTCTTCACTCTCCGTCCTTAACCTGATGCAGTTTTGACCTGAACATGAACAGTTCCTTCCACCATGCCCCCCCTCACAGATGCTGCTTGATCTGCTGAGCTCCTCCAGCAGATTGTTTATTGCTCCAGATTCCAGCATTCAGCATCGACAGTCTCTTCTGTCCTCACTAACAATCTGCGATCATGGGAACACTAGAGCTGGCTGTGTGCTGCTGGATCCCGTACTGAGTTGTGGGCTGAACCCTCCTGGTAGTACTGCCCTCCAGTGCTCCCCCTGAGGTATGCAAGCTGCCCCCCAGTGCTCCCTCCGGGGTATGCAAGCTGCCCTCCAGTGCTCCCCCTGGGGTATGCAAGCTGCCCTCCAGCGCTCCCTCCGGGGTATGCAAGCTGCCCTCCAGCGCTCCCTCCGGGGTATGCAAGCTGCCCTCCAGTGCTCCCTCCGGGGTATGCAAGATGCCCTCCAGTGCTCCCTCTGGGGTATGCAAGCTGCTCTCCAGTGCTCCCTCCGGGGTATGCAAGCTGCCCTCCAGTGCTCCCTCCAGGGTATGCAAGCTGCTCTCCAGTGCTCCCTCCGGGGTATGCAAGCTGGATTGTGTTAGTCTGCGGCTGCACTTGCGCTAGATGAGGAACTGCTACGGCTTGCTCTTGCAGAAACATCCATATTCCATCAATCTACAGGCCATAACACTCAGGGACTTGGGCTATATTATTATTTTCATTTTATATATTTTTGTAACTATGTGTTTTTCTGCTACTCTAATGATACGTGCTGGGTGTTGGGTGCTGTGTGTTGACTGTTGGTATTGTGTTTCGTACCTTTGCCCCAGAGGAACACTGTTTCATTTGGGGGTATTCCTATGTATGGTTGAATGAAATTAAACTTGAGCATGGATTATTGTAGCTGAGTTAGGAATTTCAAAACTAACTCTAGAATGTCCAGCACAAAGTCTTGACTCTGGCATTAAATTACAGAGCTGAGGGACTGCAACACGTCTGGAGGTGCTGTCTTAAAACCGGGACCTGTCTGCCTTTTGCTGCAAAGACAACGATCAGCTAATTTCTATCCTGAACTCCTTCATAATGTTTATCCTTCAGCCAGGTCATGTTTTCTTCTCGTTGCTGCCATTGGGAAGGAGGTACAGAAGCCTTAGGCCCAACAGCGCCAGGTTCAGGAAGAGTAATTACCCTTCAAACATCCACCAATGTGGATACCTTCACTAACCTCAACACTAAATTGATTCCACAAACTCTGGACTTACTTTCAAGGACTCCACAACTCATGTTTGCAGTATTATTTATTTATGCATTTTTATTATTTCTTTGTATTTGCTCAGTTTGTCTTTTGTACGTTGGTTGATTTGACAGGCTTTGTCAGTGTGTAGTTTTTCACTGATTCTATTGTATGTCTTTGTTCTACTGTGAATGCCTGCAAGAAAATGAATCTCAGGGTGATATATATGTACTTTGATAATAAATTTACTTTGAACTTTTTAGGGCTGGATTATCCACTCCCTAGCAACATAAACAAAATGTTGGACCAACTCAGCAGATCAAGCAGCATCTATGGCGGGAAATAAAAAGTCAACATTTCGGGATGAGACCCTCATCAGTTCTGATGAAAGATTTCAGCCTGAAACGTTGACTGTTTGTTCTCCTTCATGAATTCTGCCCGAGCGGTGGAGTCCCTCCAGTATTCTGAGTGCATTGCTCAAGATTTCGAGCATCTGCAGAATCTCTTGTGTTCACTCACCAGCCGGTGGTTCTGTGGTGCTGTGCCCTTCCTGATGAGCAGCTGGGCACCAAAGGCTTCTGAAACTACTTTTGAAGTGACAGCCAAGAAATTTAGAAATAAGTTGAAATAATTTTGATTTCGTCAACTGCGCCTTGTTGTCTCAATTGAATATCTGATTGCTTTTCTGTGAAAAATATTAGAAACACAATAATAAGGATAGGCTGTACAAAAGTGTTTATGATGTCATCCCAACCATCTTGAGTGTTTTCAGGGCTAGCCATTTGATTGGACATCAGTGATTCCTTTCTTGAAGGACAATAAAGGACCCATGCCAATCTGCCAGCTCTAAACGGTTATTTTCTAGACCTGAGTTACAAATTAGACATGGAAGCAGAATTAGGCCTTTCGGCCCATCGAATCTTCTCTGCCATTCAATTGTGGTCAACTTATTATCCTCTTAATCCCATTCTCCTACCTTCTCCCTGTAACCTTTGACACTCTTATTAATCAAGAGTCTATCAACCACTGCTTTAAAGACATTCAGTGACTTGGCCTCCACAGCCATGCGTGGCAATGAATTCCACAGATTCACCACCCCCTGGTTAAATAAATTCCTCCTCATCTCTGTTCTACACCTTTCTACTCTGAGGACGAGCCCTCTGGTCTAGATTCCCCCACTATTAGAATCATCCACTCAATGTCCACTCTATCCAGTCTTTCAATGTTCAATAGATATCAGTGAGATTCCCCTTCATTCTTTTAAGTTCCAGCAAGTACAGGCCAGAGTTATCGAACCCTCGTCGTATGTTAACTCCTTTCACTTCTGGGGCAATTCCTGAGAACCTCCTTCTCTGCTCGCAATATTCCAAAAGTGGTCTGACCATAGCCTTATAAAGTCTCACCTTAATTCCTTGCTTTTAAATTATCACCCTCTTGAAATAAATGCTGGAATTGCATGTGCAATTTCACAACTTGCCCTGGTTGCATTTGCTTCCACAGACTCTTTTGTCTTCGGGTACTCAAGAAGCTGGAAATACTGACAAATCTTGTCAACGAGGGTTGTAAGTCTTTGGAAGTGTCACTCTCTCATATCGTATGGCAGCAGAATCTTGGAATAATTTTGAGTCAGAGGTGAATAGGTTCTGAAGAAGCAAGGGAGAGAATGGTTACCAGGAATAGTGGGAATCCAGCAGTAAAGATTACAATTACACTCAGATGCAATTTATGAGGTACATAAGTCAAACCCAGTGTAGTCTTGCGCACCTGTAGTCCAACCACTTCAAGATTCTACGTGTTTTATATTCAGAGATGGTCTTCTGCACACCACTGTTGTAACACGTGGTACTTGAGTTACTGTCACCTTCCTGTCAGCTTAAACCAGTCTAGTCATTCTCCTCTGACCGCTCTCATTAATAAGTCATTTTCGCCCGCAAAACTGCAGCTCACTGGACTTTTCTTTGTTTCTCACACCATTCTCTGTAAACTCTAGAAACTGCTGTGTGTGAAAATCCCAGGAGATCAACAGTGTCTGAGATACTCCAACCACCCTGTCTGGTGCCAACAATCATACCACAGCGAAAGTCACCTTGTTCAAGGTTTTTCCCCATTCTGATGTTTGGCCTGAACAACAGTGGAACCCCTTGACCATGTCCGCACGCTTTTATGCATTGAGTTGCTGCCACGTAATTGACTGATTAGATAATTGCATTAATGAGCAGATGTGCAGGTGTACCTAATAAAATGGCCATTGTGCTGTATACTTGACACAATCATGTTGACTGGCAGCAGAGACTGAATGGATGAGTTGATCACCTCTGCTTTTTACTGCGAAGACACAATCAAGGTTGTAGACCTAGGAGAAGAGTATATAATTGTTGAATAAAAAGCAATAAAATAGATGAATAAAATCAGATTAAGGTGAAAGCATGCTGGATTTAATGTACAGTTTATTCTCATTTTTTATGGCTGTTGTTACATAACTCTTTATGGAAGAACTTCATTGCAGCCATAAACGCCAGCGGCGTAACAGGCAGTAACTAACTTACATTACTGTTTGCACGAGCTCGCTGTGCACAAATTGGTTCCAATGCCTCTCAGTTTCCCACACTACAAATCTGATTGCATTTCAGAAAGGATTTCACTAGTTGCAAAGCACTTTCATATATCCCCAAGCTATGAAAGCTGCTGTAAAAATATGCCTTTACCCTGATTTTTCAAAGATATGTTCCCGTTGCGCTATGTCTTCATGGCAGGAAATAGAACTTATTTCTGAGTTCCAATGATGAATGTTGAAATGGTGCCCATGTAGGACCTGGCTCCTTTATTCAAGGAGCTGGTTTCTAAATAATCTGAAACAAATTCATAACTGTAGCTCTCCAGAGGACAAAGCTAATTTATTAAGCTTTCTTTTCATTTGTTATTAGCCATTTCTTACTCAAAATATAGTTTAATTTTACCAGTAAAAAAAAATCAGGCTTAAGTGCTAACAGATGCTTGCATGCCAGCACAGTTCTTTCGCCCATGGTACTAAAAGTGATTTGCAACCACGTCATATTATTTATCATTACTCATTTACTGTCAGCAGTGTATTAGAGGTTAATAGAAGTGCCAGAACATGTACTGATTTACTTAGTAAAATTTTTGTTCCAAGGTTTAGGTCGGTTGATTGGAGTCTGTGAGACTTTCAATATTCATACATTATGAACAGGAAACTGCAGTGACCTTGAGTCATGACTACTTGCACAGTATATTATATCAGATTTGACCTTCAACAGCTTATAAATACACTAGCTGTATTTAACCAATATTTTCTTCCATATTACTGACACTGCAACATGCAGTCTGGAAGATTAATGCTGTGTGACAACAACAAGAACAGAAATCATGTGACACAGATAGTCCGAGTCTCCTCCAATGACCTTCAGCATTGTGAGCTGTCAATACCAAAGGACTAGAATAATCATAGGTAGCCTTTAAGGGAGAAGGGACAGATCCTTCGGTCACCTCCTGCCACTGTGCTCTGGTGTACAGGGAATTGTCGTATCTAGTGTTCAGATTCCGACAATGAGAAGGGAAAAAAATCAATAGCTGTGGTGTTAGTGATGCGGCAGCAACCTCTAAAATATCAAGACAAATCCATTTCTTTATAAATGTCTTCATTCCCAAATGTCATTGTTAAGTGATTTTTTTTGTCCCTATCTAAGCTTAAGCCAAACAGTATTTTATAAAAGTTTTTTCACTCCCCCCCACCCTCTTTCAATTATTTCTCTATTGGAGTTAACTGATTTCATTACACTGAATTGTGCTGTACTGTATTTTATCATTTTATTTTTTTAAATGTATTTGTGAGGGAAAAATAGTCCAAATGTACTAAGAACAGAACTATTGTATTGTGGTGGAGAATAAGTAGTAATTACAGAGAAATATGAAAGCTGTTCCTGCTGTTAGGAGAAATGATAAGGGAATACTGCTCCTTTTCAAAGCATGGAGTCCATTTTGATATAATTGGTTCCAGAATTATTTATGACATTAATTGCTGCATTATCGACTGGCTGTCAGCTCTTCTGGCAGTCAGTCCATCTTTCTTACCACTGCAAGCCAACTCAGCCCAAACTAGACTGACAAGCTAATTACATTCATCTCCCCCTCAATGACAAATACTGCTCATCTGAAACCTTTCCAGAAATAGGTGCTTTTTCTTTCCTTCGAGTGAGTTCATCCTGAGCCAGCCTTAGCTGATATCTACAGGTACAGAATGCAGCTAACTCTGCTCACATGGTGATTAGTGAGAACATCTCACTTGATCCAAATACTCAGACGCCTTGTGCTATCAATCTGAATGTCAGAGCCTGGTTCGCTTATTGCTTTCAACGGATTTTTCTACCCGTTCATATCTGTCACTCTGTGCTGAAGTCCACAGCCCGGAGGATGATGGAAAATAAAGGTACCTTCCCCCACTAAGCCAGCCACCCCCCCCCACCAACCCTCCCACCACCTTCCTCCCTCCTTCTTACATCCAGTGAACGAGGATCGAATGCGACACACACCAAACTCGGAATGTCCTGCAGCCAGTTCTCAAGCCTCTGATGCTGTCATCTTGAGCCACATCAGGAGCACTGGCTCAATGGCAGCCTCCTTGACATCTGTCAGAAACTTTTAAACGTCTGCTCTTTTCATTAGGATGCTTCTATATCCCAGCCATGGAAAAGATGACATTTTGTAAAGGGGGTGGGGGAGAAAAAGTTCTTATGGCTCCCTCTTCCAACTGTCATTGCAAGTATCCTCCAAACATATCAAATTGTGGACAAATGAACACGGTCATTTGGAAATGAATGCAGTAATGACCAAGTTTTTTTTTTAAAAAAGCCATGTCAAAATGTGCAGTTTTTCTCCTAGGAAACAGAGCTACAAAATATTTCGTGCCAGGCTATTTTTGACCTTTGTGATGCGCTGCTTTCTAGGACTGATGAGTGCATCTCAAATGCACATGAGTTCCTTAATGCTCCCTTCCATTTCACTGGAATATTCCCCGTACCGAGAATTACGAACTAAAAGTTGCAGAAGGTCATTCTGATCCCGGTAGCAGTGGAAATATTTGGCCAAATTAGCATCCACATGAGCAATAATGAGCTTGGGGAGATGAAAATGAAATGCCTAACTTTTCCTCAGAGTTTTCAGCAGCATTGAAAAGGAATTTATAGCCAAGTCCAATGTTTATACTTTTAAAAAAACACATTGTATCATTGATTTCATATTTTTCTTCTGTTTTTTTTTCATCTGATTTTCTGGGTTTAGAACATAGAACAGAACAGCACAGGAAAAAGTTCTTCAGTCCACAATGTACCGAACCAGCTAAAAAGTAAATCAAACACCCCCCCCCGAAAAACTAATCTCTCCTACCTACAAGGTGTCCATATCCCTCTACCTTCCTCATATTCATGTGCCTATCTAAACATCTGTTAAAAGTCTCCAGTATACTTGCCTCTACCACCATACCAAGCAGCGCATTCCAGGCACCCACCACTGAGTAAAAAATTACCCCTCACATCCTTTTTGTACCTATGCCCTCTCACCTTCAATGCATGCCGTCTGGTATTAGACATTTGATTCTGCTTAAAATCTTATACTAGTGTGGGGTATGACCAGGTGTTTGGACAATTTAAATGCTGGGCCAGGGTGTCGGGACCAGAGGCAAGGTTCAGGCTGGTCTGAACCTTGCCTCTGGATCATTTGCACCAGTCTAAACAGTAAGGCCGAGGTTGTGCCCTGTCGGAGAGCTTAGCGACAATTTGCCCCGCTGTCTGATGAACCGAGGCTGAGGCTCTTGGCCTGCTCTGGCTGCTCCGGGTTCAGATCCATGGACTCGCTTTTGCTCTGACTGTCGTTGCTTGTTTTTGTTGTTTGCGTGATTTGTTTTTTTCTCTCTCTGTGCATTGTGTGTTGGTCTTTTTTTAAAATGGGTTCTTTCTGGTTTATTATTTTGTGGCTGCCTGTAAGCAGACCAATCTCAAGGTTATATAATTCAAGATTCAAGTACATTTATTATCAAAGAACGTATAAATTATACAACCTTGAGATTTGCTTGCTCACAGGTAGCCACAAAGCTAGAAACCCAAATTAACCCAATTAAAGAAAAAGAGAAAAAAATAAAAATAGAAGACCAACACTTAATGCTCAAGAGAAGAAAAAAATACAAATCATGCAAACAATTGAAGCAAATAACAACATTCCCAACCAAAACTGAGTCCTCAGATCCAAAACTTGGAGCAACTTGGAGTAGGCCCAAAGTAGGGTTGCCAACTTTCTCACTCCCAAATAAGGGACAAAAGTAGCAGTCAAAGATGAGACACTTGGGTTTACCCCGAGAAAGACTACCATGACCATGAAGTCTTGCGCGGGCACCTGTGTGTGCATGTGTGCAGTGCGCATACATGAAGTGCGCATGTGTGTACGTGCCGATTTTTTTCTACAAATCAGTTTTGGTGATTCTGTTCAGTGAAACTACACTATCCATACATTATTTCTACTTTATATAGGCTGTGAATTTATCATATCATTCCTGCTTTTACTATATGTTAGTGTTATTTTAGGTTTTATGTGTTATTTGGTATGATTTGATAGGTTATTTTTGGGTGTGGAAATGCTCAAAAATTTTTCCCATATAAATTAATGGTAATTGCTTCTTCGCTTTACGCCATTTCAGCACGAAAGGTTTCATAGGAACGCTGTACCTTAGCGGGGGAAATACGGAACAAGGGCAGTCCCGTATGGGACAAACCAATTTACCCCAATATACGGGATGTCCCGGCTAAGACTGGACAGTTGGCAACCCTAGCCCAAAGTCTAATTTTTCAATTCATCAGATTAGCGGGCACAGAGCATAGCAGCCAGGGCTGTCTTCATAGCCTCAGCACCATGGAGAACGAGTGAAATCAGCTCTCACCTTGGATGCCGACACCGTGTCTTTTCAGTCCATCTAGGCTTGCGTTTAAATTGACCAAGCAATGGAACAGCGAAAGGCTGTGCCCTGGAGAGAAGAGTGAAGATCACAGGAAGTGAGTGAAATTGGCGTTTAAGTTGTCTAAACAGCGTATTGTACCTCACACTAGGACCCAGGTACCGCTGCTGTGAAAGGCTCCAGGCCTGGACCATGCCATCCTGCCACTTGCTCCGGGCCCCGATTTATATATAATAAATGAACTTTGAACTTGAAATTTGAACAGTGGATCATAGAATCCTAGATCAAATAGTGATCTATTAAATTAAATGACTTCAGCAAATGCAGAAAATCAACAAATCAGATGTAGACACAGCAGATTGCAAGTGCTGAAATCTGCTGGAGGAACTCAGTAAATCAGGCAGCATTTGCGGAGGACAGATATTTTGGGTTGAGACCCTTCATTTAGACAGGATGAGATATTGGTGGAGCAACTGTGAAATTGTGGATTCCCTGATGTCAGAATAGTAAGGTGTAAAGGTGATATAACATATGCTCTTAATAAGTCCCACATCAAAGGTTCTTGTGGAAAATAGAATCTTCTGGTGCAGTGAAGAATATATTTATATGGACAGAGGATTGAATGGCTAATGGGCATAAATGGATTGTCTTCTGTCAAACAGACACCTCCCTTTCTGCAGAGACTACCCTCTCTGTGATTCCCTGGTCCACCCACCCTCTCTCCTACACTTTCCCCTGCAGCTGAAGGAGGAGGAGCACTTGCCCTTTCACCTCATTCCTCCCCACAATCTGGGACCTAAGCAGCCATTCCAGGTGAGGCCGAGATTCACCTGCACCTCTTCCAATCAGGTTTACTGCACAGTGTTCACTATGCAGCCTTCTCCACAATGGTGAATACAAATATAGACGAGGGGACCACTTTGCAGAACACCTGCACTCTGACCACACCGGCCATCTTAAACGATGTGCTGCGTGTCATAAAGCATACAATAGAACACTGAGCCAGTACATGACTTTCAGCTCACACTGTTGCGCTCACCATTTAACCAATTCTAAAATCAATCTAAACTTTCCCTCTCTCACATAGCTCTTAATTTTCTTCTTTCATCCATGTGCCTACGTTCTCTTAAATATCACTAATGTATTTGTCTCTACCACCACATCTGGCAGCATGTGCCATGCAGCTACCACTGTGTAAAATACCTACCTTTGACATCCCCCCCACAAACTTTCCTCCAAATACCTTAAAGTTATGCCCTCACAAATTAGCCATTTCCAGCTCAGGAAGAAAGTCTCTGGCTGTCCACTTGATCTCTGCCTCTTATCATTTTGTACACCTCTATCTTTAACTCTCCTTCCCACTCCCACACTGACCTTTTGGCCCCTGAACATTCTCCATTGCTAAGTGCAAATTGGCAGAACAATATTCCCATTTAGGAAATTCCAACCCAATGGTATGAACATTGAATTATCTGATTTCACACACCCACGGTGCTCTCCTACGTCCATACTCACACTCATCTATTCCTTAATCTTTCCCATCCTCTCCCTCTTCTGCATGTGATTCCATCTGCCCATCATCCCCATCCCCACCGTTCTACCTATCACCTCCTCGTCTTTGTCCCACCCCTATTATAAAGAGGTAATCTTTCCTCTTCCTTCTCTATCCCAGGGCAGGGTCTTGACCCAAAATGTTGGCATACACCTTTTTTCCTCCAAAGTTGTTGTTTCACCTGCTTCCAGTGATTGGCAATTTTATTCCAGAATCAAAGATCAAAGTAAATTTATTATCAAAGTACATATATGTGACTGCATACTAAAGTGAGATTTGTTTTCTTGCAGGTATTTACAGGAAAATAAAGAAATACAATAGAATTTATGAAAAACTATAAATATCAAAGGCTGACAAACAACCAATGTGCAAAAGAAGACGAATTGTGTAAATAATAAATAAATAAATAATAGTAAGTTGTAGACTCCTTGAAATTGAAACTATTGGTGGTGGACAACAGGAATTCTGCAGATGCTGGAAATTCAAGCAACACACATCAAAGTTGCTGGTGAACGCAGCAGGCCAGGCAGCATCTGTAGGAAGAGGTGCAGTCGACATTTCAGGCCGAGACCCTTCGTCAGCACTAACGTAAGCCCAAGCGAAGGGTCTCGGCCTGAAACGTCGACTGCACCTCTTCCTACAGATGCTGCCTGGCCTGTTGGTGGTGGAGTTAGGTCAGCATTGAAGTCAGTGAAGTTACCAACGTTGGTTCAGGAGTCTGATGGTTGTAGGGTAATAAATGTTCCTGAATCTTGTGGTGTGGGATCATGCTTGTATACTGTACTGTGTTTGTGCCCTGGTCATAGAGGACCAAGTCAAGGCATCCGTTAGTCTTGTGAGACCATGAATCTCCAGGGCGCAGGCCTGGGCAAGGTTGTATGGAAGACCAGCAGTTGCCCATGCTGCAAGTCTCCCCTCTCCACGACACTGATATTATCCAAGGGAAGGGCACTCAGACCCACACAGCTTGGCACCGGTGTCATCGCAGAGCACTGTGTGATTAAGTGTCTTGCTCAAGGACACAACACGCTGCCTCGCCTGGGGCTCGATCTCACAACCTTCAGATCACTAGTCGAATACCTTAACCTCTTGGCTACGTGCCCACAGAGGACCACTGTTTCATTTAGCTATGTACATCTATATAGTTGAATGACAACTAAACTTGGACTTGAATCACCTGCAGTCTGCCCTCTGGGAATGAAATTTAAGTTGTAAAGTGATTCAAGGAGAATACAAAAGGATGTAGAGAGACTAGACCAGTAAGCAAAAAACCTGGCAAATGGAGTATGAAGTAGAGATATGTGCAAATGTCTATTTTAATAGGAAAAATAAGAAAGCATATTCTGTATTATGTTGTTACAGTGCTCTGCATCTCAGAGAGATCTCTGTGTCCTAGTGCACAGTTCACTAAAAGTTGGTATGCAGTTATAAAAAACAGTTAGTCATGCTAACAGCATGTTATCATTTTTTGATAGAGGATTTGATTTGGAAGGTAAGGTTATGCTTCAGTTACTTGGGACATCGATTAGACTAAATCTGGAGTACAGCGTACAGTATTGTTCCCATTTCAGAATGTTAGTATGATGGAAATTCAGAGAAGGTTTGCTGGACTAATACCTGGAATGAGTTGGTTGTCTCTTGAGAAAAAGTTGGGTAGGTTAGGCTTCCTTTGCAGGTCAGGAGAATAAGGGTGGATTTGAGAGAAGTATGAAAAATCCTTCAGAGCATTGACAGGCCGGATGAGGGAAGGATGGTTCCTCATGGGAGGATTTAATAGTGTTTAAAAATAGGGTAGAGGTGAGGTAATTTTTTCCCTCGGAGAACTGCCAGTATTTGGAACAGTTTCACCTTCTGACTGAAGAAAAATCTTTGAATATGTGTAGATATATAAAATGAGAGAGAGAGAGAGAGAATTAGTAAGAGGGTGATATGTTACCATGTGTTAATGGGAACACAGAGTATAAGCTGTATTCAGATGAAAAATTACCTCACAGAGTGAGAGCAACACACAAAATGCTGAAGGATGCTGGGAGATGATAGGTGGAAGGGACAATGGGCTGAAAAAGTTGAAATCTGATAGAAGAAGACAGTGTACCATGGAACAAAGGGAAGTAAGTGAGGAAGGGAACCGGAGGGAGGAATGTGGATTTCTGAATGAGGAGAACAGGATGTAAAGGCTCACTGGCCTCCTCCTGCTCTTATTCAATGTGATATGAATGACTCAGAGACCTTTTGCCATAGTTGGGAGTGAGTGTAAATATCTCTATTGCGTAGTTTAAGAGACTCAAACTCAAATGAAAGGAGCACTTAATTGTGTATTTCCTGTTCTATTTTGTTCAGCAGACATACAACATTCAATGGCACACTGTTCTTCAAGTGTGTTGCCTTAAGCTAACATTAGATCTGGCATACTACATAATTAAAGGATTTAGAATAAATGGAAGCATTCTTCACTTTTGTTTGGATATTTCTCAATGCTTTCAAGAAACAATGATTTTGTTGTAAGGAAGTCCTTTATGAAATGAATTGAACATGAATAAGTAATCAGTGTGCACAGCAAAATCTGATCCTTAGATGACACATTGGACCCAACTTTCTAGAGTGATATTGGCACCAGTGACTTCTGTGCTTGGCAAGAGCACAGAAAATAAATCGTAGGAGAAAATTTGTTCCTTTGCATTATCTGTTATTATCAAACTTATCAACAGGGTAGGAACAAGCCACTAGTGCTTGACCAATGCCTTTTCATTTCCTGAAGCAACATTACTTTTGTTAACTTTACATGTTGGACAGCTGATAATCATAAACAGGTTTCATTTATTTAATAAATACAGTACAGTAATGGGCCTTTCCAACCCAATAAGCCCGTGCTGACCAGTTACACCCATGTGAGCAATTAACCTATTAAACTGTGCCTCTTAGGAATGTGGGAGGAAACCAGAGCACCTGGAGGAAATCAACACAGTTATGGAGAGAAAACTCCTCACAGACAATGAGGTACTGAACCCGGGTCTCTGGCGCTGTAATAGCGTTATACTAACAGTGATGCTACCAAAGAGAGAGCCTGAGGCATGTCAAAGTGCTAGGTTATGAACTGTAGTTTTAGATGGAACTAGATCTTGGTCTCTTTGGGGCTATTGTTTGCTTGGTGGATGGTGGGCACTGATGCTTTGTGCTGGAACGCTTGGGGGGGAATGATTGATGCTTTGCTACTGCTTGGGAGAGTGGTGGTGAGCATTTGGGGTTCTGACGTTTTTCTGCCCTTCATTCTTTGGGGTTTTCTTCTGTTTTGTGGACGTCTGCAAAGAGTAAGAATTTCAGGTTGTATACCGTATACATTCTCTGATATTAAATGGAACCATTTAACCATGCCATCCCAATTGTGCAGCCAAAGTTGATCCACAAAATGTTTTTGTGCAGAGGTCAGTTTCAAATCCAAAGATTGATGCATACAATTCAAATATCAATGTCTCAGTTTCAATATTTATGTTTTGGGAATGTTCTCTCTCTCTTGAGATTGAGTGAAGACCTCATCCCTCTATAACTGCGTTTTGGCCATTGGAGCTAAAGTTCCTGGCAACCATTGTGCTGTCTGAGTTCACTGGTCACCTAGCCTTCAAACTTGCTCTTACCTTGTGTGGATTCCCAGCTGCAAGTTCTTTAACCAAGCCACCCAGATCTTCATCAAATTGCCCTTTGTAATGGGTGGAACAGTACACCGATCAGAAATGGACCTAACCAATAAAATGCAGAAAGCACTTTCAAAAGTGATTTAAAATAAATCAAACTATTAAAAGATAAACATTTCAAAATTCAATTAAAATAGATTTACAAAGTGTCTATGAAAGCACAAGTAAAACCAAATTATTTAAAAAGTTCCCAAATGCTGAACATCAGTTGGCTGCAGAAGATTGTAGGAATGTTATATTGGCTTTGCAATGTGTGGTGAAACTTGCGGGTTGCCACCAACACATCCTTATATTGTGTGGGTTGTTACAGCAAATGACACATTTCAATGTGTGTTTCAATGTACTTGTGACAAGTAATTGAATCTGAATAGGAACCTGCTTACCTTAGGTTAACTTCCCATGGTCCAGGACATTTATAAAGACAAGTGTATAAAAAGGACCCAAAGGATCATTGGGGACCTGAGTCACCCCAACCCCAGCTGTGACCATCCAGGAAATGGTATTGCAGCAAAAAAGTCAGGACTAACAGGCTTCAGGACAGCTTGTTCCACCAGGCCATCAGATCGATTAACTCACACTGATTTGAGTGTATTTCTATGTTACATTGACTGTTCTATTTATTATAACTTACTATGATTGCACATTGCACATTTAAACGGAGACATAATGTAAAGATTTTTACTGCTCAGGTATGTGAAGGACGTAGGAAATAAAGTCAATTCAGTTCAATAGGTTCACACAACCATTCCTCTGTTGAGGAGAATGGTGTCAGTATTTTCTGGGCCAAGTGTAAGTCAGCTTGGGTTTGACAGGCAGATTTTTCGGTTACCACCTCATGTAGTATCAAACGGGAGCTGCAGAGTCCAAGGTACTAGCCTCCAAACAAAATGGACATTAAAGATCCCAACAACATATTTCAAAGGACAGGCAGGGAATCTTGGCCAATTACTGTCTTAAAAAAGAAAAATATACTGTATGGCCATTACCTGGTCATGTCAGAACTGGATGCGTGCAATTTGGATGCCATGTTTTCCATAATAAGGAAAGGAAATTGTCTTTTAAACTCATGAGAAAGCATAGGCCATCAACTTTTTGCTGTTGATGTTTCTGCAGCAGGAAGTTTCTTTTTTAGGAGGTCGAGTTGCTAGCTCAACGCTCAATTTAGCATGGATGGAAAGCGTGCCTGGGGAACCGGCAGGGTTCGAACTCAGGAGTCCTTGCTCCGACGTCTGGCGCTGATGCCACTATGCCACCAGTCGGCCCGTTTTCCATAATAACAACTCTATAAAAGCTCAACAATATTCATGGAATAATTCCTTTCTCTATGTTGTCCCATGTAATACTATGCCAAAGGGACTGAACGCATGCCGATAAAACATATTAAAATGCAAGTATAAGGGAATAGTTGAAAGGGTAGTCAAACTCCCACAATTATACCATAAGACTATAAGACATAGAAGCAGAATTAGGCCATTCAGTCCATCAAATCTGTCTGCCATTCAATCATGGCTGTTTAGTTTTTAACCCCATTCTCCCACCTTTTCTTCATAATCCTAAACCCCTTTACCAATCAAGAATCTTTCAATCTCTGCCTTAGATATTCCCAATGACTTCGCCTCCACAGCCCTCTGTGCCAATGAATTTCACAGATTCACCACTTTCTGGCTGAAGAAATTTCTCCTCATATCAATTATAAAGGTATATCCATTTATTTTTAGTAGCCTAACACTCCCACTAATGGAAGGTACTCTCTCCATTTTCAGTGTCTGCTGGGTTTCAATGAAATTTGCCCCTCCCCCATCCTCCTGCACTCCATCAAGTACAGGCCCAGAGACTTCAAACACTCCTCATTTCATCCCGGGATCATTCTTGTGAACCTCCAGGGACAGCACATCTTTCCTCAGACACGAGGCCAAAATTGGTTCAATGTGACAGATCTGAACTGAAAATTAAAAGTAAACCTTTAAAAATAAGTGATGCAGTTGAAAATGAGACAATGTGCTATCTTTTCATTTTTACATCACTAAAATAAATTGAAAACTGCAAATTAAAAGATTCAGCAATCTGAGAGATTGTGAGGAAATGGCTGCAAAGTTCAAGGTTCAAAGTAAATTTATTATCAAAGTACATATATGTCACCATATACTACCCTGGATTCATTTTCTTGCAGGCCCTGTGTCTGAAATCTTTCACTAACACCAACGCTGGCCCACCATTCTAAAAACTTGGGCCAATGCAAATATCTTGGTCAGAGCAAAAAAAAAGAATCCCACATTTTTGGTGAATGCTTTTATTTGGTGCAATGAAACAATGATTTGAACTCAGTAACAAACTGATATGTGTAATTTTGGCAAAAAGTTGGAACATAAATTATTACAGTGGATTGTCAGAAAGAGATTAATTAAGCTATAAATTCTGCTTTGTTAGTTTTTAAATCAAAACAATGTAACATAATATTCTTAGCACATGTAAATATACTTGCAATAATTTCATATTGTTTGGACTTGTTATCTGCTTTACAGTAAATTTTGATCATCAGTGCTCAATGAATCTACCTTAAGTTGTAAACATGATATTTGGAACATCTTCAGTACCAAACACAAGAGAACAGGAAAACTATTTAGAGAAAACATGCAAGCAAATATTTAGTTAGTGCATTAAATTAAACAAAACCACAATGGTGTGCTGTGTGGAAAGTATACAGATTGAAGAGTTTAGTCACCATTAAATATAAAGTAGTAATTTGTCCATTCCTGAAATGTATCCAAAGCAGCACTGTGCTAAATAGATAACTACTGTGAAAATCCAGATACCAAATTAACACTGTGGATTATCTTGTTTGCCTGAAAATTCCTCTTACCAAAATATATGATACCCCCCAACTTAATAACATTGAATACAGAAAATGAAAAATCCTCAAATTTTTTTTTCACCTTTCAGAGTGAGGATAAATTGTAAATTCTATTTAAATGTCTCATAACACACCAAATATGGTGTTGAAAATGCATTTCAGCATGGTTCAGGAATGGTCTGCTGCTTAAGAGAAAAATAAGCTGTGGTAAAGATAGACTGGGTATTCATTCATTGCATCAGAAGTCAAAACCACACAGAGGTACAAGTATAATCTCTCCAGCCTGCCAGAATTGTCAATTTTGTTTGTGAGTCTTCACTGATCAAAGTTAAAAAGAGCTCCTCTAATGGGGCTGATATTTAATCTTTCCAATATCAAAATAAGACCCACAAGCAAAACATAAATCAGAATAAAATCCCTGAAATAATGTTGGTCACTTAGAGGGAGTTACAGTTTAGTGTGACTGCTCATTTCATCTTGTCCGTGGTCATCTATAAAATGCAACAGAATTTCCCCATTACTCAACAACAAGTCATTCTTAATGAGTGGTGTAAGGGCTTAATGTGACTTCCAAGAACTTGTGGTGATGTAATGAGCATGCTCAGTTCAACATCAGCTGTGGCCTCTGACCTCCCAGTTCTACCAAGCAATCTATCACTGGAGCTCATCCTGTCAGGCATGCAGCTGTCTGTCATGGTGTTACAAGGGACCTGCTTAAAGGCAATCATGTCAATTTCTATGTGTCTGCTCAGACCAGACTGAACTGTTGATCTTGACAGGCATGGCAAAGTCAGCAGAAGACACTAGCAGGCTGAAGTTGTATTCTCTGTGCTTTTTTGCTTTCCCTTTATTTTGCCTTTATTACCAAAATACACCACACAAGCAGAAAGGTTAACATAAGCATTCTCAGAGTTGGTCGTCACGGATGAACCTATTCCCCTCTGAATGTCTTCCATGATAGACGTAGTGACATTTTGCAAAAATACCTACAAATGCAAAACAAAATACAATCAATAAAATATCCTTACCATTAAAAAAACATAAATAAACTTACGTATTTTCCATTTCCAGAATGTACACTTAATTGCACATTTCTCAGAATCAGAAACAGGTTTATTATCACCGTCTCATATAATGTGAAATTTGTTGTTTTGCAGCAGCAGTACGGTGCAAAGATATAAAATTACTATAAATTACAAAACAAATAAATAGTGCAAAAGAAAGGAATAATGAGATAATAAAGACTGTTCAGAAATCTGATGATGGATTTCTGAATCACTGAGTGTGGGTCTTCAGGCCCCTGTACCTTCCCCTCGATGGTGGTAACAAGAAGCAGGCATGTTCCAGATGGCAAGGGTTCCTAATGATGAATGCTGCTTTCCTGAGGTATTAACTCTTGACAATATCCTTGATGGTACAGATGCCTGTGATGAGTCTACTGTGACCCTGTGCACTGGGGAAAAGAATGCTCTCCACTGTATATCTATAGAAGTTTGCAACGTGGCTTTGATGACATACCACATCTTCTGGAACTCGCCCTTCCACTGCTGACCCCTCATTGAGAACTGGAGCATGTTTTCCTGACTTCCCCTTTCTGAAGGTTGTTGCTGTGACACCACTCTACTAGCTGATCTATCTCACCCTGCTACGCCCCCTTGTTGCCACCTAAGGTATTGCCAAATACAGTGGTGTTGTTGGCAAGTTTATAGATGGTATTAGAGCTCTGCTCAGCTACACAGTCATCAGTGTAGAGAGAGTAGAGCAGTGGGCTATGCACCCATCATTGAGGTGTGCCTGTGTTGATTGTCAGTGAGAAGGGCATAATATTGTTAGGGCATATTCTAGAGTTAGGGGAGCAAATATTAACTTCAGCAACCAATCTTCAGACCTGAATGTTGATTGTTGATTAAATTTAAAATGTAGCCTTGAACGAAAGCTTCCTGGGGCTGTGGACACCAAATGATTGAAAACCAGACAATGCTGTTAACAGATTGATTCCTGGGATGGCAGGACTTTCATATGATGAAAGACTGGATCGACTAGGCTTATACTCGTTGGAATTTAGAAGATTGAGGGGGCATCTTATTGGAACATATAAAATCCTAAAGGGATTGGACAGGCTAGATGCAGGAAGATGGCTCCCGATGTTGGGGAAGTCCAGAACGAGGGGTCACAGTTTGAGGATAAAGGGGAAGCCTTTTAGGACCGAGATTAGGAAAAAACTTCTTCACACAGAGAGTGGTGAATCTGTGGAATTCTCTGCCACAGGAAACGGTTGAGGCCAGTTCATTGGCTATATTTAAGAGGGAGTTAGGTATGGTCCTTGTGGCTAAAGGGATCAGGGGGTATGGGAGGAAGGCTGGTACAGGGTTCTGAGTTGGATGAGCAGCCATGATCATACTGAATGGCGGTGCAGGCTCGAAGGGCCGAATGGCCTACTCCTGCACCTATTTTCTATGTTTCTATTCAATTTGGGCATCTGGAGTGTGGGTGTATAGAAGAAGGTGTGTGAAAATTGCATGTAATTCAAAGGAAGCATTGTAGATACATTGTAACTATAGAATTGTCCTGCTGTTACCTGTGATCTTTAGCATATCTCGTGTCATGTAATATTAGGTCAAAAAGGCCTCTTCCTGCAATAGTGCCTTATTTTGTTGAATAAAGCACTTCTGTATCCTCTAGCTTCAGTGTTTCTCTGGTGAATTTTTTCATAATACAACACTATCATTGATCCATACTAACTGTGGTCTTCCAATGAGGAAGTTAAGAATCCAATTGCAGATGAAAGTACAGAGGCCCAGGTTTAGAAGCTTAGTGATTATTACTGAAGGAATGATGTTATTGAATGCTGAGTTGTACTTCTTTTAAGCAAAGTAAACTTTATTTATTGTAAAAATTATTTACTAGAAGAAATAGTGCAATGCCTTTTCATTCTTCCAATCATAGATAGTGCATTACGTAGTGTTCACTACATTTCTTAAAACCAATGGGACCATTCATGTGGCCCCCTCTGTGTTATTTCTTTGAGTTGAGGACTCTGTCAGTCAGAGTTGACCGTGGCTGTTGTATCCTAGCTGTCTAGATACGCAAACCAGGGCAGTACGATATGGAGAGCAAGCTGTCGCCCATGTAGCAAGCTCCCCCTCTCCACACATCTGATGAACCCAAAGGAATGGCAGGGACTGATACAGTTTGGTACCAGCAGTGTCGCAGGAGTTGCCAGTCAGCATTGAACTCAATGTGAGACTGCCTTAGGGACTCCAGCTCTGTACTTTTCCCTCAGGTTTACTCCTGAAGCCTTCCCATGAGAAAGTATGGCCGCAAGACAGCAGAAGTTTGAGATCAGAGTTTTCCCTCTCTGAGGTGAGCTGCCAACCACAGCTGACAGGCCCCATCTTCCTGAGGTGCCCGGTGTTATACTTCCACAATAATTCAGGGACTTCCTCACCTAACCCAGCCCTATCCTGTCCAGTACAGGAAGAACACTATTCTGGGATCCTTCCCCACCAAGCCTTAATGTGTCCCTCAGCATATACTCCTGCAACCTGGAATGACCTGGATGGCAATATTCCCTGATGGACATATCGATGTGTTGGCAGACCAACGTATCGGGCTGACAAGGGGCCATTTAGCAGTCTGAAATATGTACTGCTGTTGTCTAGGTGTTCCAAAACAGCGTGGAGAGTCAATGAGATTGCAGTGAGTCCGTGACCTTGCCATAATCATATCCGCTGATAGAAAGGTTGTGAGTGGTGGTAAAAATCTTCTGAGGTGTATATATTTCAATGCTAGGAGTATTGCGGGGAAGGCGGATGAGTTGAGGGCGTGGATTGACACGTGGAATTACGATGTTGCAGCAATTAGTGAAACTTGGCTACAGGAGGGGCAGGACTGGCAGCTTAATATTCCAGGGTTCCAATGCTTCAGATGTGATCGAGGCAGAGGAATGAAAGGTGGGGGAGTAGCATTGCTTGTTAGGGAAAATATTACAGCAGTGCTCAGGCAGGACAGATTAGAGGGCTTGTCTACTGAGTCCTTATGGGTGGAGCTGAGAAACAGGAAAGGTATGGCCACATTAGTGGGATTGTATTACAGACCACCCAATAGTCAACGAGACTTGGAAGAGCAAATCTGCAGAGAGAGATAGCAGGCAACTGCAGGAAACATAAAGTTGTGGTGGTAGGGGATTTTAATTTTCCATACATTGATTGGGACTCCCATACTGTTAGGGGTCTAGATGGTTTAGAGTTTGTAAAATGTGTTCAGGAAAGTTTTCTAAATCAATATATAGAGGGACCAACTGGAGGGGATGCAATATTGGATCTCCTGTTAGGTAACGAATTAGGGCAAGTGACAGAAGTCTGTGTAGGGGAGCACTTTGGTTCCAGTGATCATAACACCATTAGTTTCAATTTGATCATGGACAAGGATAGATCTGGTCCTAAGGTTGAGGTTCTGAACTGGAAGAAGGCCAAATTTGAAGAAATGAGAAAGGATCTAAAAAGCGTGGATTGGGACAGGTTGTTCTCTGGCAAAGATGTGATTGGTAGGTGGGAAGCCTTCAAAGGGGAAATTTTGAGAGTGCAGACTTTGTATGTTCCTGTCAGGATTAAAGGCAAATTGAATAGGAATAAGGAACCTTGGTTCTCAAGGGATATTGCAACTCTGATAAAGAAGAAGAGGGAGTTGTATGAAATGTACAGGAAACAAGGGGTAAATCAGGTGCTTGAAGAGTATAAGAAGTGCAAGATAATACTTAAGAAAGAAATCCGGAGGGCTAAAAGAAGACATGGGGTTGCCTTGGCTGTCAAAGTGAAGGATAATCCAAAGAGCTTTTACAAGTATATTAAGAGCAAAAGGATTGTAAAGGATAAAATTGGTCCTCTTGAAGATCAGAGTGGTCGGCTTTGTGCGGAACCAAAGGAAATGGGGGAGATCTTAAATAGGTTTTTTGCGTCTGTATTTACTAAGGAAGCTGGCATGAAATCTATGGAATTGAGGGAATCAAGTAGTGAGACCATGGAAACTGTACAGATTGAAAAGGAGGAGGTGTTTGCTGTCTTGAGGAAAATTAAAGTGGATAAATCCCCGGGACCTGACAGGGTGTTCCCTCGGACCTTGAAGGAGACTAGTGTTGAAATTGCGGGGGCCCTAGCAGAGATATTTAAAATGTTGCTGTCTACGGGTGAAGTGCCGGAGGATTGGAGAGTGGCTCATGTTGTTCCGTTGTTTAAAAAAGGATCGAAAAGTAATCCGGGAAATTATAGGCCGGTGAGTTTAACGTCAGTATTAGGTAAGTTATTGGAGGGAGTACTAAGAGACAGAATCTACAAGCATTTGGATAGGCAGGGGCTTATTAGGGAGAGTCAACATGGCTTTGTGCGTGGTAGGTCATGTTTGACCAATCTGTTGGAGTTTTTCGAGGAGGTTACCAGGAAAGTGGATGAAGGGAAGGCAGTGGATATTGTCTACATGGACTTCAGTAAGGCCTTTGACAAGGTCCCGCATGGGGGGTTAGTTAGGAAAATTCAGTCGCTAGGTATACATGGAGAGGTGGTAAATTGGATTAGACATTGGCTCGATGGAAGAAGCCAGAGAGTGGTGGTAGAGAATTGCTTCTCTGAGTGGAGGCCTGTGACTAGTGGTGTGCCACAAGGATCAGTGCTGGGTCCATTGTTAGTTGTCATCTATATCAATGATCTGGATGATAATGTGGTAAATTGGATCAGCAAGTTTGCTGATGATACAAAGATTGGAGGTGTAGTAGACAGTGAGGAAGGTTTTCAGAGCCTGCAGAGGGATTTGGACCATCTGTAAAAATGGGCTGAAAAATGGCAGATGGAGTTTAATACTGACAAGTGTGAGGTATTGCACGTTGGAAGGACAAACCAACGTAGAACATACAGGGTTAATGGTAAGGCACTGAGGTGTGCAGTGGAACAGAGGGATCTGGGAATACAGATACAAAATTCCCTAAAAGTGTCGTCACAGGTAGATAGGGTTGTAAAGAGAGCCTTTGATACATTGGCCTTTATTAATCGAAGTATTGAGTATGAGAGCTGGAATGTTATGATGAGGTTGTATAAGGCATTGGTGAGGCCGAATCTGGAGTATTGTGTTCACTTTTGGTCATCAAATTACAGGAAAGATATAAATAAGGTTGAAAGAGTGCAGAGAAGGTTTACAAGGATGTTGCTGGGACTTGAGAAACTCAGTTACAGAGAAAGGTTGAATAGGTTAGGACTTTATTCCCTGGAGCATAGAAGAATGACGGGAGATTTGATAGAGGTATATAAAATTATGATGGGTATAGATAGAGTGAATGCAAGCAGGCTTTTTCCACTGAGGCAAGGGGAGAAAAAAACCAGAGGACATGGGTTAAGGGTGAGAGGGGAAAAGTTTAAAGGGAACATTGGGGGGGGGCTTCTTCACACAGAGAGTGGTGGGAGTATGGAATGAGCTGCCAGACTAGGTGGTAAATGCGGGTTCTTTTTTAACATTTAAGAATAAATTGTACAGATACATGGATGGGAGGTGTATGGAGGGATATGGTCCGTGTGCAGGTCAGTGGGACTAGGCAGAAAATGGTTCGGCACAGCCAAGAAGGGCCAAAGGGCCTGTTTCTGTGCTGTAGTTTCTATGGTTCTATGGTTCTATAACCAACCTCTCAAAGCACGTTATCACAGCAGATGTCAGTGCCACTAGATGATAACCACTGAGGCCGCTCATCCTGCTCTTCCAGGGCACTGGTATGATTGCTGCCCTTTTGAAGCTCGTGATTATCTCTGACTAAAGCAGTGAGATAGTGAAGGTGTCATTGAACACTCCAGCCGGTTAGTTAGTACAGGTTTTCGGTATCTTGCCAGGTACACCTTTGGGGCCTGACACCTTGTAAGGGGTTCACCCTCTTGAAGGATGTTCTAACACTGGTCTCTGAGACAGAGATCACAGAGTCACCGGATGCTATGGGGATTCACACAGGTGCAGTATTTTTCTCCCTTCCAACGCTTGCATAAAAGGAACTGAGATGACCAACAAGTGAAACATCATTACCATTTACACTGTTAGGTTTCACTTTATAGGAAGTAATGGCTCGAAAACCCTGCCACAGCGTTGTGCACCTGATTATGTCTCTAATCTTACATGGAATTCACTCTCTGCTCTCACAAAGGCCTTCCATAGGCTGTCTCTGGACCTCTTATAGGATTTTGGATCACTAGTCTTCAATGTCACAGACCTTGCCCTCAGCAGACTGTGAATCTCCTTGTTCAGCCAGGGCATCTGGTTCAGGGAAACTTAGCATGTCAAAAACACGCTCACCTACACAGGTCTTGATGAAATCAGCGACGGCCATGGCATAGACGTTCAGATCCGAAGATGAGTCCAATCACCTGATTTAAAGCCTCCACCTCTGCCTCCCTGGACCATACCTTTGCAGTTCTCACCACCGATGCTTCAGTTATCAGACTCCGTCTATAGGCCGGGAGTAAAAGTACAGCCAGGTGATCTGATTTGCCCAAAAGCGGGTGTCGGGGCGCATGGTAAGTGTTGCTGATGACGTAACAGTGATCATGTTGGTTTCTCTGGTTCTGCAGGAAACATGTCGTCGGTAGTTTCTCGGAGACTTCTTCAAGCTGGCTTGGTTGAAGTTCACAATGATCAGGAAAGCATCGGGGTGTGCTGACTTATGACCCTGGCTCACAGTACTCAGCCCCTCCCATTGCCACCTTAGCACTTGCCAGGGGTGGAACGAACACCACTGCCAGGATGACGTGGAAAACTCCCTTGGCAGATAAAACAGATAATACTAGACTGCCAGATTTTCCAGGTCGGGGGAGCAGGACTGAGAAATACCACATCTGTGTCCCACGGTGAGTTAATCATGAAGCAAACGTCAGGACCCCATGCTTTTACCTGATGCCGCTGTCCGGTCCATGGTTCAGATCTCAACTCTGGGCATTTTTATGGCCTGGGAAACAAGACTGAAGCTAATTACACACATCAAAGTTGCTGGTGAACACAGCAGGCCAGGCAGCATCTCTAGGAAGAGTTACAGTCAACGTTTCAGGCTGAGACCCTTTGTCAGGACAAACTGAAGGAAGAGTGAGTAAGAGATTTGAAAGTGGGAGGGGGAGGGGGAGATCCAAAATGATAGGAGAAGACAGGAGCGGGAGGGATGGAGCCAAGAGCTGGACAGGTGATTGGCAAAGGGGATATGAGAGGATCATGGGACAGGAGGTCCGGGGAGAAAGACGGGGGGGGGGGGGGGAACCGAGAGGATGGGCAAGGGGTATAGTCAGTGGGACAGAGGGAGAAAAAGGAGAGTGAGAGAAAGAATGTGTGTATATAAATAAATAACGGGTGGGGTACGAGGGGGAGGTGGGGCATTAGCGGAAGTTAGAGAAGTCAGTGTTCATGCCATCAGGTTGGAGGCTACCCAGACGGAATATAAGGTGTTGTTCCTCCAACCTGAGTGTGGTTTCATCTTTACAGTAGAGGAGGCCGTGGATAGACGTGTCAGAATGGGAATGGGATGTGGAATTAAAATGTGTGGCCACTGCTGAACACCTACACTCTGTCTGCCAGAGAAAGTAGGATCTCCCAGTGGCCACACATTTTAATTCCACATCCCATTCCCATTCTGACATGTCTATCCACGGCCTCCTCTACTGTAAAGATGAAGCCACACTCAGGTTGGAGGAACAACACCTTATATTCCGTCTGGGTAGCCTCCAACCTGATGGCATGAACATTGACTTCTCTAACTTCTGCTAATGCCCCACCTCCCCCTCGTACCCCATCCGTTATTTATTTTTATACACACATTCTTTCTCTCACTCTCCTTTTTTTCCCTCTGTCCCTCTGACTATACCCCTTGCCCATCCTCTGGGTTCCCCGCCCCCCCTTGTCTTTCTCCCCAGACCTCCTGTCCCATGATCCTCTCATATCCCCTTTGCCAATCACTTGTCCAGCTCTTGGCTCCATCCCTCCCCCTCCTGTTTTCTCCTATCATTTTGGATCTCCCCCTCCCACTTTCAAATCTCTTACTAACTCTTCCTTTCCTTCAGTTAGTCCTGACGAAGAGTCTTGGCCTGAAACGTCGACTGTACCTCTTCCTAGAGATGCTGCCTGGCCTGCTGCGTTCACCAGCAACTTTGATGTGTGTTGCTTGAATTTCCAGCATCTGCAGAATTCCTGTTGTCTGAAGCTAATTACTAAGGCTGGTAAAGTATTTGGCTCCTCCAAAGATGGAAATCTCCATCACAAGAGCTGATTATATCATTGGATGGTCAAATTGGGAATAAAGTTGTTTTCTCTGACAAACTAAGCACTTCGATTTGCTGGCCTGTCACAATGGGCTATGGAAAGACACAAAGCCTTTAGATAAGGTTATCTTGAGGAACAGAGTCTGCAGATAAAATCTGATGGTCAGGCAACCCTGTGACACAGCGTTTGAACAGTCTCCTGAGCATACATCGTATTTGGCTTTCATCTACACAGCTGAGGCGAAAGCCCATCTCTCTGAAGCTTGTTTAAAATACAAAGTGCATTGTAATTGATCAGCCCCAATCAAAGTATAAATCCCCAGCATTAATGCTTTCACTAGAAGGAGGAGGGATCTCACTAAAACCTAACGAATATTGGAAGGCCTGGATAAAGTGGATGTGGAGAGGATGTTTCCTGTAGTGGGAAAGTCTAGGACTAGAGAGCATAGTGTCAGAATACAAGGATGTCCCTTTGGAACAAAGATGAGGAGGAACTTCTTTAGCCAGAGAATAGTGAATCTGTGGAATTTATTGCCACAGACAGATATGAAGACCAAGTCATTGGGTATATTTAAAGTGGCAGTTAATAGGTTGTTGATTAATAAAAGCATTAAAGGCTACAGGGAGAAGGCAGGAGAATGGGGTTGAGAGGGATAATAAATTAGCCAAAATTGCATGGCAGAGCAGACACAATGGGCTGAATAGCCTAATTCTGCCCCTATGTCTTATGATCTTATCATTATAAAATTAATTCAGAGATTAGGAAAGCAGAGTGTTTTCACTAGACAAAGATGTGAACTAGTGAAGGGGCAAAAATCCAAAAATTTCAGAAGGTCTGGGAGTCTAGATTGAACAGCAGTTATATCAGAATGTATGGGAGCAGCACTAGAAACAGAATCATAGCCATACAGTACAGGCACAGTCCACCACCAGAATGACTAAAGATCAGATAAATATCTAATGTTAGGGATTAGCTTTATTTGTCATATGTACATGAACACATACAGTGAAATGCGCTGTTTGCATCAACAACCAACACAGTTCGAGGATGTGCAGGGGATGCAGCCCGCAAGTGTCGCCACACTTCTGGTGCCAACATAGCAAGCCCACTGTGGTAGACCATATATATATATATATATATATATATATATATATATGTTGTAACTGGGTTTCCTGTCTGGACATGCCCCTCTGCTGACTGCCCCTGTGGCTCCTCCCACAGACCCCTGAATAAAGGCAATTGTGCCGTTGCTCCTCCTCTCAGTCCAGGAGCAGATACTCAGCATGGTCGAGGTCACATTTTACTGCTAATAAAAGCCTTTCAGTATTTACTCTACCTCCAGTCTTTTGGAGTTATTGATGGTGCATCACCCACAACTTACTAACCTTAACCCATATGTCTTTCAGGAAAGTGGGAGGAATTGAGAACACCTGGAGGAAGCACACACTGTCACGTGAAGAACGTATAAAACTCCTTACAGACAGCAACAGGAATTGAACCTTCATCATGTCACTGTGAAGTTCTATTTTATACATTTGTACCACCCCTGCACCACCGTGCCACAATCAAGAATTCACTTACTCCGATCCTACCCTATTCCTGTTTTGTTCTTCCCGCATTCACCATCCACCGCTTCCAGATTCATACCACTCAGCTGCACACTAACTTAACAGCAGACAATTAACCTACCAGTCTGTACACATTCAGAACGTGGAAACGAGATAGGGCTTTTCTCTTTGGAGTGAAGGATGATGAAAGGTGATTTGATAGAGATGATAAGAGATCTTGTTGGAGTGGACAGCCAAAGACTTTTTTCAAACGCAGAAAGAGTTAATACAAAAGCACATAATGTTCAGGTGATTGAAGAAAAGTACGGGGGGGGGGTATATATCAGAAGTAGGTTTTTTTACACAGGGAGTGGTGAGTACATGGAACGTGCTGCTCGGGCTGGTGGCAGCAGCAGATACATTTAAGAGACCCTGGGATAGGCACATGGATGAAAGAAAAATGGAGGGTGATGCAGAAAGGAAGTGTGAGGTTGTTCTGTAGTCGGTTAAAAGGTCAGCACAACATTGTGGACTGAAAGGCCTGTACTCTGCTGTATTGTTCTTCTATGAACCTGTCAGCACAGGGAGGAAACCATCAGGGTCAAAGGCTTCCAGAGAGATGGAACCCAGATGAGGACTGAACCCAGATCACTAGAACTGCAAGACGGAGGAGTATGAAGGCCAGTTGGTGGACCTTTGAATGTTGTTCACCCAAGGTATTAATGGTAAGTAGATCTCCAGTGTGTTTGAAAAATGAAAATCTCTCGATCGATGAGAATGTTAGCATCAGCAGTAATGATACATGTTTAGTGCAGTTAATGAGGCTGATTTATTAGCTGATAAAAATGTTGTTGGGAATAAATTTTGCCTGCTGGTAATAAATAGAACTTCTAAAGTTCTGGTAGCCATAAGATAATAATGTGTATTCAAGATTCAAGATTAAAGTGTCATTTCCTGTACACAAGGGTAGGAAGAATAAAATAATTGTTACTCTGGATCTGATGCAACACAAGAAAAGCACAAAAGATAAAAAACACAATAACACTATTGAAAAACACAAAATAAATACATAAGATACCTTAGGTACATAGATTGAATATGTGTCCATAAAGTAACATTAGGCCGTACATTAGGTGACTTTGGGAGTAGAGGTGGAGTTAGTGGCTGGAGGTGTTGATTAGTCTTACTGCTTGGGGAAAGTAACTGTTTTTGAGTCTGATGGTCCTGGCATGGATGATACGTAGCCTCCTCCCTAATGGGAGAGGGACAAACAGTCCATGAGTGTGTGGGATCCATTATGATATTACTGGTCCTGTTTCTAACACCTTTCTGTATATATGTCCATGATGGTGGGTAGGCATATAATGCATTGGGCAGTTTTGACTACTTGTTGTAGAGCCTTCCTATCTGCAATTCTGTACCAAGCAGTGATGCAGCTTGTAGGATGCTCTCTTCATGCACTCTGTAGCTTGCCGTGAATATGGATGTGCAAAGTCCAGTTCTTCAGCCTCCTCAGAAAGTCGAGGCGCTGGTGAGCTTTCTTGGCTGTGTAGGATGTGTTCTGGGACCATGAGAGGTTGTGTGAGATGTGCACTCCCAGGAGTTTGAAACTGCCTGCAGTTTCCATTGCTGTGCTGCTGATATAAGGGGGCGCGTGAGTGGTGCAATTCTCCTGAAGTTGATAACCATCTCCTTTGTCTTGTTGACGTTAAGTAAGAAGTTATTTACCTGGAACCAGATCGCGAGCACTTCCACCTCTTCTCTGTGAGCCATTGCATCGTTGTTGGTGATGAAACACACCACTGTTATGTCATTTGTGAACTTGACAATGTGATTACTCGGGTGTTTGGTTGTGAAGTCACATGTGAGCAGTGGACACAGCACACAGCCCTTTGGGGGGGGGGGTACCCGTGTTGGAGATGATGGAGACAGAGGAGAATTTATGAATCTTGACTATCTGGTCTGTTTATTAGGAAGTCCAACACCCAGTTGCATGGTGGTGTATTTAGACTGAGAAGGAGGAGATTGTTCACCGAGGTCTGTGGGATAATAGTGTTGAATGCCAAAATGAAATCCAAAAACACCATTCTGACATAAGTTTTCAAGATGTGTCAGGGCCAGGTGAATGAGAGATGCTACAGCATCTGTTGTAGAGTGAATTCTGTCAGTAAGCATATTGGTGAATGTCCATTGTGGCAGGGATAGAATTTTTGAAATGTTATCAGCCATTCAAAGCACTTCATAATGATTGGCGTCAACGCCACCGGACTGTAGTCATTTAGTTCGGAAGGAGTAGAGTTTTTTAGTACAGGGATGATCATGGCTGATTTGAAGCATGTGGGAACAGCAGCCTGAATGAATGAAGATGTCCGTGAAGATGAAGATATCAATGAGCTGGTGTGTGCACCCCCTGAGTATTCAGTCTGGGACGTCGTTTGGCCCAGCCGCATTGCAGGGGGTTGAACTTCTGCAGAGTCCTTCTCATGTCTGGCTGCTGCTACAGACAGTGGCTGCTCACCTGGGAGACGGGTAGCTTTCATGGCCCGTGTTGCTTTGCATGCCTCAAAGCGTGCATAAAAGTTGCTTAGAGCATCAGGGAGGGAGGTGACACTAGTACAGTTGACACAGTTTTTCCGTGTGTAGTTAATAATGCCTCTGATGTGCAGCCACGTACACCGGCGATCACTGTCAGGCAGATGTTCCTGAATTTTTTTGTGCATAGTCAGTCTTTGCCCTATTGATGCCCAAGGTGAGGCTTTTCCTGGCTGCTCTGAGAGCCGTTCTGTCACTGGACTTGAAGGCAGTGTCCCGGGCTTTTAGCAGTAGGATTAGACCATTTGGCCTATCGAGTTTGCTCTTGGCCCAATCAGAACTGATTGCTTTTACAATCCCAAATCCCCAGCTACTCCCTGTAAGCCTTAGCTCCTTTAACAATCAAGAATCTTTCAATCCCTGCCTTAAATTCACCCAAAATTGAAAGGGACAAGCATCAATGTAATTAGGTATGTTAATATAGAAAGATATACCTGAAATCAGTTAATACATTTTCCTGAAGCACTGCCTTTGCAGAGAGAACCCACACCAAGCAATGTAGCTGTGGTTTGTTGGTAAGTCATACTTTACATTTTTCACATGCACTAGATAAATCTTGAGTTCAAAGAGGAAAGAAAGAAAAATAATACCGATTTGAAATACGAAGTCAAGATGTCATACAAGGGCTGGTATGCTGGGACCCAAATGTTATAAGGCCATATCATGTAAGGCTAACAAACTCAGGAGGTAAACATTGACCTTCCTTAGACCATAAGATATAGGAGCAGAATTAGACATTCAGACTGTTGAATCTGCTCCACCATTGGATTGTGGCTGATTTACGTCCCCTCTCAATCCTGCTTCCTCCCCATAACCATTGTGCCTTGACTAATCAAGAACCTCTCAGCCTCTGCTTTAAATATACTCGATGACTTGACCTCCACAGCCTTCTCTGGCAACGAATTCCACAGATTCACCACCCACTAGCTAAAGAAATTCCTCATCGACTCTGTTCTGAAGGGATGCCCTTCTATTCTGACGATGTGCCCTTTGGTCCTAGACTCTCTCACTATTGGAAATATGCTCTCCATGTCCACTCTGCACAGGCCTTTAAATATTCAGCATGAGTTAATGAGATCACCCCTCTCAATTTTCTAAACTCAGTCAGTAAAGGCCCAGTTGTCAAACTCTCCTCATACATTAACCCTTTCATTCCTGGGATCATTCTTGTGAAGCTGCCCAGGACCCTCTCCAATGCTATGAATCACCTCAGCTGCTAAGGATGTTTTGTGTATCTCTTAGTAACAGTAATTACATCATTAATCTTTTTACTTATTGAAATAATTTTCAAACATTTCACATTGTGGACCAAGTTTGGTCAACACCTTGTCTAATTTATTGTGTCACGGTACCACAGTGAAGCAGTGTTACAGTACAACACAGAGCACTCTCTCTCCCACAGTAAGGTGATCATACTACCCTCATTTTTAAAAATGCACCTTAAGTGAACTCTTATAACAGGGCCGAATTCATTAAGATTCTGTACATTGTTAAAGTTCTGCATTGGAAGGCTGTTCAGGGGGGACTGTAGGACGTGGGAGGCAAGTTTTTTGGTGGTGTGGTTCCCCAAAAGTGCACAAAATGCTGGAGGAACTCAACGGGTCATGCAGCATCTATAGAGGGAAATAAACAGTTGACGTTTTGGGCCAAGAGCCTTCTCAGGACTCTTGCAAAGGGTAGTGCCTCTCTACGTTGGCAGGCATGTTTCACAATATCTTTGTCAAGTGAAAAATTATTAAAAATATTCAAAATGTGCATAATTAAAAATATAATACACCAAGGTCTGGCCTGATAGTCTTCAATCCAGCTTTTATGAAAATATTAAGTGGTCTCCTAGTTCAATAAGATGGTCTCTTGACATCACAATCTCATTATGACCTTGCACCTTATTGTCTACCTGCACTGCACTTTCACTGTTAAGCCCAATTTATACTTCTGCATCAAATATACGCCGTAGGTACAGTGTAGCTGCGTACCCTATGCTGTACTCTAGGCCGAATCCTACGCCGTAGCCTAACGTGCACCTCTCCCAAAATGTAACTACCCAAGATGAAGGCAAAGTCACTGATAACATGCCTAAGAACAGAAAAGCCAACAAAATGTATTGGTGCAGACCAGTCTATTACAGGAAAAAAAACATCCCCACCACTGAGCACATTTACAAGAAGTGTGGTAACAACAAAGCTGCATCCAACATCAAAAACCCCCACTTTCCAGGCGATGTTCTCTTTTCACGGCTGCCATTGGGAAGGAGGTACAGGAGCTTCAGGTCCCACACGGCCAGGTTCAGGAACAGCAAACACCCCTCAGCCATCAGGCTCATGAACCAGAGGGGATAACTTCGCTCAACTTCGACACTGAAGCGATTCCACAATCTACCTTTGGACTCACTTTCAAGGACTCAACAACTCAGGTTCTCAGTATTATTTACTTAGTTATTATTATTATTTTTTGTTTTTGTACTGACAGTTTGTCTTCTTTTGCAGTCTTTGTGTGTAATTTTTAATTGAATCTATTGTATATTTTCTACTGTGAATGCCTGTAAGAAAATGAATCTCAGGGCAATGTACGAGGGGTGATTGATAAGTTTGTGGCCTAGGGTAGAAGGAGTCAATTTTAGAAAACTTAGCACATTTATTCTTCAATATAGTCCCCTCCTACACGTACACACTTAGTCCAGCGGTCGTGGGGCATACCGATCCCTTCTTTGTAGAAGTGGTCCACAGCAGGGGTGATTGATAAATTTGTGGCCTAAGGTAGAAGGAGATGAGTTATTAACTTCAAACTTTCTGCATTATCAGTCAAAGAGTTGAACTGCACGTGCATGTAACGAGAGCGCCTTGGACCTCCAGGTGGTCCATAGTAGGAGCGATTGATAAGTTTATGGCCTAAGGTAGAAGGAGATGAGTTACACCGCTCGCGTTACATGCACGTGCAGTTCAACTCTGAATAAAAATGCAGAAAGTTTGAAATTAATAACTCATCTCCTTCTACCTTAGGCCACGAACTTATCAATCACCCCTGCTGTGGACCACTTTCTGGAGGTCCAAGATGCTGACTTCTGCAAAGAAGGGTTCCATATGCTCCACCACTGCTGGACTACGTATATAAATGTAGGAAAAATAAATGTGCTAGGTTTTCTAAAATTGACTCCTTCTACCTTAGGCCACAAACTTATCAATCACCCCTCGTATAGTGACAGATATGTACCCTGATGATATAATTACTTTGAAATTTCAACTTTGAGCATTTAAGAGGTACCCAGTCAAGCATTTAAAATGTCCAGGCAGTGCTGGAGGATGGGATAAAGATGGATGGGTGCCCACAGGGCTGTATGAAGTGATGGGCTGATTGGCGTGTGTCCATCTTGCAGCTCTGCAGGGAAATAGTCAACGTTTCAGGTTGCGACCCGTCAACATTAAAGTAGACAATTAGAAATGGTTGAGAGAGAGCAAAAGGCCAGAAAGGGGTGTCTAAGGGGAGGTGGAAGGGATCATCAGTGGGGAGTGGGGAATCCTTGCCAAAGAAGCCAACTCACTTTTCGTCCCTCTTCCCTCCGGGAGAAGGTTCAGGAGCTTGAAGACTCATACGGCCAGATTTAAGAACAGCTTCTTTCCAACTGTGATAAGACTGCTGAACGGATCTGGGCCGTACCCTCCAAATATCCGGACCTGCCTCTCCGTTTTTTTGCACTACCTTACTTCCCATTTTTCTATTTTCTATTTATGATTTATAATTTAATTTTTTAATATTTATTAATTTTAAATATTTTTAATATTTAATATTTGTAATCCAGGGAGTGTGAAGCGCAGGATCAAATATCGCTGTGATGATTGTACGTTCTTGTACCAATTGTTTGGCGACAATAAAGTGTAAAGTATAAAGAAATAGGCATGGAGGCGTGATCGATGGAAGAAGAGCTCAGCGTCACGAGGGGGCTCAGAACTGATTGAGGTGTGGGTGCAGTGAGGTCTCTGCCTCAGAGGGGGAGATGTCAGAGGGAATGGTGAAGACACGGCAAGGGTTAAAGCTGGAGGTCGGAAAAGTCATCCATCCATTTCCCTTTAGAGATGTTGCCTGCTCCATTGAGGTCCTCCAGATTTATTGTGACAGTAAGCAAAGGGCCTGTTTCAGTGCTGAGTAACTTTACGGCTCTATGACTCAGATCCGAGTTCAGATTTATCCGACGTACATGAAAACACTCAGTGAAATGCGCCATTTGCGTTAACAAACACACCTGAGAATGTACTGCGGCCAGTACACGTGCCACACACAACCTATCATTCAGCATATGTAGACTGTGTGATTCAGCAGATTCTGGAAAGCCAGAGTGTTACATTTTGCATCTCCAAAACATTAAACTAATTGAAATAAAAAAACAAGGGAGTCCAGAATAACGTATTTAACCTTCAAATCGCTTACTAGCTCTTCCTTCAGTTAGTCCTGACGAAGGGTCTCGGCCCGAAACGTCGACTGTACCCCTTCCTAGAGATGCTGCCTGGCCTGCTGCGTTCACCAGCAACTTTGATGTGTGTTGCTGGTATTTAACTTTATGTTAACTTTAAGCGAGATGCACACTTGGTAGCGTCATGATGTATGCAATTCACTTATTTTTTTACATATAACTCATAATGAATTATTTAATCAAACAAAGAACGCTTAATAAAACAATATATTTACACCGAACACAACAAGCAACTAAGTAACCACAGCAAAACAAGCCCCTTTCTTCTCACCCACCCTCCCTCTCACCCACACAAACAGATAGTCCTCCATATCGATCTGACAATGGCTACTTTGCCTGCAAGCTATGTCCCAGTAAATGCCTCCCCAACATCTTCAAATAGACTTCGTTGCTTTCATTTTGTTTTGTACCTAGACTAGCCAGGGACAAAGCAATCCATGAAGGAAGGCAAAGGAAAAGTAACTCCCTTGAAATGGTTAAACTTTATATTTCTTGCAACGAATTGGAAAGCTCTGTGTAGTTTAATTTGGTTGACATTTTTTTTTCATTACGGATCCATTTTAGTCTTTTAGCAACAGGCGAAATCAGTCCATCATTTTTCTCCCCTGATGCCAGGGAAAACTGATCTCAGAAGAACATCACTCACAGTGATCTCCAGAAGGAATTGACAGACTCGCAGAGTGAAGTGATGATTGAACAGTGTCAAGGAGGGAAACAGAACCCTTGAAAAGATTACATGTGGGAAAATAATGACTCACGAGATGTATGGCACTATCACCGTTATCTCAGGGAAGGTGCAACCAACGTGCAGGGATCATGTGTCAACTGTTCAAAAAAGATATTTATTTCTCACTTCTTCTGACGTCCTGACACCCAAAATGTTAAACGCTAGATTATTGATTAAATTTATATGTCTAATACGTATATTTGTCATTTGATTGGCTCATTAAATTGCCACATACCTTCGTTCAACATCCTATCTGCAAAATCTTGATCTGAATCCTTATCCACAAAAATATTGTTAATTTAAAACCTGCCCCACAATCCATTCAGTTCAAGGGCAATTGGGGATGGTTAATAAATGCTGGCCATAAGACCATAGGACATAGGAGGAGAATTAGACCATTCAGCCCATCAATTCTGCTCCACCATTCCATCATGGCTGATTTATTTTCCCTCTCAACCCCATTCTCCTGCCTTCTTCCCATAACCTTTAACTCTCTTACTAATTAAGAAACTATCAACCTCCGCTTTAACTGTACCTAATGACTCGGTCTCTACAGCTGTCTGCAGCAAAGAATTCCACAGGTTCGCCACTGTCTGGCTAAAGAAATTCCTTCTCATCACTATCCTAAAGGGACGTGTTTCTATTACAAGGCTCTGCCCTCTGGTCCACATCTTCTCCACATGTGCTGTCTCTGAGCCTTTCAATATACAATACCTTCCAAAGAAATCCCCTCTCATTCTTCTAAACACAAGCCAGTACAGGCCCAGAACCGTTAAGCATTCCTTATATATTAATTCTTTCATTCCTGGGAATTATTCTTGCAAGCATTCTCAGGACCCTCCCCGATGCCAGCACATCCTTTCTTAAATACATCGCCCTAAACTTCTCACAAAACTCCAAATGTGGTCTGGCCAACACCTTATAAAGCCTCAGCACAATTTAAGTTAAAGGGGAGATACTGTAGTGTTACTCCTTGTGAAAAAAAGTGTGCAGACTTCATGTTGAAGTGATGTTTCTCTGGCCTTCCAAATGATGTCCACAAAGTGAAGAATAAGGAAATTGAAGGCACATTGTGACTTCAACATCACTCTTAGCTCACTTCTTCCAGAGCATGAGAATTCTCTGGGAAAGAGACCCAGCACTGATAGCACAATACTGCAGCAATGGGCAGAACAGTGCAGTCAACCGGCCTAATAATGGAGCCTGCTTGCCCTGAAGTCAGCTAAGCAGTAAGCTTCGCTCTAGAAACACTCGGTTGATCATCTTAGAAGCTCAGAGCCTGCTCGGTTTCAATGGGATAGAGCAAAAGAATAACAACGGCAGGGAGATCTGGACAACGTTTAGTACTCGACTTCTTCAGTCTCTTCAGAGCAATTCTTTCCAGAAACACTCCTGGCATTTGCCCTTCACACACTAGGCTTATCATGCCTACCTCCACCTTGCACTCATCTCCTCCACCTCAGAGTCCCCACTGAAGTAAAATAGATGAAGTGAGTTGTTAAGGATATGTTTTTGTAGCTTATGTTAACAGTTAGTGATTGCTATCTGCTAGTGTTACTGACGGATTAGAAACAAGACTGCTAACAGACATCCTGGTGAAAAAGCCACTTGATGAATGCAAGTGACTGCAGCTAGGTGTCAGCGCTTAGAAAATGAAGCAAGGACATGTGGTATTAATATTGTCAATGATCTCGAGACAGGAAAACAGATCCCATATTCCCCGTCAGTTTTAAATAGATATCAAGTGTATTAATGACAAAAGACGAGGCTTCAAACAAAGCAGCTGAGTGATGATGTGCTAAGTGCACTCTGCGCTGGCAATAACGTGATCTGAAAAGACATTGTCAGTTGTGGAGACAGGCCCAGAATTGTGAGCAGTGACAGAAAACAGAGATGAGGAGAAAGATACTGGTACCATATTAGTGCCTACCATATTCCAATGCTGTCTGCACTCCTAACTGAATCTGACATCATCTCCTATCACTAGCTGTACTCTCTGCTGCTCCTCCGCCTAGTTCTCCCCAGACATTATTACAAACTGTAGTCAAGTTTTATGTTACCAGCGGTTATGTCAGGGAGGTTGGCACTCGGAGGCCTAGGGATAACCTCAGTCATTCTACATTGTAAGCTTGTAACGACGGGACACTCATTTTTCTGATAACTCTTGCTACTTGAGGTGCTCTGTACAGCAACGTGTGAGCAGCTGTCATCTCGAATAAAGGGTTGGAATATTAAAGAAAGTGAATTTTTGGATGTATCGTAAGGCAGTTGGACTGTCTGGCAGGAGGAAATAAACTCCAGCTGCCGCTGTTCGCCTGGGGATAAAGGTGCTTGAGCTAGTGACAGTAAAAGTCAGCTGAAATTTCTGAACTCATGGGCTCTGAAGCCAGTTAATATTTTTTTTCTAAAGCACTGGCTGTGTAGAGGGAGACCACACCAGGAAATGCAGCTGTGGCTTGATAGCAAATCATATTTTACAGTTTTCATATGTACCAGATAGACCTCGAGTTCAAAGGACAATAAAAATAATATTGACTTAAAGTAGGAAGTCAAGATGTCTCACAAATAAAGGAGCAATTTGCTTTATGAAAAGAGGTGATGCTTCAGAATAGTAGAACTTCAGGCAAGTGAAGCACCAGAGAGATGACCTCATACAAAATGCTGGAGGAACTCAGCAGGTCAGGCAGTGTCTAAGAGTCAACGTTTTGGTTCAAGACCCTTCACCAGTCCTGATGAAGGGTCCCAGCCCAAAATGCCGACTCTTTATTCTCCACAGATGCTGCCTGACCTGCTGAGTTCCTCCAACATTTTGTAAGTGTTGGTCTGGATTTCTAGCATTGACGGAATCTATGGTACTTAGACAGATCTTTGCCTCTATTTGCAAAAGGAGATGGAGATTTTGGAAAAGTGTAAAGTACACATTATAAGTTCTATTAAACAAGCATTTGGAAACAACTCTCTGAGTGTTGGTTTTTCGGAATTAATTGGAGATCGGTGGCTAATATATGAGGAATGGTTGTACTTGCTGGTGTTTAGAGGAATGGGGAGGTGTCTCATTGAAACCTAACGAATATTGAACAGCTCAGAGTGGATGTGGGGAGGATGTTTCCTGTAGTGGGAGAACTTAGGACCAGAGGGCACAACCTCAAAATACAAGGATGTCCCTTTAGAACAGAGAAAAGGTAGAGTTTCTCTAGCTAGAGAGTCGCGAATCTGTGGAATTCGTTGCTAAAGACGGCTGTGGAGGTCAAGTCATTGGGTATATTTAAAACCAAGATTGATAGGCTCTTGATCAATTTAGGCGGCAGAGGCTATAGAGAGAATAGGCTCGAGAGGGATGATATATCATCCAAGACAGAATGGTGGAGCAGACTCGATGGGCTGAATGGCCTAATTCTGCTCCTACGTCTCATGATCTTAACTCCCTTGTTACTTGATGATGACTTCACGGTGTGCATGGGATATTTTTGGTCTTATTTGAAACAGCTTGCAAGATAGTCTCTAACAGAGAGACAAAGAGACAAATGCTTTAATTAGTCACCAATGAAACACTTCCTTTCCCTCTTTCCTCCCAGAGTAGTCAATTGCTGTTGGACTATGGAATCAAGGTCCACAGGCTTGAAGGACATTGCTAATGGCCTCTTATCAGATGCAGAGACCAGCTGTCTGAATGCAGGCAACATGGAAACCAAATCCCATCTCGACCATTTCTTGCAGTGCTCTAGTTTTCACTCACATTCCACCCACAAAGATGGCTAGCAGGTTGTAGTCATGCTATGTTGGTGCCAGAAGCTTGGCGACATTTGTGGGCCACCCTCCAGCACATCCTTGGATTGTGCTGGTCATTGATAGAAACAACATATTTCGATGTTTCAATGTACGTGCTAAACTTTAAATCTTTAATATGGAGGATGGTGAGAAACAGAGGGAACTCCTGGCAAGATGTTCCCTCTCCACATCATCACCATTGCACTTGCAGTGCCAGACCACTGCACAGAAAAATAAATCAGCCAAGATAGAATAGTGGAGCAGGCTCAATGGGCCCAATGGCCTAATTCTGTTCCTATGTCTTTTGGCCTCATGGGATCTGGATTCCATCCATTTGGAGGATGGAATTCATCATCCATTTGGAGGTTTTAATCAACAAGCTTAATATATCATCTGGATTCAATTTAGTACGTAGAGGAACCCAAAAAGAGTAACCTTTGTCAACATTTCTAGCTGTGAGTACTTTTGGGATTGCTGTTGGTGCAGGCCTGTTCCATCCAATGAGGAAAAAAATTGCAATAAGATGGGCAAAAGATTTGAGATAATTGTTGACAGCTCAACTGTTGTTTCTGAATATGTAGCGGAGATACTTCCTTCGAGAATTTGAAATGTTATCGTACAGGAGGTGCCAACTTGGCCCATCATGTTTATGCTAGTTCCTGCGTGAAGATTCCTAAAATCTCATTCTCCTGTTCTTTCCCTATGCTCAGCAAAATGTTTTCTCAATTCCCCTTTGATTGATTCCATTATCACCATCTCTCTGTGTTTTCTGAGTTACGAGGGGTGATTGATAAGTTCGTGGCCTAGGGTAGAAGCAGTCAATTTTAGAAAACCTAGCACATTTATTTTTCAACATAGTCCCCTCCTACATTTACACACTTAGCTCAGCGGTCATGGAGCATACGGATCTTGGACCTCCAGAAAGTGTCCACAGCAGGGGTGATTGATAAGTTCGTGGCCTAAGGTAGAAGAAGATGAGTTATACAGCTCTCGTTACATGCACATGCAGTTCAACTCTTTCAGTGATTATGCAGAAAGTTTGAAGTTAATAACTCATCTCTTTCTACCATAGGCCACCAACTTATCAATCACCCCTGATGAGTTATTTTCAAACTTTCTGCATTTTCACTCAAAGAGTTGAACTGCATGTGCATGTAACGAGAGCTGTATAACTCATCTCCTTCTACCTTAGGCCACAAACTTATCAACCACCCCTCGTAAAAATGTTTTCCCAATGCAGCCCTCATACCTTTTACTTAATGCTTTCAATCTGTGCCCTCTGGTCTTTGAACCATCTACTGATGGGAACAGATTTTTCTCTATCTAAAGCACTGTACACCTCTATCAAGTCTCATCTCATCCCTCTTTGATCCAAGGAGAAGGCCCTCAGCTTCTCCAGTCTAAAATGAGAGGTGAATTTCCACACCTATGGAAGCTCTGTGTTAAATTGAACACTTGAGCTATCTGGAACCATCAACTCATTCCAAAAGGCCGACTCTTCATACCTTTCCATAGATGCTGCCTGACCTACAGAGTTCTTCATGTATTTTGTGCAGGTTACTCTGGAACCACCTTCTGATGTTTTTTTTTCCAGTATTTTATTGATGTTGCATTGTCTCTTGCATTTTTTTCATTGTAGAATTAATCTTCTAAATTTCTGTGCATAACATAATTAGAGCCTGTCCTTCTCAATTCAAGTTATATTAAAATTTACATCCACTCTCCTCTTTGCCTCTCTCTGGCTGCTTTACACATTCTGATATTGCACATATGGTTGTATTTTGTGTGAAATCCTTTTCAAATTATTGATGCAAAAAAAATTTTGAGGATGAAAAACAATGTCATTGGCAGATCTTTTTTAATCGCAGTAATGAATTGCACAAGGTCACTGCATTATTAGTTTGAGAGTTTGTCAAGGTGTTCTTTTACAAGTATGATTGATGAGAACCCATGAGAAACGCAACGTGCATCAGAGCAAAGCCACTTATTTACTTCAGTTTCCCCTTGTCCAATTTTCAGAGTCCAATATAATGTTGAAATAATCCAAGAGAAAACTTGATGAAATGATAAATCACATACACAGACAATGCATGGCCACACGTGTGTAACCTGCCTTTGTAATTTTCTTGTATACCAGGTCAAAACTGCCTTCACTCTCATTGCTAATCCTGCATGGCCATATTCCTCAATATTTCATCATGCCACATGTCTAATTAGAGAATTAGTCCTTACAGTACAGCAGGTGATTATTCGGCCCATCTAATCTATGTTAGCAGGATTGCCATCAATGATATTCGCCTGCTCCAGGAACACATGTCCATGCAGGTTCAGATTCAAATTTATTTACTTATCACATATACATGTTAACATACAGTGAAATGCAATCAACACACATCAAAGTTGCTGGTGAATGCAACTGACGAAGGGTCTCGGCCTGAAACGTCGACTGTACCTCCTCCTAGAGATGCTGCCTGGCCTGCTGCGTTCACCAGCAACTTCAATGTGTGTTGCTTGAATTTCCAGCATCTGTAGAATTCCTCATGTTTGCGTGAAATGCAATGTTTGCATTAACAACCAATGCGCCCAAGAATGTGCTGGGGGTGGTCTGCAAGCGTCGCCACACATCCCAGAGCGAACACCTCTCGATACCCACTCTTGCATACGTCCCAGCTAAAAAGCAACATACCTGACTGTAATTCATAAAGGCCATTATTAATGAGAACATTAATTGACATCAACCCAAATGTTCACAGTGGGGATCTTGGATATCAATCAAGGTTGAGCATCCGAGCCGATTTTCTCTATTCCACCCTGGGGGAGACTTGGCGAACGTTAGCTTCATTACTGAGACCAGAGTTCTGTGGTGTGTGTTGATTGACCTGTGGTCAGAGTGCATGGCAACCTTTGTCACAAGCTGTAAAATTTCCATCATGCAGAGATCAGCAGATTTATTCCATTAGATTTTGAGTTCTGTAATAAGTCCCATAGTTTGGAGTCACAATTTAAAAAAATCTGAAATAATAGCAACAGGCTTTTGTGGATTAGAGCAGTTATGAAAAAATATTCTATTTCAACAAAGGGATACTGTCTCTTTACACTGTTGCTTCACCATGTGTCATAACCAATAATTGGTAGAGACCAAAGATATACTCACTGCCCGTGCCAACTTGTTTAGTTACATGTCTAGAACAGACAAATTGAAAGTGACACTAAGAGGAATGTGCTGTAAATGTATTTTCTTAATATTAAACCTTTATGCCTTTATTCTATTTATTTATGTTAACTTTGATAACTTACAACTTAACAACCGAAAATTAGGTACAGATGATGCCTATTACAAATGTAAAGACTGTCAGTTTCTATTTCCATCTCCTAATGCTCACTGAGGAGATTTAATCGGCTGCAATCTGATCTGGAAAAGTTGACATTTGGGTTTTCTTTTCCACATGTCTAACACTGCATAAAGGAAAAGTACAGAACTGGTACAAGGGCAGCCTGTGAAGTACAGGCTCCTGCACACATTTGCATTTAAAAAAACTTTTCTGCCTAAGGTTTTGTTTTGGCTTATTAGTGATGATGTGATGAATCCATATCTGAGTGTGCTTTGAGGGACAGCAGTCTGTCTATAACTGGAACGCAAACAGCCCATCTCAAGTCCTTACTTCATATAATCTGCTGCTGGAAAATTGAGAAGCAGCCCAAAGTCCGTGGGAACAAAATGATGAGCGGATACACAATAATAAACCATATTGTGTCGAGCGTACAGTCATCGAAATCCTCTTGGGCCACAAGTATATTACCTTATACAGACATGGCTGACATACATTTAAACCCCCAATACACATTAAGAACCCATTAGTCTGACAGATTAAAAGTTATCTTGAAGCTAATGTTTCCATTATGTACAATTTGGCAGTAGAACAATCAACACTTTGTTCCTCATATGTCATACTTTGTTCAAAAAAGGGAGGGTATCTCCACATCCTTGAATGACATTGACATGCTCTGCTTTGATGTGGGCATGTGCTGTCTTCAGATTAGCTACCAGTGTTGAATGATTACTCTGCAGTAGTGATGATGGGAAAAGGATTTTTTTTGATGTGTGGGGAAGTGGAGAAAGGAAGCGGTGAAGAAAATAATCAGTTAAGATGCAATTTCCACTCTGAAATATTGCTGCTCTTAAGGTTACTGAGGCCTTCTATTTAACTAGAACCTTCAGGAAAAAACAAATTCATCAACAGCCCACTGAAGTGGGTTTAATGATTGTATTCTGCATACAATCAGCTTTCCCCATTCCAGAGCCATCAATATGTCAAGGAAAGACATATCCAAAGGATGTAGCTCTTAACATCAAGGTTATCTGTTCCCCACAAGGCCCTCGAATCCTTACGGCTCTGGTACTTTACACTGGCTGCATTTAACATTTTCATCAACATGACGATCAATCATGGTAATAACACTGTGCAAAAAAAAATCAATTAACAATGCAATTAAACTTTCCTTATTATGTGAAAGGGCTGATATAATACCTGTAGAAAAAAGATAGACTCTCAGCACGCAGACATCCATAACCATATGTGAGACTGAATTATGGGGTGAAGCAAAGATAGGGCGGGTGCCGAGTTGTTATTTTAGACTGGATATATCTCATCCAGACTGTTTATCAGTCTTCGCTGACACCAGACTTCATAGTTCCTGCTCACCCTGCAGCTGCTTTAGACAGACTTTACTTAACGAACACACTATATTAAAGAGTATAACCTGTTAAATCTGGGTTACTAAATGAAATAATCAGTTCAGGCTGCACATTGGAGAGAAAAGAGAAAATGATAACGTGCAAAAAAACAAAACTCAGACAACTTCGCTTCATTAGTCAACCAACTAAAGGCAGAACCAATCAGTCATTACATTGTTTAGATTTTTGTTTCCTCACAGACTATTTGAGATGGCAACCACCACCCTCAGCCTGTATTGCTAACTTAAATCCAGAACCTTCAAAGTTAAGCTGACATTTGTTCTCTTCCAGTAAAAAAATATTTAGTCCATTAAACATAAATACCTGTCATTATGATACATGTACTGAGTACAAGTCTCCAGTTTTCCTCCAATGTTTATCACATCCAAACAACTGCAGTGCCTGCATGTTTTCAACTTTAGTGTATTGATTAAACTTTTAAATGCCTGCCATATAACCTAGGGACATCAAAAAGATTAATTTGCGTCAATGTTCATCTGTAATTCATTAGCCATTTATACTCTGTAACCACATGGACTATCAGGAAAATGCATGCTATTTTTCACTGTAGTGATGCTTGGAAGGAAAACTTGGCAATTCCGCTGCATAAAATTAGGACACAGGAGCCTGTCCATTTACAGTACAGTATTATGCATTGCCAAAGAACAACTAATTAAAGGAGCTGCAGTACAAAAAAAAAATTCTGAAACTGCATTCACTTCCCATAATGTGCAAAACACAGAAACATAAATTGCTTGTTACTGGGAATTGAACAATTTAAGGATTTTTGCAGCTGAGGTAACCAATTAATCCACAATGTTAAATGTGCGCTCTCAATACAAAAATGATTTTAGATGCACAATTATATTAATCAGTAGCACGTGCTCAGGTTCACAAAGACGGTCTCGTACAATCTGCTTATTTTGTTTAAAACATAGATTTGTCCTTTAGGATGCAGCCATGTTCATTTGGAAAAAACACATTCATTATGTGATGTAAGCGAGTTACTGATCAAAGCCTAAAATTAAATGTATATATTATATGTATATATTATATTTGGTAAATGAGGCTTGTTGTATAGAAAATAAAAATGCACTTTTAAGAGTATGAACAGCAACACTTGAGAAACTAGTATAGCACCTCACTAGGCTCAGGACCCTCTCTGCCAACATATTTCTTGCTGTGATATCAAACCATCACGAACATCATTTATATTATAGCAAGCCAGTCTTTTACGTGTAATCAGCACTTCTCATTTCATCAACAGTTTCATTTAAAATATAGATATGTAGATATTTGAATGAAGTTTCTATTCTTGCACTGCGTTTTCATCCGTAGAAAAATGTGTAATAGAAAGAATTTTAAATCTTAATAAAAGTCAGCACAATTTGCCAAATAAATTAATGTGTTAAAATGAGTTTTCTGCTATGTTATAACATGTTTAAAAAGGAGGCATTAAAATATTTTAGAAGCAATTGTGTCAGGACTGTGTCATAAATACAGAAATACCATATTAAGGGTTCAGGTCAAATTAAATCCTGCTTCATTGTGCAATCTATTATTACATATACAGCGAGTGAGACTGTGTCATTTGCATCATAAACGTCCAAGAAATGAAGGTTAATCAATTAAAAAATCAATACTGATTTACAATTTATTCACAAAAATCTGTAATGGTTGCACACTTTAAGCCTATTAGTCACTGAATATAGTGACTATCTGACAGAGTCTCATGAATCCACGGCGCTAATAGTGTCACATTTTTCATTATAGTCAGTGCCCTCTGGACCTTGAATGACCACAGCAGCAGCTATGTCTAGAAGGAGTCTGTAATTACTTTAGGGGCCATGGCACCTCCCTCCTCCCCCCCCCCAAGTTTTATGTAACTGTTAACTCCCATTCTATCAGGCAATGTGAAAATAAAATAGATATAACCCAGGACAAAACAGCTGAGCACTGAGACCCGGAATACAACATATATAATGGCTGTGCTCTTTTCCATAAAGAATGTTATATACATTGTTACTTGATTCATAGTTCATAAAAAAAGAAATCAAGGACTATAACTGCTCAAATATGTATTAATTAGTTTGAATTGATCCCAGTAGATGTCAGCTTTTCAAGATTAAGAGTCAAATCTTAGGCAACTCATTTTGTAATGACACAAAGGCACTCAACACAACAAGATTGGCTTTGAAATGCTGACAAAATCGTATCAGGGATTATGAGCCCCAAATCCCCAGGTGATGTTTTTATTTACGCTCTTCCAAAATTTGAAATGATAATTAATTTTTGGATTGTCTTCTGCTCAGCTCAGAGTGCTGGTCAGAGAACATTGTGCCACTTGCATTGGACGCCGCCTTTGCCCTTAGCTTAATGTTGAGAAGCATTTTAAAATTGGGCACGGTAATAAACACAACCAGAATCACCGAAAATTACGAATGCCGGGGACCATTCACCACGTTGTGCCCATAATAGTTGAAAAAGAGGGGAGAAGAAAGAATGTCTGGGGTGGGTGGGGTCTTTGAATAAGCTGGCTGCTTTACTAAGGAAGAGCGATGAATAGGTAGAGTCCATAGATGGGAAGCCGGTTCCTCTGATGTGACGAACTATGTCCACACCTCTCTGCAGTTTCTTGTATTCACGTGCAGAGCAACTGCCATGCCAAGCTGATATGCATCCGGACAGAATGCTTTCTGTGGTGCATCGATAAAGACTGGTAAAAGTCGATGAGAACATGCTGAGTTTCTATGGCTGCCTGAAGAAGTAGAGGGTTGGGAGCTTTCTTGGCCATGACATCAATGTGATTGGGCTAGAGCAGTCTTTTGGTGATAGTCACACTATCACATTGAACTTCTTCTGCCACTTCTCCATTCAGCTCTGCATCTTATCAATGTCCCATTGCAGCCCATGACAATCTTCTACACTATCCACAGCACCATCCACCTTCATGTCCCCTGCAAATTTACTAACCCACCCTTCCACATCCTCATCCAATCTTCCACTGAGGATGAACAATTCACATGGATCTTCAATCTCTAATGGGGGCAGGGGAGTGAGAAAGTAAAACATTCGCCAGCGAGGGGAGAGACATCTTGCATAAAGAGCAAATTTGTGAAAAATACACATGACAGTATAAAATAGTTAAATTTCAGATTTAAATCCAACATGGATTATTTTCTGATGCATCTGATTTTTATTTTGGCTATACAGTAGTGTATTCAAGACAGAGGAAACTACATATTTCATACTTAATATTCCAGGGAATGATTCAGCAACACACATTGAAAACCCCTTGCAGAGTCCAAAGCATCAGAATAAAACAATAAGAAATGAAGTTAGGTACATTATGGTTTAAAACAGGCCCTTAAAACATACAGTACATTATATCCTTTCTCTTGGTGACACACCAAAAAGTATTTGTTTTCGAAAGTCTGTAGCCCAGAACAGTCATGAGATGAACCAAATACTTTGTTAGTCCAAAAATGTGTTCTAAACTTTGCAAACTGATTTGGTTACCATCTGAAATGATTACGTGAGGGAACAGCAGTTCAGAGGTTACAGATGAATAACTGCACTGAAAGAACATACTTTTATACTGCATCTGGTACTTGTATTGAGGAAAGATGAACAATGTCGGAGTGCCAGATGAAGAACATCAGAGACCCCCGGACAAGGAAAACCTTGCCCAACAAAATACCCTCCTAATAAGCTGCATTCTCCAATTCTCTTTGCAAACTCTTGCCAACATTGTCTCACTCTCAATTAGATGTAACGGGAATGTGAATTGTGAAAATCTCAGTAAGGTGGGATGCAGTCAATGGTAGCCCAATGTAAATCATAGAGACATACAGCATACAAGCAGACCCTTCAGCCCAAACCGGTCATGCTGACCACCCAAACTTGTCCTATTTGGTCCATACCCCTCTGAAGCCTTCCTTGTCCATGATTTTTTAATGTTTTTATTGTACCTGCCTCAACCACTTCCTCCAGTAACTTGTTCCATACACATACTATTCTCTTCATGAAGTTGCTCCTCAATTCCCTTTTAAATGCTGACCGGAAGTGCACTGAGAGCGGTAAGCGTAAAGGAGTTGGGTGCTTACTGTTCTGGTTAACAACGGATGGTGCAATCCAGGTCATATTACGATCGAGGAACGTGTTTGCAGACTGGATATTGAACTTTTTACTGTTGGACTTCGGCCACATTCCACCGTGATACAACACTTGGCGGCACGGGAGGTCGTTCCTGCCTGTGGCCATCGAACGTGCAGCTCCTCCCACGGAGGGTCAGACACCCTGAGCCAATAGACTGGTTCTGGACTTATTTTCCATCTGGCATAGTTTGCATTTTGTTGTTTGATTGTTTGTGGTTTTTGTATTGCTATTCTTGGTTGGTGCGGCTGTAACAAAACCAAATTTCCCTCGGGATTAATAAATTATATCTATCTATAAATCTTGCATCCCTCACTCTCGAATTTATGAGTTTCCCTTTCCGGGGGAAAAAGAAAATGAGCATTCACCCTACATATATCCCTCATGATCTTATGCACCTTTATAAAGTCACCCCTCAATCTCTTTTGTTCCAAGGAATAAAGTCTGAGCCTGCCCAGCCTCTCACTATAACTCCGGCCCTCTGATTCTGGCTTCTTCATCACATACTTTCCAGCTTAATGATGTCTTTCCTATAAGAAGGCTGTTAGGGTGTATTCTGGAGTCAGGGTATATAGCAAATATTAATTTCAACAGCAACCGGTCTTCAGATTTAAATGTGGATTGCAGATTGAATTTAAAATGCACCTCAGAACAATTGTCTTCTTGGAGCTGCAGACTGGGGTCAACTGTAAACCAGGAAACACCCCATTGACCTGAGATGTCTGCATATGCATGAATGCAGCTCAGAGACAGCGGCGATGAACATTTAATTTAGGGTGTCTGGAGTGTTGGTGTGAAGATCGAGGTGTTTGAAAATTATATTGTAACTCAAAGGAAGCATTGTCAGCCCAAAGTATTGAAGTAGATGATGGTCATTATAACCATTGAAACTGTATTGAGTTACCATTGATCTTAAGGTTACTGTATAAACCTGTGGTGTACTTCGCGTTTATGAGCCTCTTCTTCCAAGAACGCCTTCAGTATGATACCTGCTTGTTTTGCTGAATAAAAGGTTCTATATCCACCGGTCCCTCTGGTGACTTCATTCACAGTCACAACAAGGGCAGCCTGAGCTTCACAGAGTACTATGAATGCTGTCTCATCAATACCTTATATTTGTGCAGGAAATGGAAGGATATGGACTTTGTGTAGGCAGAAATGATTGGTTTAGTTAGGCAATTGATCACTCATTTAATTAGTTGGTCATGATATTGTGGGCTGAAGGGCCTGTTCATGTTTTGTGCAGTGTTATTTATTAACTGCAAGGTAACACGTCATACTTGAAGCCCATGATGAAGGCCAGTGGGCCAAATACCTTCTTCACCAGCCTGCTTACCCATGACACCACTACTAGTGAAGTCCTGTTCACCTGTGACACCGCTACTAGTGAAGTCCTGTTTACCCGTGACACTAGTACTAGTGAAGTCCAGTTCACTTGTGACCTGCTACTAGTGAAGTCCTGTTTACCCGTGACACCGCAACTAGTGAAGTCCTGTTTACGCATGACACTAGTACTAGTGAAGTCCTGTTTACATTTGACACCAGTACCAGCGAAGTCTTGTTTACCCGTGACAATTGTACTAGTGAAGTCCTGTTCACACATGACACCGCTACTAGTGAAGTCCTGTTTACCCGTGACACTAGTACTAGTGAAGTCCAGTTCACTTGTGACCTGCTACTAGTGAAGTCCTGTTTACCCGTGACACCGCAACTAGTGAAGTCCTGTTTACGCATGACACTAGTACTAGTGAAGTCCTGTTTACATTTGACACCAGTACCAGCGAAGTCTTGTTTACCCGTGACAATTGTACTAGTGAAGTCCTGTTCACACATGACACCGCTACTAGTGAAGTCCTGTCTACCCGTGACACGAGTATTAGTGAAGTCCTGTTCACCCGTGACACTAGTACTAATGAAGTCCTGTTTACCTGTGACAATAGTACTAGTGAAGTCCTGTTCACCCGTGACACCGCAACTAGTGAACTCCTGTTTACCCATGACACTGCGACTAGTGAAGTCCTGTTTACCCGTGACAATAGTACTAGTGAAGTCCTGTTTACTGTGACACCGCCATTAGTGAAGTTCTGGTATTGGAATCAATATTTCAATCCTTTAAAGTCCAAGCATGTAAAGATAAAATTCCATTAACATTTAATTCAAGGCTTCAAAATGTGTCAATACAAGAACCTGTATAAAACACACTTAATTGTGTGTTACATACTAAAGGTATAGTAGCTAGATTTGTCTCTGAATTCCCACAAAAACCTGTCCACTGGTTAGAAAACTTAAGTGGCCTAGGAGCCAAATATTCACTGCCTGACAGTACTGTTGGTGTATTTCCAGCACAAGGTCTTGATTCACCCTCTCTGAACTTTTTCAATAGCAACCAGAGGCGGGCATTGTACGATGGTTTTGCTAGTGAAACCATTTCCTGCATGTTCACAGACAAAAATAATACCAAGGTGTATTATGGAGCAAAGTCCGCCCATTATATAGGCCGCCCCGCAAACTGGTTGGCTTGGTTAAGTAAGAAATGTTATTAAACTGAAAAGAAAGAAAGTACAAACTGTGGAAGAAACTGCTTTTGTAGAGCTGGGATTGTTTACAGAAGTCAGACTGGGATCTGACATAGAGATCATAGAAATGTAGAAGAAATAACAAAATAATCCGGTCAAAAACTGTAATTTGTCGTTTATGCTTTTTGCATTGAATACATCTTGAGCCACCAACACACTGAACAGATGCCAAATCCTGCTCAGTTCCAAAGCTTATTAAACAGGAAAGTTTATACATTTCATTCTGCCTCCCATTTGCCCTCAAATCTGTGAGAGTTGATGCAGCAGAAGAAATATATTCTTTGGAAAATCATACCTAACTTGAAAATGGAATTGTAAAGTTTGAATCTGTCTTGCATGGCTGGAAAATAACTAGCATTATTCCTGAAATGTTCTATAAACTTCTAGAGATGCACAGTGCAGAGTATCCTGACTGGTTGCATCATGGCCTGATATGGAGACATCAATGAGCAAGAACGAAAATGCCCACAAGAGGTGGTGGACACAGTCCAGCCAATCACAGGAAAAGGCCCTCCCCACCATTGAGCACCAACAAGGAGCACTGCCACAAATAAGCAGCATCCATAATCAAGGAACTCCACCATTCAGGCCAAGGTTTCTACTTGCTGCTGCTATTGGGATTGAGGTACTTGTTTTGTATTTGTTTTGAATTTGCAGAGTTCGCCGTCTTTTGCCCATCGATAGTTTCTCAGTCGGTGTGCGTCATTTTTCATTGATTCTTTTGTATTTCTTTGTTCTACTGTGAATGCCTGAAAGAAAATGTATCTCAAGGTAGAATATGGTGACGTATACATTCTTTCATGTTAAGTTTATCTTGAACTTTGATATTAATGGGCCAGTATGAAGAGATCCAAGAAATAATCCACCATAGAATTCGGCAGGTTTTGAGACCCAGGGTGGCATGAAATGATTAATAGGCTTCAAAAGCTGAGGAAACTAAATCAATGGTGAAGGAATAGACATCGGCTAAAGAAGAAGCTTATTATTTCTGATTATACAGTAGTTGATAATATTGAGTCTAAGAATTAGAACATTATGTTGCAGTCAGACCCACGAGTTTCCTTTGCAGTCTACATACTATCTACAACATGCTTCTCGCAAACTTCTCCTAAACCTGTGACAGTAAAATGGTTGCAAATTCTGAGTCATATAAACAGGCAAACATGGCAAGGTTGGAAGGAAAAGCAATGGGATGGGCAAGTGTTGTACTGAAGCAGACTTGGTGTTCCATCAGCAGAATATTCTAATGTTGGCACATAGCTTCAGTGTGGCTTATCAACTCTCCTGGATATCCAGTCATTTAACATACTGCTAAACTGGAGGAATAGTCTTTGTCTAAAGAAACAAGAGTAATTAATGAATGCTCTTGTTGGTTAGTTATTAAAGTATGGGGTGTCCAGGGATGGGTAGCACCTCTGGCGAAGGGGCTTGTCATGTCCCATTCTGGGGCACCTCACTCAGCTTTGATCCCAGCCAGACACACAGCTCTCACCTGGGGCTCCAAGTAGTTGTTTACATGCAACACCCCAGTATACAACTTCGACAGGGGGGCTAAATCAGGTGAGTGCACCCGACAGGCCTCATACCCAGTGAGATAAAGGACTTGCCTGTCCTAGCATGCGAAGTCTGCTCCAGTGGACGGGCTGATTGAGATCAACATGATGATGATGATGATGATAACGTCCACTCAGGCCTGAAAGGCCAGCATTGGGCATGTTCATGCCTTACAAGGCACAGATTGGAAGGGTGTGTGGGGCGCCACTCCTCGCACAGACATTTTGCAGAATTTTTCTTTATTTTCACGAGGTCGAGTTGTGAGCTCAACATTCAACCTGGCACAGATGGAAAACGTACTGGGGAGTGGCCCGACTGGATTCAAACCCGGGAACCTCCATTCCAGAGTCCGATGCTGATATCACTGCGCCACCAGCTGACCTCATTAACAATGAGATCTAATGGCCAGGTAGGTGGTTCTGCAGTGCATTATGGACATCAAACAGCATGACAATGCAAAGAAGACGACTTGATAATACACTGTAGCCAAAGAATACCCCAGTTGTGATGACTTCTGAGGTCAAAAGAGTGGAACTGCCCCAGTGTAATGGCTTTTCTACTTTAAAAGCTCTCCCTCACAGATTTCTTCATGCCATTCACACCATTGAGAAGAACTGTACAAATTCTAACCGTCATCATTGGATATGACACGCAACCAATCAATCACTGAAGTGCAGAAGGTAATATAAAAGGTTAAATTCCAAGGTGAGGTTGTATAAGGCATTGGTGAGGCCGAATCTGGAGTATTGTGTTCAGTTTTGGTCACCAAATTACAGGAAGGATATAAATAAGGTTGAAAGAGTGCAGAGAAGGTTTACAAGGATGTTGCCGGGACTTGAGAGACTCAGTTACAGAGAAAGGTTGAATAGGTTAGGACTTTATTCCCTGGAGTGTAGAAGAATGAGGGGAGATTTGATAGAGGTATATAAAATTATGATGGGTATAGATAGATCAGGTGAGTGGCTTTTTCCACTGAGGCAAGGGGAGAAAAAAACCAGAGGACATGGGTTAAGGGTGAGGGGGGAAAAGTTTAAAGGGAACATTAGGGGGGGGCTGCCTCACACAGAGAGTGGTGGGAGTATGGAATGAGCTGCCAGATGAGGTGGTAAATGCGGGTTCTTTATTAACATTTAAGAATAAATTGGACAGATACATGGATGGGAGGTGTATGGAGGGATATGGTCCATGTGCAGGTCAGTGGGACTAGGCAGAAAGTGGTTCGGTACAGCCAAGAAGGGCCAAAAGGCCTGTTTCTGTGCTGTAGTTTCTATGGTATGGTTAGCAGTGGCCAGTGATGAGACAATCTCCACTACTAGGCACAACCAGATGTACAAGCATGCATTGAGAGCAGTCTAATCTCCTCTTTTTCCCAGGGTGTGGAATGTCGAATACCTGAGGCCGCAGCTTTAAGTACAGAGGGAAAGAGTTTGAAGCGGATGTGTAGGACAAGTTTTTTTTTCCACCTGGAGAGTGGTAGGTGCCTGGAACCTACTGCCAGAAGTGGTGTTGGAAGCAGATTCGATAGACATATTCACGCGCTGTGTAGATAGACACATGGATATGCTGAGAGTGGAGGGATATAGTTTTTGTGTAGGCAGAATTCTGCATCATCCTTGGTCTGTTCCTGTGTTGCATTCTTCTATGCTTTCCTCCATGTTTCCATTATTCAGAGAATTTTTATTGATTGCACACCGGTCTAAAAATAGCGCACAATATTCTATACCAAAGGTCAAGAAGTTTTCTAATTCCTCCCTTGCTGGCCTAATTGTATCAATGTACTTGAGTTATTGCCTTCAAGGTTATAATTTAATCTATGCGTTCCTTTTTGCATTCATGCATAAACAGAAAATGTATCCTCAATAGGTTGCAGCAGGAAGACCATTATGCTGATCAAAGAGCTTGATTTGTAGAGTCTGGCCCTTCTTTGGCAGGAGTATTAATATGGCTTGTGATCCTGATTAGTAGTTGGGCTCCTATCTTCACCATCCATTGCTCCTTCTTCTGAGAGTCTTGCAGCCAATTTTGCATACATATGGCACCACATTAAAACTAAATATAAGCATTAAATATAATTATCTGTATCAAATTTTACATAAATTTGAAAACAAGAAAATCATTGCAAGTAGTAAATAAAGAGTAAAGCAGGGATGCAGGAATGAAAGGGTTAATGTACAAGCAGCATTTGATGGTTCTGGGCCTGTACTCATTGCAATTTAGAAGAATGAGTGGGGATCTTATTGAACCCAACGAATATTGAAAGGCATAGATAGAGTGGATGTGGAGAGGATATTTCCTGTAGTGGGGGAGTCCAGGACCAGAATGCACACCTCAGAATACAAGGACATCCCTTTATCCCTTCAGGGTGGTTACCTCTGCTTTGCTTCCAGTTCCTTGTGCTGGTGAGAACAGGAACAGGGAGACAGGAGATCTGAATGTGTGGTTGAGGAGCTGGTGCAGAAGGCAGGGATTTAGATTCTTGGACCTCTGTCTTGGGGCAAGGATGAATTGTACAGAAGGGACTGGTTGCACTTTAACAGACAGGGGACCAGCATTCTGGCAGGCAGGTTTGCCACTGCAACATGCGTGTGTTTAAACTAAGTAGTGGGGGGGGGGGGGAGGGGACGAACTGGAAATATAAGGATGGAGTTAAAGGGAAAGAGAGAATAAGAAAAGTTAAGAAAGACAACAGAATTAACGGGGCAGAAACCTCAGGAAGGGATCGGAGAGTATGGCCAAGTGCAATAGGAATCAATGTGAAAGGTGAGGGGAGTAAAAATATTACTTTAAATGGATTAAAAGTATTATATATGAATGCACAGAGTACAAGAAATAAAGTGGATGAGCTTGAGGCTCAGTTGGAAATTGACAAGTATGATGTTGTGGGAATAACAGAGACATGGCTTCAAGAGGACCAGGGCTGGGAAATAAATATTCAGGGTATACATCCTATCGAAAGGACAGACAGATTGGCAGAGGGGGTGGGGTGGCTCTGTTGGTGAGGAATGAAATTCAGTCACTGGCAAGGGGGGACATAGAATCAGGAGATGTAGAGTCAGTATGGATAGAACTGAGAAATTGTAAGGGAAAAAAGACCCTAATGGGAGTTATCTACAGGCCCCCAAACAGTAGCCTGGATATAGGGTGCAAGTTAAATCAAGAGTTAAAATTGGCATGTCGCAAAGTTGATACTATGGTTGTTATGGGGGATTTCAACATGCAGGAAAACTGGGAAAATCAGGTTGGTACTGGGCCCCAAGAAAGGGAGTTTGTGGAGTGCCTCAGAGATGGATTCTTAGAGCAGCTTGTATTAGAGCCTACCAGGGAGAAGGCAATTCTGGATTTAGTGTTGTGTAAGGAGCCAGATTTGATAAGGGAACTTGAGGTAAAGGAGCCATTAGGAGGTAGCGACCATAATATGATTAGTTTTAATCTACAATTTGAGAGGGAGAAAGGAAAATCGGCAGTGTCAGTATTACAGCTGAACAAAGGGGACCATGGACCCATGAGGGAGGAGCTGGCCAAAGTTGACTGGAAAGATATCCTAGCAGGGATGACAGTGGAACAACAATGGCAGGTATTTCTGGGAATAATACAGAAGGTGCAGGATCAGTTCATTCCAAAGAGGAAGAAAGATTCTAAGGGGAGTAAGGGATGACCGTGGATGACAAGGAGAGTCAAGGACAGTATAAAAATAAAAGAGAAGAAGTATAACATAGCAAGGATGAGTGGGAAGCCAGAGGATTGGGAGACTTTTAAGGAGCAACAGAAGATAACTAAAAAGGCAATATGGGGGGAAAAGATGAGGTACGAAGGTAAGCTAGCCAAAAATATAAAGGAGGATAGTAAAAGCTTCTTTAGGTATGTGAAGAGGAAAAAAATTGTTAAGACCAAAGTTGGGCCCTTGAAGACAGAAACAGGTGAAATTATTATGGGGAATAAGGAAATGGCAGACGAGCTGAACAGGTACTTTGGATCTGTCTTCACTGGGGAAGACACAAACAATCTCTCCCAGATGTAATAGTGGCCGGGGGACCTAGGGTAATGGAGGAACTGAAGGAAATTCGCATTAGGCAGAAAATGGTGTTGGGTAAACTGATGGGACTGAAGGCTGATAAATCCCCAGGGCCTGATGGTCTGCATCCCAGGGTACTTAAGGAGGTGGCTCTAGAAATCGTGGATGCATTAGTAATCATTTTCCAATGTTCTATAGATTCAGGATCAGTTCCTGCAGATTGGAGGGTAGCTAATGTTATCCCACTTCTTAAGAAAGGAGGGAGAGAGAAAACAGGCAATTATAGACCAGTTGGTCTGACGTCAGTGGTGGGGAAGATGCTGGAGTCAATTATAAAAGATGAAATAGTGGCATATTTGGATAGCAGTAGCAGATAGGTCCGAGTCAGCATGGATTTACGAAGGGGAAATCATGTTTGACTAAACTTCTGGAATTTATTGAGGATGTAACTATGAAACTGGACATGGGAAAGCCAGTGGATGTAATGTACCTGGACTTTCAGAAAGCCTTTGATAAGGTCCCACATAGGAGATTAGTGGGCAAAATTAGAGCACATGGTGTTGGGAGTTGGGTACTGACATGGATAGAAAATTGGTTGGCAGACAGGAAACAAAGAGTGGGGATTAACGGGTCCTTTTCAGAATGGCAGGCAGTGACTAGTGGGGTACTGCAAGGCTCGGTGCTGGGACCGCAGCTATTTACAATATACATTAATGATTTAGATGAAGGGATTAAAAGTAACATCAGCAAATTCGCAGATGACACAAAGCTGGGTGACAGTGTGAAATGTGAGGAGGATGTTATGAGGATGCAGGGTGACTTGGACAGGTTGGGTGAGTGGGCAGATGCAGTTTAATGTGGATAAGTGTGAGGTTATCCACTTTGGTGGCAAGAACAGGAAGGCAGATTACTATCTGAATGGAGTCAAGTTAGGAAAAGTGGAAGTACAACCAGATCAGGGTGTTCTTGTTCATCAGTCACTGAAAGTAAGCATGCAGGTACAGCAGGCAGTGAAGAAAGCTAATGGCATGTTGGCCTTCATAACAAGGGGAGTTGAGTATAGGAGCAAAGAGGTCCTTCTGCAGTTGTACAAGGCCTTGGTGAGACCCCATCTGGAGTATTGTGTGCAGTTTTGGTCTCCAAATTTGAGGAAGGACATTCTTGCTATGGAGGGAGTGTAGCGTAGGTTCACTTGGTTAATTCCCGGGATGGCGGGAATGTCATATGTTGAAAGATTGGAGCGACTGGGCTTGTATACACTGGAATTTAGAAGGATGAGAGGGGATCTGATTGAGACATATAAGATTATTAAGGGGTTGGACTCGCTAGAGACAGGAAACATGTTCCCGATGTTGGGGGAGTCGAAAACCAGAGGCCACAGTTTAAGAATAAGGGGTAGACCATTTAGAATGGAGTTGAAGAAAAACTTTTTCTCACAGAGGGTTGTGGATCTGTGGAATGCTCTGCCTCAGAAGGCAGTGGAGGCCAATTCTCTGGATTCTTTCAAGAAAGAGTTAGATAGAGATCTTAAAGATGGTGGAGTCAAGGGATATGGGGAGAAGGCAGGAACAGGGTACTGATTGTGGATGATCAGCCATGATCACAGTGAATGGTGGTGCTGGCTCAAAGGGCCAAATGACCCACTCCTGCACCTATTGTCTATAACAAAGATAAGGAGGAATTTTTTTTTAGCCATAGGATGGTGAATCTGTAGAAATCATTGCCACAGAAGGCTGTAGAGACCAAGTCATTGGGTATATTTAAAGCAGAGGTTAATAGGTTCTTGATTAGTAAGAACATTAAAGGTTATGGCAAGAAGACGGGAGAATGAGGTTGAAAAGGAAAAATAAATCAGCCATGATGGAATAGTGGGGCAGACCCAATGGGCAGAATGGCCTAATTCTGCACTTCGTCTTGTGTTCTTCGGGTCTAAAAGGATCCCTGCTGAACTGATAAACTAATATGAAACGATTCAGCAAATGTATGCCAAAGAAAGCATGCTCATCTGATAGAAATTTTAAAAGAAAGGATGCCAGAAGCCAGAAGAGACTCTGAGGAGAGATTTGAAGAGGTGATTGCTGTCACACTTGTCATTCACGTCAGCTGAAAGATGCCAAATTTGAAATAAAAATGGTGTCAGCTGAATAGTGGAATCTGTTTACCATGTGTTTTCAGTCAGGAAGTATTTTGGATGAAAATTTGGGCAAATATATAAAGTATTATAGGTCAACTTCAGGGGATTTGACACACGTTTTTTATAAATTTAAATCAAAACAATAGGAGCTACTTAAGGTTTCTAACTACATGGCATGACAGCTGTTACAACACAATAACATATACTTTCCTTGCCAATGTACCAATACCAAAAATGATACTTAATGACCAACTTGCATTGAAGTGTTATATTAATTCCAATCCATAAACCTTCAAAGGCCCCAGGACAAACAAATTTATTCCCTTTCACCCAAAATTATGCAGATATGAATCAGAATCCGAATCAGGCAATATATCACTGATATACTGTATGTTGTAAAATTTGTTTTGCGCAGCAATACAGAGCAATACATAAAAATACTATAAATCACGATAAGAAATATATTTTAAAAGTTAATTTAAATATGTAGTGCAAATAGAAAGCAAAATAGTGAGGTGGTGGTCATGCAATGGTTCATTGTCCATTCAGAAATCTGACGGCAGAGTGGGAGAAATCATTTCTAAAACATTGCAAGTGTGTGTTCAGGCTCCTGTACCTCCTCCCTGATGGTAGTAATAAGAAGAGAGCACATCATGGGTGATGGGGCACCTTAGTGAATATGAGGCCATTTTGTGATTGATTTTATGGCCATGAAGCACTATAGATTATGGAATATGGGACCCAGTCATCAACGTCACCAGTGGCTATGAAGTTAGTGGCCTCAACTCTTTTGGCCACAACCAGTGCTTTAATCCCCCACAATGGGCTTCAGTCCTCGATCAACATTTGGACTTCATTGTATTCTGACCTGACCATCGATCGGCATCTGTTAACCATCTGCATTCTCAATTATTTTTTTCCAATTGGAATCAAATTTATGCTTTTTCTCCATTTCCACTCAACTGCGGGTATGTAGGTGGAGGCTTTTTGAGGGAAGAAGAGGCACACTGGTGCATACTGAGAACTGTCTGAGAATGACCCTGCCATAGCCTCCTTGTAATAACTGAACAGAGTGTGAGACCAGCACAAGAGCAGCTGAAGTCTCAGAGATATTCCCTCACCTTCATTTCGTCAGTGGGACGGTGAGGACACTGGGAGTAACAGGAGAGAAAATGAAGACCTAACAAATAAAACAAACACTTCTACAGATCATAAACACAAGGGATTCTGCAGATTCTGGGAATGCTGAGGAACACGCACAAAACACTGGAGGAACTCAGCTAGTCAGGCAGCATCTATGGAGTGGAATGAACAGTCAACATATTTACAGGTGCTTTTTACAATGGTCTTTTCCGTTGTTTTTAAAGCTCAAGTGATGAGCTGTAAGCTGAGCAACAGCTTTAGCAAGTAACTCCAAAAAACAATTGCTGGGGGATCTCAGCAGCAGGTCAGGTAGCATCTTTGGAGGGAAATAGATGGTTGACATTTTGGGTCTATAAGACATAGGAGCAGAATTTGGTTTTCGGACCATCAAGTCTGCTCCGCCAATTAATCATGGCTGACTGAATTTTCCTATCAGCCCCATTCTCCTTGCCCCTCCCCATTACTTTTGATACCCTTACTCTCAGCCTCCGCATTACTAATATATAGAATGGCTTGGCCTCCACAGTTCTCTGTAGCAATGAATTCCACAGATTCACCACCAGCTGGCTAAAGAAATTTCTCCTCATTGTTCTAAAGGAACATCCTTCTATTCAGAGGCTGTGCCTTCTGGTCATAGACTCTCACTCGAATGGACCCATTCTCTCCACATCCACTATATTGCGGACATTCCTGTCCACCCTGGAGGCCAGCTGCAGAAATGTGATGTGAAAAGTTTAAAACAATGACATCAGCACTTCTTCATTCCCGTCTGCTCCCGGATTGGATTTGTGAAGGAACCATTGATAGTAATTGCAACTTTCATGCCATTGTGCAATGGAGATTAATTAGCTAGGGTAGAAGGATTCTTTATCACTCTTCTCATTCAAAGTCAAAGGGTTTTCTTTTAAGGTTGCTCAAGATTTCCAGCATCTGCAGAATCTCTTGTGTTTAACACTGGTTTACACTGCAGAAGCTTCATTGCATTGTTTCCTGGTCCTTCACTGAAGCATAGCAGCAGAGCCTTGTGCCACCACAGTGCTTCACCTTACCAGAGGGAGGAAAGATGTTTCCCCTTCTAGAGGAGTTTAGGACCGGGGAACACAGGGAACAAGGGGTAGACTGCATCAAGATATAGTGGATGTGGAAAAGGTGGATCCATTCACGTGAAAGCAGATGAATCTTAGGAACTCTCTATCCAAGAAGGACGCGGCAGGATAAAGATAAACATTATCCTCCCGGGAGGGGGGAGAAAATGGCGGTGCAACGACAGCGCGCGCGGTCACTTCGGTGATGAATATCTGTTATCTGTCAAGTAGGGGACCATGCACAATCCTGATTTGATGGAGACAGATGTGAGTGCACAGCGGAACATCTGGAAAACTTCTGAAATGCCTGCTTTGCTACCGCTGCTACTCTGTGGCAACTGGAATCTCTGGAGCTGAAGGCCCCGAAATCCTCGGCTTTGCATGTTTCAGCGGCTGGGGAGAGGTCGAAGGCGCTCGGCAGAGGATGGCGCTCGGGAGGCTGTATCGGAGATGCTGGTTGGAAGCTCGGAGTTTTCCGATGGATGGACTCAGGGTCGGCTGGGGTTGGCTGCTTCCAAGGTATCGGAAAGTTGACGGTGCCTGGAGGTTTATGGCAGGGAGTTTCTCCCTTTTGCCGCCTGCTATCGGGGACTCGGGACTTTGAGACTTTTTTTTTACTGTGCCCATGGTCTGTTCTTTATCAAATTATGGTATTGCTTTGCACTGCTGTAACTATATGGTATAGTTATGTGGTTCTGTCAGTGTTAGTCTTTGGTCTGTCTTGTTTTCTGTGATATCACTCCGGAGAAACATTGTATCATTTCTTAATGCATATATGCATTTCTAAATGACAATAAAAGAGGTCTGAGTGTTCTCATAATCTAAAAAAAAATTAGCTGCATCTGTGACCTCGAAACATATAGTGAAATACAGCTTTTGAGCCGAGAATGTGTTGTATGCAGCCCATGAGTCACCGTGCTTCCAGCACCAACAAAACATGCCCACAACTCACGAACCCTAACTACACATCTTTGGAAAGTGGCAGGAAACTGGAGCACCCGGAGGTAACCCATGTGGTCAAGGGTGAACATAGAAACTCCTTTTAGACAGCAGTGGGAATTGAACACTGGTCTTACAACTGGTGCTGTAATGGCATTAAGCTAACCGCTATGCCACTGTGACATCCCCGGAAGCCTGGTTGTGTTCGTACAAGTTCAAGTTTAATTGTCATTCAACCATACACATGAATACAGCCAAACAAAACAGTGTAACTCCAGGGCTAAGGTGCAAAACACAGTACCAACAGCACACAGCACATATAGTTACGATAGCAGATATCCATACAGTTGCAAGAAATTAATACAGGCATGGCCTAAAGATAGATGGTGCGTGGGATGTTGTCCTGTCCAGTTCATCTAAAGATAGATTGATAAATTTCTGGACACTAAAACATGAAGCTGGAAAATGCTGCCAGTCAGACGAATGGCTGAAGGGCCTGTTTCTGTGCTGAATGAATCCTATAACCATATAACCATATAATAATTACAGCATGGAAACAGGCCATCTTGGCCCTTCTAGTCCGTGCCGAACCCTTACTCTCACCTAGTCCCACCGACCTGCACTCAGCCCACAACCCTCCATACATCCTCCTATGTATTTACAAACTCATAGAGCAGGCTCAAAGGAGCTGAAGGTCAAATCTTGTTCCTATTTCTTGTTTACTATCTTGGAATTCAAACTCCTTGTAAGCTTTATATCATCTGATTTTGTGCATTTTTCTCCCTTTTGAAACTCCCTGGGACATTTAGCACTTGCAGGCTGTGATCTGGGAAGTCAAGCCGGGCAGTAAGGGAACTGAAAAGAAATGATGATTAAATAAAATGCAGATGCTGGAAATCTGAAATAAAAACAGGAAATGGTGCAAACACCCAGCAGAGCAGATAAACTGGTTTACTATTGTCACATGTACTGAGGTGCAGGAAAAAACTTCGTTTTGCATGATATCCATACAGATCATTTCATTACATCAATGTGTTGAGGTTAGTATAAGCGGAACATAGTAATAATGCAGAATAAAGTATTACAGCTACAGAGAAAGCACAGTGCAGGCAGACAATACGAGCATAAGACCATAAGATATAGGAGCAGAATTAGGCCGTTAGGCCCACCGAGTCCTGAAACGCCATTTCATCATGGCTGATCCATTTCCCCTCTCAACCCCAATCTCCTGCAGCCTCCCTGTATCCCTTCATTCCCTGACCAATCAAGAACCTTTCAACCTCTGCCTTAAATATACACAATGATTTAGCCTCCACAGCCATCTGTGGCAACAAATTCCACAGATTCACCACTCTCTGGCAAAAGAAAGTCCTCCTCATTTCTGTTCTAATGTGGTAGATTGTGAAGTCAAGCGTTCATCTTATCATATGACGGGGCCTTATAACAGCAGGATAAAAGCTGTTCTTGAGCCTGGTAGTATGTAATTTCAGTATCTTTTGCCCGAAGAGAAATGATCTGGGACACTCTGATCACCCATCGTCTTCCCCCACCTTCTCTGCTACCTATACAAATTTGTTTCTCTCTTTCAGACAAAAGATTCCAGATCCGAACCATCAAAACTTTTTCTCTTTCCGCAGATGCTGCCTGACCTGCTGAGTATTTCTAAAAGGTTCTGTTTTGATGGCAGGGCTTGTTACCTACAAGACAAGGGAAAACGCAATTTTTCTAATAATGTACTTTGTTAATTTGATATATTTTAAAAGTCTCAATTCAATAGCCAAATGTAGCATAAATAATCATGTAGCGTAATGGCTAGCACAGCGCTTTTACAGCTCGGATAATCAGAGTTCAGAGTTCAATTCTAGTGCCGTCTATAAGGAGTTTGTACGTTCTGCCCTTGACTGCATGGGTTTCCCTTGGGTGCTCTGGTTTCTTCCCACAGTCCAAAGACGTAACTGGTTGGCTAGTAAATTGGTCGTTGTAAATTCCCTTGTCACTAGGCTAGTGAGTTACTGGGTGGCGTGGCTTGTTGGGTTGGAAGGGCTTGTTCTGTGCTGTGCAAAAGTATTAGGCACATATATATAGTTAGGGTGCTCAAGATTACTGCGCAGTACTGTAGTAATTTTATATTTTTGCACTGCACTGCTGCCTCAAAAAAAAACATAAATCTCATGACATATGTAGCTGATGATAAATCAGATTCTGAAATGGGTCTCTATTGTGGAGTGAGAGTGGGAGAGGGACAGGGAGAGGGGAAGGGAGAGGAGAAGGAGTCAGAAGCACCAGAGAGACATTCTATAATGATCAATATACCAATTGCTTAGAATCAAATAAGCTTGCCTGATGTTTCAAGGCTGGGTGTGCCTGGTCCATGGCATTCTCCGCCTCAGCACTCCTTCTCTATCAACCTGTCCCATACCCTTCCCATGGTGCTCCACTCTCACCATTCCCAACAATCTTTGCTCCTGCCAGATTTACAAACTCGCTCTTCACACCGCATTGACAAATACAGAACTGTGCAAAAACCGTTGGCATCCTAGCTGTATATATACATACACCTAAGACTTTTGCATAGTACTGTAAATAAAATAAAAGGTAAATAACCCCTCACTATCTACAGACTGATTGCAATCCTTGTGATTACACTTCAAGAAAACACCCAACAAATGATTTCCATCGTCCTGTCAAACAGGCACTGAAAGGTGAGCTTGCAAAATGTGGGGTATTGTTCTTACAAAAAATGAATAATTCGTAACTACCCCTTGGGTCCTCCTCAGCATTACAATACTGCAAGACAATGACGTGATTTAATACACAATTGTTCATCTTAGATTGGAGAGCAAGTATAAATCGGGATCTCTTGATATTAAAGCTAATCAGACACACACTTACTGTTTAAAGAAAGTACTTTTACCCCCATGGAGAATGTGACATGTAGAAAATAATAACAAGGCATCAGATTAGTTTTGGCTATCTCTGTGTTGGACTATTAAATTGAAAGATTACTCTATTCTGTACCATGCTCTCGACTTTATAAATTTCTATGAAATGAGAAAATGTTATTGATAGCATGTCCAATCCAGGGAATTTCCATTCTGAAATAAAAGACGTATAAAAGAAATTTAATTCTTAAGGAAATAAATTGATAGGAAGCAGAAGATCACACTGAGGAGCTAATTTAAGTGGCAATGAAATTAATTTTACTGACATATATTCAATCTGCAGAAAGTGGGACAAGGCACACTGTCGCTCTGTTACCTTGAGATAAGAGAACAGTAATTTAAGTTGTAGAAGTAGCTTCAATCGCAGATTTAATCCTAGCCGTGGTACATAGCCCCATGTGACCCATCACAGGGGATTTCATACCTAAGTGACAAATATTTGTGACAACCTGGATTTTAGATAATGCTTTTTGTTTTAGCAAACATTGAAAGAAAACAAAAGATAAAAACAAAATCATTTGCAATGGATGCAATATTATCATTGTATGAACTGTTTCTCTGTATCTTATAGCTGTATAGATAAGTCTAGTTCTCAGCCAGAAAACCTCAACAACAAAGCAGCAAAACTTAGCTTTTTTTTTGGCATACAATGAATTTAAGAGGGGATATGGCATTCGTATTTCAGAAATAACACTTAATAAATGCTCTATAAAACATTTTGAAATGGTACTATATAAAGGAAAGAAATGAACATATAAATATTTGTGATATATATGGGTACGCATAAATATAAGGAGATTCCAAAGGTAGATAAACGTAAATAATAGTAGGCAGCCATGCTGTTCTCAGGGGATCCATTTTAGGTACGAAGGTTAATTCAGGTTCTCCAACGACAAGCATTTTACACACAGGATGGCGCTCTCATACTTACAAGGCCTGGTGGTGAGGCAGCAAGGTTCAGGACACAGGTTTAGGCCTGTGATTCCCCAGTGCCAAGGTCTGAGTTATGAATACCTATGGAAGCTGGGGGCATGAGTTACTCCAAACATTAAAAGGGAAAATGAAAGCAGGGTCTATACTGACCTCTTAATGACAGCAGAGGCCAATACTGCATCCACGTTAGACTCAGCCAGCAGAGCTGGGTTTGATGTATTGATAAGACCCATTCAATACATAAACAACTTAGCAACTCTGTCTAATTTTGTATCTGAAAACAGATATAAGAAACTGTTCTTTCTTGATGCTGTCCAGCATGCTTTTTCATTGTGTTAAAAAAGTAATTAAGGAATGTGTTATTAGGCAAAAGATTTTAAGCCTGTGATGTCTTAATGACCATTACAAGCACACAGCTAAAAATAAACAGGTCATGGTGATGACCTGTAGTTGGAACAGCAACTAAAGTGTGACCTCACCTAGGGTTTACTGAACAGTAAATAGCATTTGCAGCCCTAAAGGAAAGTGTTTCACATGAATGGCGGAATATAATCTGCTTTATTTGGGATACCGTGGTGGGCAAATCGCAGTTTCCCAATTATTGCCATGGGATGTAATGTAATGAAGATTACTCTGCAAACTGTTTTTCTTGTAGAAGAACCTCAATCAACATAGATTTGAATCTTGCCTGGATATAGCTCAGAATAAAATGCTTAAAAACAGTACAATAAGGACAAAATTGTGATCAGTGCCCAAGACAAGAGTAGCCCAAGAAATCCTTTAGCATGCCACTGTGCCTGAACAGAATCAAAGCTTTCTGTGATGCACCTTAGTTCATTATCCTGGTGATATTCCAAATGGAATCTGATCTCCATGATTCCCACGGAAAGATCCAGTGCATCTACAGATCTACCAACTTTATTTGAAGGGCAAAGACAGCGATATAGAAACTTCTAGAGTAAAGTCTGTGCCTAAGTGGTCCCATTTTCGCCTATTCTATCACATAGTAAGTACATTGCTCAATTCAGATTTTTATAGAACCTGCTACTTGCAGCATCTCCATTTCAAGTACAAACATGAAGCAATTATCAAGCCAAGATGTTTCTGTTCTTTGCAGGTAGATGTCTATCTCCTTTCCCAGGATTTTATTTTTCCCTCCAAGAGAAATTCTGTGACCTGCCTAACTCAGTCTGGCCAATTTAAGAAGCAATCTCCAAACATACCATAATGAAACTTAGCAGTGGTAAGTTTTTTTTTTACACAAAGTATGTTGGTTGTGTGGAACATCCTGCAAGGGGTGGTGGTAGAAGTCAGCACATTAGGGACATTTTAAAAAATCTTAGAAAGGCAAATAGATGACAGAAAAATAGAGGACTACGTAGGAGGGAAGGGTCAATTGATCTCAGAGTAGGTTGAAAGGTCAGTGCAATGTCATGGACCAAAGGGACTGGACTGTGCTGTAGTGTCCTGTGATCATGTTCTATGTCTAATTAACAGACAATTCATAAAACTTAAAACTGCAGATGAGCTGGATGAATGTTGAAGCAATGTAGCCACAAAGAGAGACAACAAGGATGTTATGGGGCGGCAGAATAGTGTAGCAATTAACGCAAGGCTTTCCAGTGCCAGCGACCCAGGGTTCAACTCACGTTAATGTCTGTAAGGAGCTGGTACGTTCTTTCTGTGACCACATGGGCTTCCTCCGGGTGCCAAAATTGTACGGGTTGGAGGGTTAATCGGCCACATGGGTGTAATTGGGGGGGAGGTGCTGCTCACTGCGCTGTAAGGGCGCGTAACCATGCTGGATCGCTAAATAAATTAGGCACAAAAGAATATTGTTATCCAATTGTGGGGCTCCGACAACAAGTTAATACTACATTACTAATTATATCCATTCTGAGTTTCAACCGATTGATTTCAATGTGCTATGGTTTATTGGTGGACATCACTAATTTAAACAAAAGTTGTTTACTTGCGAGTAAAAAAATGGATGCTAATGCAATCTTCTAAATTTTATCAAAATTTAAAAAGATAATCATCCACTACCACTATTAGTGCCAAGACCAATGAGGGTTGTAATATTCAGCTTTTATAGTTCATTGAAAATTGCATACATTATGCTAATTCAACTACCGAAACCTGCATCTGCTACATCTTAGAATACTTGATTGGATATACTCGAGATCACAGAAGATATCAATTTAAAAAGGCCACAGGAGCTAAACTAAACATTTTCTTTAATTGTATCCTGATGACAAAAATCATTAATGTTCTAAATATAAAGGAATGGACTCGGTTAATTCTTACATCTCACTCAAGACAAGAAACGGGAGAGACCAGGAGTCAGAACAGTAATGTTGGAAGTGTGATCCATCAGATGGTATATTTAAGTCCTGATGAAGGATCTCGGCACATAATGTCAATTGTTTGTTCCTCTCTGTAGATGTTGCCTGACTTAATGAGTTGCCCTAGCATTCTGTATGGGTTATTTAAGTGAGACTCCTGTCTCTAATCACTGGGAAATATAAATGGTTCTATGTAATGTTCTAAGAAGGATAGGAAAGTGCAACTCGCCAATCCAAATTAAAATAAATGATCAGGTTATTTATTTAATTGCTGTTTACGAGAATCGCAGCACTTTGCAGAGAGTGGTGCGGACACCGCAGTGCATCTATAGTTGTGAACTTCCCATGGTTCAGGACACTTACAAAGACGGATGTGAAAAAAGGGCCTGAAGGATCATTGGGGACCCGAGTCAACACAACCACAATCTATTGCAGCTGCTACCATTCGGGAAACAGTACCACAACATAAAAGCCAGGACCAACAGGCTCTGGGACAGCTTCTTCTACCAGGCCATCAGACTGATTAACTCACGCTGATTTGAGTGTATTTCTATGTTACATTGACTGTTCTATTTATTATAAATTATTATAAATTACTATGGTTGCACATTGCACATTTAGATGGAGACGTAACATAAAGATTTTTACTCTTCACGTATGTGAAGGATGTAAGAAATGAAGTCAATCCAATTCAATATACATAAACCTTCACAGATACACTCAGTGGCCACTTTACTAGGTACATATGTACGTGTGCTCATTAATGCAAATATCTAATCAACCAATCTTGTGGCAGCAACTCAAGGCATAAAAGCATGCAGGCATGGTCAAGAGGTAACCTTATAGATGATGTGAGGCATTGATCACGTGGATAGTCAGAGGCTTTTTCCCAGGGCTGAAATGGCTAACCCGAGAGGGCACAGTTTTAAGATGCTTGGAAGTAGGTACGGAGGAGATGCCAGGTTTTTTAAGCAGAGAGTGGTGAGTGCGTGGAGTGGGCTGCTGGCGACAGTGGTGGAAGCGGATACGACAGGGTGTTTTAAGAGACTGCTGGATAGGTACATGGAGATTAGAAAACTAGAGGGCTATGGGTAAACCTAGGTAATTTCTAAAATAAGTAAATGTTTGGCATGGCATTGTGGGTCGAAGGACCCGTATTGTGCTACAGGTTTTCTATGTTTCTAAGAGGTTCAGCTGTTATTCAGACCAAACATCAGAATGGGGAAGAAATGTGATCTTTGGCTGTGGAATGATTGCTGGTGCCAGATGGGGTAGTTTGAGTATCTCAAAACCTGCTGATCTTTTGGGATTATCATGCACAACAATCTCTAGAGTTTACGGGGAATGGTACAAGAAACAAAGAACAACCAATGAGCTCTATGGGTAAAAGTGCCTTGTGAATGAGAGCGGTCAAAGGAGAGTGGCCAGTCTGGTTAGCCCAGGTGCTTAAGGTAACATAATAAGCAGTTTTGTACAACTTATTTGTGTTGTTGTGCCTATCTAATATTTTTCTCAGAAAGGTAATCTGACATACTCAACTAAGACAACAAAGAGCAGTTGACAAAAACTAAAATAGCAGATCTAAGGACGAGGCTTTTTCTAAGAGCTCAGTGTGTAATGATATCAACTCAAATGTCTGTGCCCCTCATCAACTCAGCATATCACAACTAAAGGAATCTCTCTCAGTGATAGTCATGAATGTACTTAAGCAATGCAGCCTTCAGTGTGTTCACCGCAATGCTCCACAGGCCAGTTAACCTGTATGTTTGCCTGAACGGGTCAGAGCCGTCTCTATTTCCTGAGGAGACTGAGGTCCTTTAACATCTGTCGGACGATGTTGAGGATGTTTGACGAGTCTGTGGTGGCCAGTGCTATCACGTTTGCTGTTGTGTGCTGGGACAGCATGCTGAGGGTAGCAGACACCAACAGAATCAGCAAACTCATTCGTAAGGCCAGTGATGTTGTGGGGATGGAACTGGACTCTCTGACGGTGGTGTCTGAAAAGAGGATGCTGTCCAAGCTGCATGCCATCTTGGACAATGTCTCCCATCCACAACATAATGTACTGGGTGGGCACAGGAGTACATTCAGCCAGAGACTCATTCCACCGAGATGCAACACAGAGCATCATAGGAAGTCATTCCTGCCTGTGGCCATCAAACTTTACAACTCCTCCCTTGGAGAGTCAGACACCCTGAGCCAATAGGCTGGTCCTGGACTTATTTCCTGGCATAATTTACATATTACTATTTAACTATTTATGGTTTTATTACTATTTATTATTTATGGTGCAACTGTAACGAAAACCAATTTCCCCCAGGATCAATAAAGAATGACTATGACTATGACTATGAATAATATCCAGGTGACTGAAAGCCAAGGGATCTGAACGGAACCACTGCCTGTTTGCCACTGGTGGGTTGGCCTGTCTCGGGCTTCCAGTGGGTGCTTCTGTGTTTGCACCCTATCACAAGACTTACACCCTGTGCATAACAGTGGGAGGCACTTCACATCCGACCCTCAGCCAGGACTGGTCTGCAAGTGGCAACCACGGTCAAATAATTGGAGCCACTGACTCTGTGGAAAAAGTACGACCCTGTATTGGAATTCCTCCAACTTATTCTAAGGTGATTGAAGGAATGTTTGAAGAAGATGTCAGAGGGAGGTTTTTTAACACAGAGAGTGATGGCTGCCTGGAACGCGCTGCCAGGGGTGGTGGAAGAGGGAGATACATTAGGAAATATTAACAGACTCTCAGATAGGCACATTGATGAAAGAAAAATGGTGGGTTATGGTCTATGAAGGATGCAAGGGTTAGCTAGATCATGGTGTAGGCTTATACTTTATAGTTGCCAATCAATTGATACTAGAGCATACGATCATCACAGCGATATTTGAATCGGCTCTTTGTGCTCCCTAGAGTACAAATCGATAGTAAATATTAAAAATTTAAATTATAAGTCATAAATAGAAAATAGAAAAGGGAAAGTAAGGTAGTGCAAAAAAAAAACTGAGAGGCAGGTCCAGATGTTTGGAGGGTACGGCCCAGATCCAGGTCAGGATCCGTTCAGCGTTCTTATCACAGTTGGAAAGAAGCTGTTCCCAAATCTAGCTTATGTAGGGCTCACATCATCGTGGGCCAAAGGGCCAATACTGTGCTCTATTGTTCTCTGTACTATGTTCTATCTTGCTTTAACTGTTTATAATTATTTGTAAGCATTTAAGTCATTTATTAATTCTAAAGCCATGTCAATGATTCATTTTATTATTTCATTAATTATTTATATTATTTGTAAAATCCTTGACTGTCACTTTAAAAGTAGTTTCAGAAACCTTCACTTCATCGACGGAGACCTTGTTGTGACTTTGCCTCTTGGGCTTGGAGTCTAGCTGCTCATCGAAAAGGGCACAGCAGGCAGCTAGTCAGAACCACTGGCTGGTGAGTGGACACAAGAGATTCTGCAGATGCCGGAAGTCTTGAGGAATACGCACAAAATGCTGGAGGATTTTCGCGTATGACAGTCTAGTCTTTACAGAGGATGGTGTGAAAAGCAAAAAAAAAAAAAAAAAAAATCCAGTGAGCAGCAGTTCTGTAGGTGAAAAAGCCTTGTTAATGAGACAGGTCAGAGTGGTTCAAGCTGACAGGAAGGTGACAGTAACTTAAATAACCACAAGTTACAACAGTGGTGTGCAGAATATCTCTGAAGGTGCAACATGTTGAACTTTGAAGTGGATGGGCTACAGAAGCAGAAAACCACAAACATGCACTCAGGGGCCACTTTATTATTTTATTTTATTTAGAGATACGGCACGGAATTGGCTCTTCCTGCCCTTTGAGCCGCACTACCAGCAACCCCCGATTTAACCCCATCCTGATCACGGAACAATTCACAATGATCAATCAACCTACGTGAGAGAAAACTGGACGACCCAGAGTAAACCCATGCATTCCCTGGGGAGGACGTACAGACTCCTTACAGATCACGTCAGAATTGAACTCCGCACTTAGCGTCGCACTAACCGCTATGCTACCGTGGTGCAGGAAGGACGTAATAAAGTGGCCACTGAGTGTACTACCTAGATGACCATATTTCAAACAGCCTGCACCATTCACCATTCTGAAAAACGCCCGTAAATGAAAGTGATATAGAATTTTGTCTCTCTCTGCTACATATACTGTACTGTGGGAGGTTGCTATTTCCATTTGATGCATATGGTACCATAATTGAAATCAAGTGATCCAGCCATTTGATCCACCTGAGCTCGTGTTTTCCTTCACATGAAAAACATTTCAGAATGGGCCTCTTGTTCACATTCCACGCAACTGCCTTTCAAGCCACCATTCCCTTTTAAGGAAATTCATAGACTACTACAACCACTTGTGGTTGAGATTTCTATTTTGTGCCTGCAGAGTGCCACATTTTCAATTCTAAACCTCTTCCTTGTGCATAATCAAACATGACCTGCTGGCAGGCCTTGATTGGTTCATATTTCTCCCATGCATGGAAAGTTCATACCACCTTACGCACCCAAGTCTACAAGGCCAACTTCTAATAGTTTCTTGGCTTTTCTACATTTTCTAGAACTTGAGCTTGCTTGGGATGCTGGCCCTTAACCAAAACTGACTGAGCCCAGGCTGGAAATATTCTTTGTAGTCTTGACGTAAACAGATTTAGTTTCTACCCGACATGTTCGCAGTTATCAGTGCATATAAATGGATTTCCACTCCTAGCTCCAACCCCGTTTTTTCATCCAAAGCTTTCACTCTGCCCACACAGCATTTCTTTTTTTTTGATATTTTCAGCTTTCCATTGATTCTATTGTATTCCTTTGCTTTCCTGTGAATCCCTGCAAGAAAATGAATCTCAAGGTAGCATATGGTGAAATATATGCACTTTGGTAATAAAGTTACTTCAATCTTTGAACATTAACCTGGGGTAATGACTAATTGCATCATTGTCTGGGATGGCCATTTGAATGTAAGATACTGCAGACAGCAGTAGTCTCAGCCCATTATATCAAGGACACATCTCGCCCACCATTGAAAGTACAAGAGGTGGTGCTATCATCAAAATCTATCATCAAAGATCCCCATCGTCAAGGCCTTGTCATCTTCCCACTGGAGGTACAGAAGCTTGAATTCCCAAACCACCAGGTTCAAGAACAATGACTTCCCTTCAAATATTCAGTTTTTAAACCAACATTCATAACCCTGATCACAACCTCAGTATAGCAACACTATGAACACTTTGACAACTTTGCAGCATAAAGGACGCAGCTTTTTTTAAAAAAAAATTAATAATTTGTTCTTTCTTGTATAATTTTGTACAATTTCCTGTGAATGTTGTGTCTCTGATGTTATGTGTCTGTGATCCTGCTGCAAGTAGAATCTTCATTGCACCTGTGCACACATGTATTTGTCCATAATTATTTCTTCATTTTCCTGTAAATGCCTCAAGGTAAGTTCAATGAGGTTCCCTTGAATATGGTGACATATCTGTACTTTGGCAATAAATTTTATTTTGACTTTGATATAACAATAAACTTTGACTTGAATTAATTACACAATGATGTACAAATGCACTGAGAGCCTACAAAAATATGTTAAGATACAGTTTGAGTGACGTAGTAGCAGACATCCCACCCTGCAAAAACTGATTTCAGGGAGGTAGCACCATCAATTTGTGGGAGACTCCCGGAACTTCCGGGAGAGGTGGGATGTCTTCAATAGAGTAGATCCTTAGCAGCTGGCCAGCTAGTTTAAATAATGTTAGCTATGCTAATGAACGAATGACACCTGTTAAACTCACCTCAACATGTCTTTTACAGTCTTAACCTACCATGGGCAATAGAAAAGTCACTGTTGCAAACAGTGCAGCGAGCAACACTGTCATTATTTTTGACCCCTATTAGGCAGGGGTACACTTTAGTGTAGTCTGGGGTGACATACGTTTTATATTTTCTGTTTTTTCTGGAACACTCTGCCACGGAGTGCTCTCGCTCTCTCTCTCTCTCTCTCTCTCTCTCTCTCTCATGGTTGCTCTCGCTTGCTTTCTCTCTCTCGCTCGCGCGCTCTCGCTTGCTTGCTCTCACGCTCTCTCTCTCTCGCTTGCTTTCTCTCTCACGCTCTCGCTTGCTCTCGCGCTCTCTCTTTCTCGTTCTTGCTTGCTTTCTCTCGCTCGCTCTCAAAAAAATTGACTTTCGTGATATTGTATATAATTTGCGGGCATCAGGGAGCCACTATTCATATGCAGGAGACTCCCGGAACTTCCGGGAGTGGTGGGATGTCTGTAGTAGTGCAGCTGGTAGAGCTGATGCCTCATAAGTGTAATGACCTGTGTAATGACCAGACTCAGATGCTGTGTTTGTGTGAAGTTTGTGTGCAGTTTGCATTTTGTCCATGTGAGCATATGGATTGCCTTTGTTTTCTTCCGCATCCCAAAGATAGGTCAATCGACCACTGCAGATCTCTTGTAGATCAGTGATAGAATTGATGGGAATTCTAGAAGGAATGAATTAGGGCAGCGTTAGTGTGCATCGGTACTTCATGGTCAGTAGGCCAAAAAAACCTGTTTCCATATTGTATCTATGATTTACCAATATAGGCCGTAAAACATCTGATCTACACTGAATTGTCAATTTCTCCCGCTCACTTTGAAATGCAGGCACTCAAATTTGATTCGAGAGAGTGCATTGCTTTACCACTATTTTCCTCAAGTCAGTCAGAAGTACTTCATAACTGAGTTGCTGATTTAGTGCACACTCATTCACCTTGGCTTGTTTCAAAGTACTCAAAGTAAAGAAACAAACTGGCAAAGAGCATACACACAAAATTTCATCTTAATCCCCAATAATTTACTTTACTCGTGCTACACACAATCAGTCAGTGAATACATCCAGACCCAACAAGGGGGGTGGGGGAGGGGGAGGGGGAGGGAAGGCTACATGGAAAACTACAAATCCAAAGGGCGTAGGCCACAGGCTAAATTTAGAGCTTTTCACATTAAATAACTCTTCAAAGAATACACCACTGATGCGGGTGACTAGCAAAGCTTATTTAACTTGTGGGAACGACTTCATAACTTTGCCACAGATGAGTTATAGGTCTTTCAAACTTGTAAAAGTACTCCCGTAATGCTCTGTTACCAGAGTGACATCCTGCATTTAGTAATCAGCATGAATAGTTCTCATTCACCAAACCTTTTATCTGTATTTACTTTTGGTATGTTATCTGGATAATTGGCACCACACATTTGGGAATTGTAATTTTATTCCATCCATCATCTTCACAATTACAAATTTATTCAAAAATGTCTCCGCTCTGCTATATTTCATGCGCAAGCCTCTTCCAAAAAGTTTGCCTGAGCCAAGAAAATATCTTGGGGCTTGACAGAAATCTAAACAAACTGCAGAAATGTTGTCCAAAATGTAACAGCAACAAATAAATCATGTCTGATTGTGGGGCCCCACGTTGGAAATAAGAGAAGTAGATGAGTTCTGATGCACCAGAAGGCTTTGAGATCTTTCTCACAGTTAGATGCAAATAGAGCCCCAAAAATAAAAAAAATATTTTGTAATTGCGCAGATGAAAGGATTGTTAGCATATGCACTGCAAATTTAAAAGGGTCAGATTTCTGCTCACAGCTAACTGCCATTATTGCACCTAAGGGAGATTTATTTTGGAAGTTCAGATCTGAAAGAAGTGACACTGTAAGTAGCTGGATCCTTGCCCACACCATAAAGTACTAAGTGATTAAAAATGAATAGAGTAATAAGGCCCAAATGATATTTTGATTGATGATAAGAGGGAGTTTAATGGATTCTCTTTTTAAAGGAAAAGCCTGTGACAGTGCAACTGAGCAGGAATTAATATGTGTGAGCGGAAAATATTAGAAATAAAATACCACATTGACTGGTTTTACACCAATTGCTATACTGCAGAAATTTCAAAATATACGACATGCTTGAGCTGGAAGAAATTTATAATTGCAATTACATGTAGGCTCCTGTGGCATTGTTCACGGTGAGTTGGAGGGCAAGGCTTTGAACAACTGAGGGTTATTAAACATTGTGGTGTGCTATTATATAAATTGCTTATAGTTTGCTATCTCTACCTTATTTTCCAGTAGGTTTTTTTGTCACCATGAAACCTCACTAATATTTTCTTTCTTGGTTGGCAATCTGAGCTTATCTCCTATTGTCTCTCCTCGACCCTTGTGTTTTATGCTTTCCATTAATCTTATTAGGTTTCCGTGCATAGATTTTAACTGACGGTTAATGTCTAGCTCTTGGCTATATTGAAATTAAATGCTGCAAAATGAGACACATGGAGAACCAGTCTGGGTGAGTGTGTCAGGATCAGATGTTGTACAGCACATGGCAGAGGAATGGATGTTTGGGGGTACCTGAGAGACTGGCGGGAAAGGGTTGTGCACACTCACTCTTTATTCATGGTCTCCCTTATCCACAGAGAAGAGAGAGGAGAAATGATCTGAAACCAGAAGAATAGAGGTCTATTTTCTCTTTGAATTCCTACCATCAGGCAAGAACTTCTGTACATTAGAGCAAGGACTGCTAGGATGGGAGACAGCTTTTTCCTCCAGACTGTGAGACAACCGATCTCCTTGCCAACACCCGGGTCTCATAACCTATGAAGTGTCAGTGGGGCATTACACTGTTTATTTTATAACTTGTATCATAAATTCACCTTATGCTAAATGACGATCTTCTGGAATATATTTAATTATTTGTTAATTTATTTGTGGTAATATTACTTTATGTGTTGTGTGTGTGTTATGTGAAATGGACCTTGGTCCTGAGGAAGGTTGTTTCATTTGGCAGTCTACATGTATACAGGTGAATGACAATAAATTTGAACTTGGACTTGAACTTAGTCCTGAGAGCAGGATTGAGTGATGAAATGTACACACAGGCTAGGTTCTGATTCCTAACCTGGAATGAGTTTGCTTAGAGCAGGGGTGGGTTGTAGCTCTTGAGAAGTTTGGTCTCAAGAGAACTAAATAATATCTGAAGTGGATAATTAAAATAATATCTGAGTCATTTAATGTACTAGACCACAAGGAAATCTGGTACTAAGAAATGAAGATGTCGCAGTGACAGATGTCCCGTTGAAGACTACCTTAACAAACACAAAGTGGATTCTTTAGTAGTTATTAATATTTCTACACGCGGTTAACTCATTGAAATAGAACTACACATATCTCACACATTCCTTCAAGATTTCACTTTGCAATGTAGAGCAACAGCTATAATATGAGGCAGATTCTCTTTCAATTGCAGAGAGAAATGAACACCCATGATAGGTAAATCTCAACATTTGCTGCATTATATAGAAATGCTCAATACCCTTCCCAGTGATTCAGAATAAGGTGCTACAGTATATATATCAGTGAGTACTGCTGTAGCACAGTAGGGATCTATTCAGCTGAACAAGCCGGCTGTCGAACTCAGTCAGCTCCATCATGGGCACTAGCCTCCTTAGAGTCGAGGATATCTTCAAAAGGCAATGCCTCAAAAAGGTGGCATCCATCATTTAGAACCCCCATCACTCAAGATGTGCCCTCTTCTCATTTCTACTTCTATTTTCCCTTTGAACTCCTACCATCAGGCAAGAAGTTCTGTACATTAGAGCAAGGACTGCTAGGGTGGGAAACGGCTTTTTCCTCCAGACTGTGAGACGACCGATCTCCTTGCCAACGATGGTGGAGAAGGTACAAAAACCAGAAGACACACACTGAACGTTTCAGGAACAGCCTCTTCCCCTCCACCTTCAGATTTCTGAATGGACAATGAACCCATGAACACTACCACAGTACTTTTCTTTTTTTTTACTCTGTTTTTGCACTACTTAATTAATTTATATATACATACATAAATATATATAGCTAGGGTGCCTAAGACTTTTGCACAGTACTGTAGTAACTTTATGTGTCGCATCGCACTACTGCTGCTGCAAAAAGAATAAATTTCATGACAGATATGAGCGATGATAAACTTGATTCTGGTATGGGTCTCTATTGTGGACTGAAAGTGAGAAGGGGCCAGGGAGAAAGGAATATCAGTTGGGAAAAGTGGAAGGGAAGGGAGTGGGTAACAATAGAGAGACCTTCTGTAATGATCAATAAACCAATTGTTTGGAATCAAATGAACTTGCCTGGTGCCTCAGGGCTGGGTGTGTTTGCACCAGCAGCACCCCCTGCCCCTGGCACTCCTTCTCTGCCACCTGTCCTACACCCCTCTCGCAACACTCCACCCACCGTTCCCAACATCCTTTGCTTCCACCAGATTTACAAACACACTCCCCTGCTTAACGTTGACAAATACAGTACTGTGCAAAAGTCTTTGGTTATAACTATATATATGTGCCTAAGACTTTTGCACAGTACTGTTTATACATAAAATTGTAATTTATAGATTTTGTTTATTATTATGTTTTGGAAATATACTGCTGCTGCAAGATAAACAAGTTTCACAATATATGCCTGATTCTGATTCTGACAAGCCTATGCGACATTGTGGTCCAATTCCCCCAAATCTTACCCTGAAGTCTTTTGCATTTCTCCACTTTTCTGTTGAAAGCAGTGGTTGATTCTATTTCCATAAGCTCCAGGCCATAAAGAATATTTTCCTCGCATCCATTTTGGACTTAATTAATTTTCAACTATTATCCCCTTGCTATTGGAATGGATCCCATCCATGTACACTATCTAAAAGTAGTTGTAGTCTCATAGATCTATCAAGTCATATAGCATGGAAATAGGTCCTTCAGCCCAACATCCATGCCAGCCGCAATGCTTGTCTATGCTGATCCCATTTTCCTGCATTCGATCAAAATTCCTCTACTCTTTACCTATCCATGCTCCTTTCCAAATGCTTTTTAAATGTTGTGATTGCACTTGCCTCGACTGCTTCCTTTGGTTTCTATTCTATGTGTGAAACACCTGACCCTCCAGTCCTCTTGAAATGTTTCCCCTTTTACCTTAACTCTATGTCCTTTAGTTTTAGACTTTGCCAGCCTGGGAATAAGACTGTGGTGGTCTATCCTATCACACAAACTTCACATCACCTTAAAAGTTTCTTCCCCAGGCAGTTAATTTGATCAATGATTCTAGTCAGCACTCTCCTCCCCCGATCTGTTACCTCATTCAGTGTACTGCACTGTTTAAAGGCTTCTGTTAGTCTTGCGAGACCATGGATCTGCACCTGGAAAGTCTTCACTCTCCAGGGCGCAGGCCTGGCCGAGGTTGTATGGAAGACCTGCAGTTGCCCGTGCTGCAAGTCTCCTCTCTCCACGCCATTGATGTTGTCCAAGGGAAGGGCAAGGGCCGATACAGCTTGGCACCAGTGTCGTCGCAGAGCACTGTGTGGTTAAGTGCCTTGCTCAAGGACACAACACGCTGCCTCGGCTGGGGCTCGAACTCAGGACCTTCAGATCACTAGTCCAATGCCTTAACCACTTGGTCATGTGCGCACACTTCTGCACTGTAAACACTTTAAGTTACTCTTTTAAATGCTGTTTACTTGTAAATACATGCATTTATGTATTTATGTGCATTTTATTTCATATCCACACTTCAATTTTATTTTTATATCATTCTTTATAATTGCTGAATCATGTTTTGTTGCATGCCACAACCTGACCATGCCAACAAATTCCTAATACATATAAAACTGCTGTGCAAAAGACTTAATCACACGTAAGAAAATTCTATAAAGCATAGATGCTTTCAAAAATAATGAAATGCAAAGTTTCTAAATATCAAAAAATTACTATAAAGAGCAGTAAACAGTAAAAAGTAAATCAAATCAATATTTAGTATGAACACCCTTTGTCTTTAAATCTGCATCAATTCTCTTAGGTACAGTGTCGTGCAGGTTTATAAGAAAGTCAGCTGGTAATTTGCTCCAAGCATCTTGGAGAACTTGCAACAGTTTTCCTGCGGGTTGTCTCACTTGCTTCTATCTCTCCAGGTAATCCCGGACAGCCTCGATGATGTTGAGACTTGTGCAGGCCAAACCATATAAAAAATCTAGGATGCCTATGACTTTTGTATATGGTGAAAAAGTTAATCCTTGATCTATATACCACATAATTTTATAAACCTTTATAAGTTTACCCCTCAACTCCCCAGAGCTTCAGTGAGAACAAATGCAGTCCATCAAATCTCTCCATATGATAGAGGTCCTCCATTCCAGGCAATCTTTAAACTTTTCCTCTCAGTCTTTCAAATGCCAATGCTGCAGGGCATTACAATCAGAAATATAACAAAGAATGCAGGAAATGTTCAACAGTCAGGGAGAAAAGAGGCCTCTTCCTTAACATTATTTCAAGGGGGTTGAAACCTATTCCTGTGTTTCTCTCTGCTTGTCATCAAGAACCCATCCACCTAAGCACATTATTAGCATGACGAGAAGATAAAACTATCAGCAATTCATAAACACAAGACATTCTGCAGATGCTGGATATCTAGAGTAATACAGACAAAATGCTGGAGGAACTCAGCAGGTCAGGCAGAATCTCTGGAGAGGAATAAAATCTAGCCAGCCTTGATTAGAGGTCTTGGCCCAAAACACAAACTTTCCATAGACACCGTCTGACCTGTTGAGTTTCTACCAGTAACTTTTTTCAATCCTTATGAAACAGTGAAAACTGACATAACAAAGTAGTTTGAATTATAATTGGGAATTAGATAAATGCACTGACATACAGTGAACAACTTAGTTTTGCATGCGAATTATTTGATAAAATCAATACTCAAGATAGTACAAAGGGAAAGTAATGACAGGATGCAGTAAATGCTGTTAGTTACAGAGAAAGCAGATACAAGCTGCAAGTCCATGACAAGGTAGGCAATAAGGGCAAGAGTCTATCTTTTTGTACAAGAAGTTTATTCAATAGTCTTATAAACTAAGGATAGAAAATAGTCTTCTGTCCATCTTAGTGCGCAAGAAGTCCATTCAATAGCCTTTAACCATAGGACAAAAACTGTCTTTGAGCCTGGTGGTACATGCTTTCAGGCTTTTGCATCTTCTGTCCAAGGAGGGAAAAGAGAGAAGGTCTGGGGTGGTATGGGTCTTGGATTATGTCGGTTGCTTTTCCAAGGCAGCAAGAAGCATAGATTGAATCCATGAAGGGGAGGCTCGTTTCCATTTTGTGCTGAGCTGTGCTCTCAACTTTCTGCAATTTCGAACTGTCACACGCAGAGCAAGAGATGATGCATCCAGATAGGATGCTTTCTCTAGTGAGGGTCAATGAGGACATGCCAAATTTTTTTAGCATCCTGAGGAAGTGAAGGCACTGGTGCACCTCTTCATTGCCAAGGCATCTATGTGGTTGGACCAGAAACAATGATTCAAAAAAAAAAAAAAAAACAAACAAACAAGAACTACTTCTCTGACTATATAAGAATATGGTGCATCTACATTTGCACCAGCAAATTCAGCTTTGGTCCCACATCTAGTGAAAGGGTGGCACAGAGGAACAAGTAGAAAAGCTGCTGCCTCATGGTTCAATCCTGACCTCTGGCACTGTTTGTGTTTTTTACTGTGACTCCATTAGTTTCCTTGAGGTGCACTGGTTTCGCCCCACATCCCAATGACAAAGTTTAATTGGATATTGCAAAATTCCTGTGGTAAGTAGAGACACACTGCATCTCTTTGTGACTTTGTGAAAGGTGATGAAGTTCTAAAGAAAGGGCAGATAAAGGTGTCTGGAATGGATTTTAATCCAAGGGTCTTCAATTCTGCTGAGAGGATTCAAAATTTAGATAGAATCATCCCAGAGGAAAAATGATGGAACTTTTCTAACAATGAACATACAAAAGGATTAAATGTAGACAGGTTAATTTCCATGGATCACCACTGGCGAACAGAACAAGAATCTTCCACAAAACATATAGACTGCATAGATTAGATTAGCTTAATTTGTCACATATACATTGAAACATTTGTAATGTACAGTAAAATGAGTTGTTTTTGGTGCATCGAACAACAGTCTGAGGATGTGCCGGGGGAAGTCTGCAAGTGTTGCCACGCTTCCAGCACTGACATAGCTTGTCCACAGCTTACTAACCCCGACCCATATAGTTTTGGCAACACACACAAGATGCTGGAGGGACTCAGAGGGCCAGACAGCGTCTATGGAAAAGAGTGAACAGTTGACGTTGATAGGGACCTGTGTGTGTGTGTTGCTTTGGATTTCCAGCATCTGTAGATTTTTTCATGTTTGCCATACAGCTTTGGAATGTGGGAGGAAACTAGAGCACCCGGGTGAATCTCACATGGTTACAGGGAGAATATATAAACTCTTTACAGACAGCGGTGGGAATCGAACCCCTATCAGTGAGCGCTGGTGCAGCAGAGTGATTACACTAAATGTCACACTATTGAGCCACTCACCTGGACACAGAACCAGACATGAACTGGACATATAAGGCTTGGTCCAACCTCTACATTCAAGTCTGGGTTGTGACTACAATGAGTCAAAATGAATGCAATATAATGTTAAAAATAACGCTATCTGATATTTACCCAAGGCACATGACCAACATTTCCCACAACCGCACCAGATTCTAAGGCTGATTTAAGAGCCTCTAAACAAGTTTCACAAACACCAAATGAAAAGAAGACATAATTTCCACAAAGACTCCCAAATTGCCTCTTGCTGCTTAATTACTTGCAATTCAAGGTTCACGGAAGCATGGATCTAAAAGCCTCAGAAATGGTCAATTAACCTTCCATGACCCGTCCCATTTTAAGGCACCAAGCGTCCCTTTTTTAACTGGGTTAAGTATTTACAAAGAAGTCTTGTGCTGCAGCAGAAAATTCCAATCACGAGAGAGCTCGCAGTAAGAATTTCAAGATTCAAGATTCAAGATTGCTTAATGTCATTTCCAGTACACAAGTGTAGAAGAGAACAAGATAATTGTTACCCTGGATCCGATGCAGCGCAAAAAAACACACAATAAGATAAAGAACATGATTGTCTATTTAATATTTCAATAATATTTGAGCGATCTAGTATACATATATATATTGTTTGATTAAGCTTTCTTGCTCATTTAAATAATTAACTACAGGTTATATGTAAACAAAACATTAATTGCATACATCATCACGCTACCACGTGGTACGTGGGCGCTTCGCTTAAAGTAAAGGTGAAGTTACAGCCACATTTCGGATTCCTGTGTCTTCATTTGAATTAATTTAATGTTTTGAAGTTACGAAACAAACAACAATAAAAAAGCATAATAAATATAAATACATATGATAGCTTATATACATAGATTGATTTTATGTACATAAAGTGATTCTAGGTACAGGAGAGTCTGTGTATAAGGTGACTGACAGGAAATGATAAAGTAGCAATTAATTTACATTCAAAAATCACAGCATGAATAAAACTAAATTCCATTTGTAAAAGGAATATATTAGAAATAATCAAATATTCACTTCAGTGCTGAAGCAGTTAACAAAGTCAAAGTGATAGTTTCAAGTGCAGTTAAAATATGATCACGTCACATGTTATGCCATTTTTTTCACCCTTAATTAGAGCTTCCAGCTCAATTGTGGCCATTCACATTAATAAATTGTAGCAGTTACCATCAACATACATTTGTGGGTCTGTCAGCTTTGTGAAGTGCATTACCCAACGGGACAGTTTATCTCGTACACTCGCAAATTGCAAAACAAAGGACTTGATTTTCAGTAGTGCCCTAGATGTCAAAAGTTGGCTATTTCCAGTCAACTCATGACACAGATCTGAAAGTGATGGAGTGTTTAAATTTGGCTCTGTAAACCACTAATACAACAGTGCAGAGTATGCATCACAAACACTGTCCTCCACAGATATAAAGGAAGTATTGTATCATGCTGGCACCAGTGTGATGTTAGTATTGCTTGGTCTTGTGAGAAGATTTCAAAACAAAGTTAAACTGCTTAAATACATTTTCTGTAATGCAGCCAAAACCGGCATGTAACTCAACAAAATTCCAGTGCTCAGTCCATTTCTCTACAACCTTGCTAATATATACAGTCTGAAAATAAGACATAAAGGGCAAAAGAATCAGAAAACCAGTTTATGGCCTGTAGTAGAGCAAACTTTTGGGCCTTAATTAAGCTGCTGGTAAAACCGCTAAGCAGTGAATATTCTAGGAACAGCTATGCTGCCCCCAGCAAGATACTGTATTGTCAGATATTCTGGGGTAACTTCAGTCAATAACATATTGTTAGCTTTTACTTCACTGGTGGGCTATATGTTAACAAGCATCTAAAGAAAAGAAAAAGCTGACGCTATCTTATAGTGTAGTCCCGATGAGGGGTCTTGACCCAAAATGCTTATTCTTTATTCCTCTCCATGGATGCTGTCTGACCCTACTGAGTTCCTCTAGCATTGTACGTACGTTGCCCTGGATTTCCAACTTGACTTCAGTATGGTGACCTTGTGACTAATCCCAGTGTGGTATTTTTGACTAGTGCCTGCCCAGTAACACCTTATGAAGATGTTTATATACTTATGGCTCAATATCAAATCATAATAGATGTTAAGGGTGGCTCTGCAGTGGAATTGGTTGCAATCCTGAAACACCAGTGGCCGTGAACAGAAAAACCTACAAATAGCAGTGGAGAGAGCCCAGTCCATCACAGGAAAAGCCCTCTCCACCATCAAGCACATCTACAAGGAGAGCTGCCACAAGGAAGCAGCGGCCGTCCTCAAGGAACCCTACAGTACAGGCCATGCTCTCTTCTCGCTGCTGCCATCAGGAAGGAGGCACAGGATCCTTAGGTCCCACACCACCAGGTTCAGGTACAGTTATTACACTTCAGACATCAAGCTCCTGAACCAGTGTAGTTAACTTCACTCATCTCAACAATGAACTGACTCCACAAACTATGGACTTTACAACTCATGTTCTCAATATTACTTATTACATATTTATTTATTGATTTATTATTTGTATTTGCACAGTTTGTTTTCTTTTACACATTAGTTGTGTGTTCATCTTCGTTAGTGTATAGTTCTGCATTGACTACTGTGTCTCTTTGTATCTACTGTGAATGCCCACAAGAAAATAAATCTCAGGATTATGGTTACACAAATACACTTTGATGGTAAGTTTACTTTGAACATTGAACTTTGAGATTAAACTCCAAAATACCAAGTCCCCAATCTTCTTGATGCTGGGAACTAAGTCTGAGAAAGCGTGCGGTTGGATTGGTTTGATAAGGTTATTCTTGAAGAAGCAGGGAAAGTTCCTAACCTCTCCATGAACCCTGTCTCATGCATTCTGATCCAAGAGGCAACTCAGCAAGGCATGAACAGCAATGTGCTTGTCTGCACGTAATTGTGGGCTTGTTCCCCACTAGGAAGTATATCTGCAAATATTAATAGCAATTATGTTCCCCATCATTATAAGTTTCTGAAATCTCAACCAAATGGATTCCAAGGTATAAATGTAAGTTAGTTACCATGAAACTTAAGTCTTGAGCAAACGAAAAGAGTTTCTATATTGATGACTGCTGCCTATTGTTATGTTTTATAACTTTAGAACATTAAACTAATTCAGAGGAAGAAACAGGAGCCCAAAGTACAGGTCTAACTTTGAGTTTTTTCTAAGCAAGGCATGCACATGTCACGTGGTAGGGTGGTGACGTTTGCAATTCACGTCTATTTATACGTATAACTCATAATTAATTATTTAAACGAACAACAATGCTTGTGAGTGAGTGATGGCATCCATCTGCCTCGAAGGGCAATGGAGTTTGTGGCAGTGGAGTGACCTCTGCGGGGCACATGCCTGGGTGGAAGGTTTGGAGATCCAGGGACGCCCAGTCATCAAGATCCCCTCACTCGGCCTCACTGATTTTTAGTCAACCAATATAAGTACAAGATTACTCAACACCCATACAGTTTGATTCACTTTGAAATACTGATTAACTTAGCCAATACATATGAATGCAAGCTGATTCTGTTGAAACCTCTACTTCAAATAAACTTAAAGCACTTTACCTCTATTGTAGAATATCTGGCTTACAGTCTGGATCATGCAGAACAATGAAAATGTATATAACATTTCAGACTTAGGTAGTTATTACTTGTGTACTAAAACTAATCAGGCACATGGATATAATTATTTAGGTCAGATTATAATCAGACAATCATAAAATGTACCTATCAACCCCCAATTTCTGTTCACTTGATATTGGTATGTGAACTTTTCTTCTGTTAGGTCATAGTCAGAACGTAACAAAATACTCAATACTCTAGTCTTGCGGCTTCCTGCCTTTAATGTCCTCATTCACTGACCATTTCCTTTCGGAAAAAATACAGGCCCTGAACTGTTTGTTGAAATGAATACAGGGCTGCATATGAATTAATACACAGAACCACGCACATAAAATTCTGGAGGAACCCAGCAGATCAGACAGCACACGTGCAGAGGAATAAACAGTCAATGTTTTAGGCTGAGGAGGACCGGAAAGGAAAGGGGAGGAAACCAGAATAAGAAGGTGGGGGTGGGGTGCGGGGGGGGAAGAGAGGAAGGAGTATAACATGGCAGGCCATAGCTGAAACCAGGAGAGGGGAAAAGAGAGTGTGTGGGGAAGTGGGGTGAAGTAAGAAGCTGGAAAGGGATAGGTGGAAGAGATAAAAAGCTAAAGAAGAGAGGGAATCTGATTGTTGAAAACAGTGGACTATGGAGAAGGGAAGGAAGAGTACCACCAGGGGGAGGTGATGGACAGGAGATAGGATTCATTCCTTTCCATAGACACAGCCTGATCTGCTGAGTTCCTCCAGAATTTTGCATGTGTTGCTCTGGACCTCCAGCAGCTTCAGAATCACTTGTGTTTATATCGAGAATACGCTTTACTTTTACATTAAAAACTTCGAATTCAAAGCACAAAAAGCCTTGTTGGTTTAGGTGCCTCAGTTACTTTTCCCCTGAATTTTGCACCACCCTACCCAAAAGCACCTGAGGGGGGGGATCTCATTGTAACAAACCCAATACTGAATGGCCTAGATATAGTGGACGCGGAGAGGATGTTTCCCACTTGGGGAGAATCATTTTAGAACAGAGACGATGAGGAATTTCTTTAGCCAGAGTGTGCTGAATCTATGGAATTCATTGCCACACATGTCTTTGAAGGCCAAGTCATTCGGTATACTTAGAACGAAGGTTGATAGTATCAAGATTAGTAAGGGTGTGAAAGGTTACCGGGAGAAGGCAGGAAAATGGGGTAGAGAGGGATAATAAATAAGACTATAAGACATAGGAGCAAAATTAGGCCACTTGGCCCATCAAGTCTGTTCCACCATTCCATCATGGCTGTTATATTATCCCCTCTCAACCCCATTCTTCTGCCTTTCCTCGTAACCTTTCACATCCTGACTAGCCAAGAACCTATCAGCCTCTGCTTTAAATATATTCTAAAGACTTGGCCTCCACAGCTGTTTGTAAAAAATGAATTCCAAAGATTCACCACCCTCTGGTTAAAGAAATTCCTCCTCATCTCCATTCTAAATAGACATCCTTCTGTTCTAAGGCTGTGTTCTCTGATCCTAGACTCCTCCACTACAGGAAACATTCTCTCCATATTCATTCTGTCTAGATCTTTCAATATTTGATACTTTTCAATGAGATCCTCTCTCATTCCAGTGAGTACAGGCCCAGAGCCATCAAATGCTCCTCATACATTAACCCTTTTGTTCCTGGAATCATTCTCATGAATCTCCTCTGGACCCTCTCCAATGCACATCTTATTTTAGATAAGGGGCGCAAAATTGCTCACAATCCTCCAGGTGCAGTCTGACCAATGTCTTATAAAGCCACAGTATCACATCCTTGCTCTTGGATTCTAATTCTAGTACTCTCAAAACGAATGCTAACATTGCATCAGTCTTCCTTACCACTGACTCAACCTGCAAGTGAACATCTGGGGAATCCTGCACAAGGACTCCCAAGTCCCTTTGCACCTCTTATTTTTGAATTTTCTCCCAGTTTAAAAAATGGACTATGCCTTTATTTCTTCTGCAAAAGTGCATCACCATACACTATATTTCATCTGCCACTTCTTTGCCCATTTAGCCAATCTGTCCAAGCCCTTCTGCAGACTCCCTGCCTCCTCAACACCACCTGCCCCTCGACCTACCTTTGTGTCCTCTGCTGAAGTGTCCATAAAACCACCAATTCCACTGCTGAAGTTGTTAACATTTAACTTGAAAAGAAGCAGTCCCAATACTGACCTTTGCAGAACACCACTTGTCCCAGGCAGCCAATCAGAATAGGCCCCCTTTATTCCAATTCTTTGCCTCTTGCCAATCAACCAATCTTCTATCCAGGCTGGAATCTGCCATGATGAAATGGTAGAGCAGACTTGATGGGCTGAATTGCTTAGATCTGCTCCTATCTTTAACGGTCAATCAGTATATTCTTGTATTAGCTCGCCCTCAAATGTAACAGTGATCGCATAATGAGGTATTTTGAATATAATAAATCATGTTTTCATACTGCCAAAGAAAAATTACTGTTCTCTTTCCTTATAGAAGCATTGTGTCCACCTGGAATCTCCCCCGAAGTGTTATTTGAGGGTAAGAAATCACAATGCAAGAATTTCCTTGCATTCCAATATGAAACACATTGACATTGAATCTGCTTTATGCACCAGATGTTTCCTTCACTAAAACATTAAAACTGCCCGTAACATGGCAAGCCATTTAAGTTTGCACAATCTAATCTTTTATGGATTCCACCAAACTTAATCAATCCCTTTTGAGAATGTACTGCCAAATTTACTTCCAAAATCCACAAGACAAAGAGATCTGGAATGTTCGTTCAAACGAAATCTTAAAGACTCCCTTCTGGGTGAATACTCTCCAATGGTAGGACGTTCCTGGCCCACCAGAGACAATAGTAGCCTAAGTCGTTAATGAGAACGTTCTTGACAGACAAATTTATTACCGTTTTCAATACTGAGCCACTCGAAGAAATAACAGAGGCTTCTCATCTGAGATTCTTCAAGCAATGGTCCTATTTGCATCTTGTCAGCTATATATCTGCTATAGCTCCCAGCTTTCTGGATAACAAACCCTCCCCCTTCCTTCTGAGCTTCGGCACAGAAAATCTTATTACACTACAGAAGAAAAAGAAAAGGCCATTTATTTCATATTGCAAGGAAATTAACATGGATAGTTCAGGGAAAATGTACTAGGTGGAGACTAGATTTTGTAAAGAAAGAGAAGATGAAGCCTTGCATATTTGAAAATTATTCCACAAGTTTGCATACAAAGTTCAAAGTCATTTATTTTCAAAGTACATATATGTCCCCATATACAACTCTGAGATTCATTTTCTTGTGGGCATGCACAATGTCCATAATAGAATAATAACCATAACAGAATCAATGAAAGATGCACCAACTGGGGCATTCAACCAGTGTGCAAAAGACAACAAACTGCAAATACAAAAATAAAGAAATAATAATAATAAGGACATTAGCAATCAATATCAAGAGCATGAGATGAAGAGTTCTTAAAAGTCAGTCCATAGGTTGTGGGAACATTTCGATGATGGGGCAAGTGAAGTTGATTGAAATTATTCCCTTTGGTTCAAGATCTTGTTGGTTGAGTGGTAATAACTGATCTTGAACGTGGTGGGGTGAGTCCTGAGACTCCTGTATCTTCATCCTGATGGCAGCAGCAAGAAGAGAGCATGCGTGGGGGTGGGGGTCCTTGATGAAGGATGCTGCTTTTGAGCGACAGTGTTTCATGTAGATGTGCTCAGTGGTGGGGAGGATGGACTGAGCCATATCCGCCACATTTTGTAGGATTTTCAATTCAAGGGCGTTATTGTTTCCAAAACAGGCTGTGATGCAGCCAGTCAATATACCCTCTACCACACATCTATAGAAGTTTGTCAAAATTTTAGATGTCATGCTGAATCTTCGCAAACTTATACAGAAGTATAGGTGCTGCTGTACTTTCTTCATAATTACACTTACATCCTGGGCCAAGGACAGTTCCTCCGAAATGATAACACTGAGGAACTTAAGTTTGCTGACCCTCCCCTCCTCCGCTCCTCCAATGAGGGCAGGCTTATGGACCTCTGGTTTCCTTCTCTTGAAGTCAATAACCAGCTCCTTAGTCTTGCTGACATTGAGTAAGAGGTTGCTGTTGTTGCACTACTCAGCCAGATTTTCAATCTCCCTCCTATATGCTGATTCGTCACCATCTTTGATTCGGCCTACAACAGTGGTGTCCTCAGCAAACTTGAGTATGGCATCGGGGCTGTGCTTAGCCATACAGTTATAAGTGCAAAGCGAATAGAGCAGGGGGATAAACACACAGCCTTGGGGTGCACCAGTCCTCATGGAGATAGTGGAAGAGATGTTGCTGTCAATCTGAACTGACTGGGGTCTGCAAATGAGGAAATACAGGATCCAATTGCACAAGGAAGTACTGAGGCCAAGATCTTGAAGCTTATTCGTTAGTTTAAAGGGGATGATGGTATTAAGTGCTGAGCTGTGGTTGATAAATAACATCTTGATGTATGCATCTTTGCTGTACAGATGTTCCAGAGTTGAGTGAAGAGCCAATCAATTGGCATCTGGTGTGGAGCTGTTGCACTGGTAGGCAAATTCCCAGACCGGTTGCTCAGGTAGGCAAATTAGAATGGATCCAAGTCACTTCTCAAGGAGGAGTTGATATGTTTCATCACCAACCTCTCAAAACACTTCATCACTGTGGATGTAAGTGCTACTGGATGATAATCATTGAAGCAGGTTACCACGTTCTTCTTAGGTACTGGTACAAGTGAAGTCTGCCTGAATCGGCCGGGTGCCTCAGACTGCCAAGGTGAGAGGTTAAATATCTCAGTGAATACTCCAGCCAGTTAATCAAGTATTTAATACTCAGACAGGTACCCCTCAAAAAATGCTTTTTGTTGGCCATCCTCCTGGAGGCTGCTCGGATGTCAGCCTCAGAGACTGAAATCACAGGATCATCAGGGGTTGTGGGAGTTGCTGAAAGTCCTTCCATGTTTTGATGGTCAAAGTGAGTACAGAAGGCATTGAGTTCATCTGGAAACAAAGCCCTGTTGTCGCCAATGTCGCTTGATATGAGGTGATAGCATTCAAGCCCTATCACAACAGTCGAGCGTCCTTTGTTGATTCAGGTTTAGTCCAGAATTGCCACTTCACCCATGAGATGGTTCTCCAGAGATCGTACCTGGATCTCTTGTAACCTTCTTAGTCACCAGATTTGAATTCCTCTGATGTGGCCCTCAGCAGATTGCAGATTTTATGATTCATCTGGTGCTTCTTGTTGGGGAAGATGCTGAATGATTTTGTGGGGACACACTCATCTACAACTGTTTTAATGAAGTCTGGTGACAACCATGAGGTACTCAATCAGATCCACAGTCCACCAACTTGAAGCAATCCCGTAGCCGCTCTTCTACCTCCCGCGACCACCTCTGCTGTCCTAGTATCTGGAGCACATTATGGAAAGCAACCTCCCTTCTATTGGCTCTCTCTACACTTCTCATTGCTCAATAAAGCAACCAACATAACCTAAGACCCCACCCATTCCAAACATTCTCTCTTCTCACCCCCTTCCCATTGGGCAGAAGATACAAAAGTCTGAAAGCGCATATACCATGTTCAAGAACCATGTTTTACCCCACTGTTAACAGACTATTAAATGGTCCTTTGTCACAATTAGATAGACTCATGATCTGACAATCTACCTTGTTATGGCCCTGCATCATGGCGTCTGCCTGCCTATCACTGTAATATTTTCTTCTGCATTCAGTTTTTACATTCCCTTGTACTATTAGTTCCCTTGTACTGTTGCAGTGAAATGATCGGTACGGATATCATGCAAAGCAAAGTTTTTCTCTGTACCTCGCTAAATGTGACAATAATAAACCAATAAAATAGATTATTATTTATTTTGCTGAATCCATGAAATTGCCCTACAACAGCAGAATTAACTCCCAGGTCAGAGTCTTATTTTGTTCTGCACAAGATTCTCTGGATCTTACTTAGAACTCAGTTTATTAATTGGGATATCCAATCATCTGAGTTATTTCTTTTGTTAAACCCTAATTCTTTAGGGTTAGAACCAGAGACACAGCTTTTTATTGGCCTTTTCTCATTTGTACGTATTTAGCTTTCATTAACTGGTTTATGCACGGTGTGAGTGTGAACAAAGTCGTCAGACAGTCACTGAAGCTGATGATGTAGAAGTCATTTTTCGTCACGATAAACAGACATTCTTCTGGAGTCCTGCACAGTTAAGTCTCTCAAACTCAAAATGACATCACATCTTTACACCCTTAAGATCAAAGGTAACAGTAGGTGATTCAATACAATTTTAATAGCTGCGATGACATTACTTACTTCAGTACACAAACACAAGGAATTCTGCAGATGCTGGAAATTCAAGCAACACACATCAAAGTTGCTGGTGAACGCAGCAGGCCAGGCAGCATCTCTAGGAAGAGGTACAGTCGACGTTTCGGGCCGAGACCTTTTGTCAGGACTAACTGAAGGAAGAGCTAGTTAGGGATTTGAAAGTGGGAGGGGGAGGGGGAAATCCAAAATGATAGGAGAAGACAGGAGGGGGAGGGATGGAGCCAAGAGCTGGACAGGTGATAGGCAAAAGGGATATGAGAGGATCATGGGACAGGAGGCCCAGGGAGAAAGACAAGGGCGGGGGAACCCAGAGGATGGGCAAGGGGTATAGTGAGAGGGACAGAGGGAGAAAAAGGAGAGAGAGAGAAAAAGAATGTGTGTATATAAATAAATAACAGATGGGGTACTAACGGGAGGTGGGGCATTAGCGTAAGTTTGAGAAGTCAATGTTCATGCCATCAGGTTGGAGGCTACCCAGACAGAATATAAGGTGTTGTTCCTCCAACCTGAGTGTGGCTTCATCTTTACAGTAGAGGAGGCCATGGATAGACATGTCAGAATGGGCCTGGGACATGGAATTGAAATATGTGGGCACTTCAATACATTGGGTTGACAAGTAGTTCTTTTGAAGTATATGTTTACAGTGGAAGCACATTGTAATTGATAAGATACCTCTGAAGGATCAACTGGCTTTGCTGGGAGAAATTAGCTAACACAGATATTCTAAAAACTTCTGAGGACTGAGACCCAGATGTCCAACTATTGATAAATCAGTTATTTGATGTGCTAAGTGATAGTATCAATCTGGACTGCAAGCTTCCTTGAACTTGTTTATAATGGTGCCAAATACTTAGAACCATAGTTGCATAGATTGATGCAGGCCAATAAAAGCAAAACTTTTGTCTTAACGTTTGGCCAATGCATATGCAAAAGTCTCATGGTCACTATTTTGCATATCATATCTCTTAGTCCCGTGCCCCACAGACTATATTGTTTATTTGCAAATGTGTGCTTTAAACTTCAGTTCACTGCCTGCAATTTACAATTTTCATTAAGAACTGAAGACTGGTTCTTGCTTGAATTAATATCTGCTATACTAAGAAAGCTCCACGGTGCTCCCTAACAATGCACAATCTGGTCTTAATTTATTTAACCAATGGTAAATGTATTTCCTGCAAGCAGCATCAGGAAATATAAAGCTACTCTTCCTCCTGAGGTGAGATATAGAGGAATAAAGTGCTGACATTTCAGGCCGAGTCCGTTCATCAGAGCCCTCATCAAGTCCTGAACCTGAAATGTTGGCTCACTATTCCCCTCCATAGATGCTGCCTGATCCGTTGTGTTCCTCCATCATATTAGGAAATACATCCAATAGATTCCTAAAGTGACTATTATGCATTCGAACACTGCATATAATTTACATATTGCAAAGTCCCACAAACAATAAATGAGTAACTGACCAGTTAATCAGCATTTTGCCAGTATTATCTTAGGGAAAAACATTAGATGGGATATTGGATACATTTTTGCTCATTTCCAAACTCTATGTGGATGTTCTGTTGTCATAGTCATACTTTATTGATCCTAGGGGAAATTGGTTTTCGTTACAGTTGCACCATAAATAATAAGTAGTAACAGAACCATAAATAGTTAAATAGTAATATATAAATTATGCCAGTAAATTATGAAATAAGTCCAGGACCAGCCTATTGGCTCAGGGTGTCTGACCCTCCAAGGGAGGAGTTGTAAAGTTTGATGGCCACAGGCAGGAATGACTTCCTATGACACTCTGTGCTGCATCTCGGTGGAATGAGTCTCTGGCTGAATGTACTCCTGTGCCCAGTACATTATGTAGTGGATGGGAGACATTGACCAAGATGACATACAACTTAGACAGCATCCTCTTTTCAGACACCACCCGTGAGAGAGTCCAGTTCCAGCCCCACAACATCACTGGCCTTATGAATGAGTTTGTTGATTCTGTTGGTGTCTGCTACCATCAGCCTGCTGCCCCAGCACACAACAGCTAACATGATAGCACTGGCCACCACAGACGCGTAGAACATCCTCAGCATTCACTGTATTCACTCCACCAAGCAGACTAAAATCTCACCCACAGCCTCTGAACATGCAACACTTTTTCTTAAAGCAATGAAGCATTACCAGTGTCATAGAATCATAGAGCACTGAAACAGGCCCTTCAGCCCTTCTAATACATGTTAAACAGACATTCTGCCTGTTCCCATCAACCCGCACCTGGACTGTGGTCCTCCATAGCTCTTCAATCCATGTACTAGAATCATAGAGCACTACAATACAGAGCAGGCCTATCGGCCCCTCCAGTCTATGTTGTACTGTTAGGCTATTTACTTATTTAATTTATTTCGAGATACATTGTGCAACAAGCCCTTCCAGCCCGAGACACACTGCTCAGCAACCAACCTATTTAACGATAGCCTAATCACAGGGCAATTTACAATGGCCAATTAACCTATTGAATGGTATGGTATGGGAGGAAACCAGCACACCTAGAGGAAACCCACATTGTTCTGCTGTTCCTTTTGACCTGCACCTGGACCATAGCCCTCCATATCCCTCCCATCCATGTACTACAGTCATACAGCACTACAGCACAGAAACAGTCTATTTAGGCCCTCCAGTCCATGTCATACTGTTATTCTATTGATTTAGAAATACATTGTTAAGCAGCCCCTTCCAGACCAACGAGCTCCACTGCCCAGCAAACTACCTATTTAACAATGTTCCAGTTACAGGACAATTTACAATGACCAATTAACCCACGAACCGGTATGGGAGGAAACCAGGGCACCTTGAGGAAACCCTTGTGGTTCTACCTATTCGCATCAACTCACGCCAGGACCATTGCCCTCAAAACCCCTCCCAACCATGCACTTATCCGAACTTCGCTTAAATGTTGCAATGGAATGTTGATGTAATCTAGACTGCATGCTCAAATCCAGGGGTGAGAGGTGTGTAAACCAAACATTGTACTTGAAGCTGCACAGAATTAATATTTACTTTAGTTAAGTGATGACTGCATTCATTAATAAACCAGTAATGACATTGTGATAACAGACACAATTATAACACAACAGCAATAATATATTGAAATGTCAATACTTTATGAGAAAATGAATAAACTAAGAGTGAATTCATGCACTCCACTTAATCCTAATCATTCCACGGAGCACTAACTTAATTTTCTCCAAGCGCATAACATTGCAAATTAAAGATAATATATTTACTTCATTAATAAGCGCAAACATTCTATTGCAGTTTCACTTTACAGGCAAAGATGTGAAACCCTGATATTTATTCTTTTTTCAATTTGTTTGGTAATGCATGTTAATTATTTTGAACCTGGGGACATAAATTTCAGCAACGTGGCAGTTTCTTTTTCTCTTATAATGCACAGTTCTCGTTACCTCCATCGTTCAACAAGGACCATTTCAGCAGAACCATTAATTTGACACACTCGTTAACAGAAATCTCTCAGGGCAACCGGATTTACATTAACTGTTTGACCCAAATGTCGGTGTTTTATAGATTTTTTCCCCCTACACAGCGATGTAGTGTGTACCCAGAACTCTATGCTTCTCAGATAAGCAGCTTGACATCCACAAAGTGACAGACATCAATAGTAATCTGCCAGTGTTACCCGTAACTGGACTCCCGACAGCATAATCCACACCTGCATGACTGGAGGACCAACGCCTGGTTTTGTGCCCAAAAGAAACAACCGACACTTATTAGATGTCACCCTGCCTGATAAGTGGTCCGTTACTTTCTAGTTTACATTGTTATGCTCGCTTTATTATGCCTTCGGAAGCCTGATACCTCAATACCTGAGGGTCCAGTTTCTGCCACCAAACGATGATTTAACATGACACTGGGACGGAAAACAGCGAAAAGGGATGGGAGAAAAAAAAAAGAATAAGGAATCAAAACAACCATGTTTGACTCACCGCATGGGGTGTGCCTATCAACATCAATAACTGTTAGCTCCAAACCTAATGTCACATTGATCGAAAAGGAAGATCACTCAAAGAAGCAATGTCTGACTGGGAGATATCATTCCTATGTGAGTTCTTCCCTCAATGCATAATCCCCAGCCTTGTCATTGTATGACCATCAGAGACTCGTGTATGGATCCCTGACACGTAGAATAATAATTATTGTACATCACGGCTCTGAAAGTCCAATCATGCATCTTCACTTGGCAAAGGCTCTGAGAGTCAATTACTTTATTGACATGCAATCTTCATAAGGAGAGAAATATTGTGCATGTAAGGTCATCTGGTTATGAAGACGTATTATCATATTATCTACATAAAGGTTATAGGTCCAGAGCCTGACAAAGCTAATTACGGCAATACACGATACAGGGCTCTCAGTATATTATGTACTTAACTGCATGATTGTATTTTCTAGTTGAGAAATGTAGGCAACATGATTAAGCTGCAGTGTCATACGCAGGGCAATGTAATTTTCTTCTTCAGACATGATAACCAAACCTTGGAAACATCAGCTGCATAGAGAGGAGCTTTTAATATTTTCTCTGTCATAATTCAAACAGTTCTGCACGGCACTTCACCCACTGGTAAAAGTGGGGTGTGAGGAGGCAAGAAGCTCTGCTCAATGGAACATACCTGCTGGTTAAAATTTGGTGTTAGCACAAAGTGAACGGGACTGCTGGCTCTCGGCAAACATCAGAATGATTGAAAATGAAAATTAGAGAGTTCCTGGTCCAAAGGAGCAGGTGGAATGCTTGAAATATTTGTGCTGATATTTTAGTGTGAAGCTAACGACTTTGTGTAGCCAAGCCAGCTAACTATTTTGGTGGGGTACTGATCTGTGGTGGCGATGGTACAAGGACCCATCAGGAGGCTGTCTGATAGTAATTACAGCTTGATCAACAAAGCTACCAGAACTGGCTAATGATGATTCTGGATAGATCCATTTTCAGGTTCAAATTCAGACTTACTTATTTATCACATGTACACGGAAACATACAGTGAAATGCGTTGCTTGTGTTAACAACCAAGACAATTGAAGGAGCAGCCTGCAAGTGTTGCCACACATTTTGGCAGCAACATAACATGCCCCTCAGCTCCAGCAGGGGTGGTGCAGTAGAATCAGCTAAAAGCAAATTAGGTATATCACGGTAAAGGAAGTATATGCACAGCTCTTGAGACAGTGTAGGAGAATGGGACTAATTAAATTGTTCCGTCAAATAACCAGGACAGCTCCAAAGACCATCAGACCATAAGACATACAAACAGAATTAGGCCATTTGGACCACAGAGTCTGCTCCACCAGTCCGGCATTAATTACCCCCCTTAACCCCATTCTCCTGCTTTCTTGTCGAAACTTTACTAATCAGAAACCTATCAAACTCTGCTTTAAATATACCCAATGACTTGGTCTCCACAGCTATCAGTGGCAATGAATTCCACAGATTCACCACCTTCTGGCTAAAGAAATTCCTAAATTGTATTCGGAGGCTGTGCGCTCTGGTCTTAGGCTCCACCCACTTTAGGATACAGTCTCTCCATACCCATTCTATTAAGGCCTTTCAATATTCAATAGGTTTCAATGAGATTCTCCCTCGGTTTTCCATTCCTACCAGCCCAATAATCTGCCCCGCGCAGCAACCCACCTATTTATTCCTAGACTAATCACGTGACAATTTAAACTACCGACAGGTACGCCTCTGGACTGTGGGAGGAAACTGGAGCACTCGGGGAAAACCCACAACATTTCACAGAGGATATACAGAGACTCCTTAAGAATACTGTTGGAATTGAACTCCAAACGCCCCAAAGATGCAATAGCATCGTGCTAACCACTATGCTACTTTTCTATTCTATGCTTCTTTTCTATGGTGCCCATTTTCAGGTATTAACAGTAAATTTACTAACTTGTACATTATTGGAATGTGGGAGTTAACCAGAGATCCTGGAAGAAACTCACACGGTCACGGGGAGAATGTACGAACTCTTTTACAAGCAGCCGTGGGATTTGAATCCGGCCTGCTGGCACTGTAAAGCGCTGTGCTAACCACTACGTTACCGTGCCACCCTAATATTCGATAGATTTCAATGAGATCACCCTTCATTCGAAACACCATCAAGAATGCATTCTACTGCGCTGCATCAATTATGTTCCTGGCTGTTAACTTTAGCAAATCCCACTTCCAAGATCCAGTCTGCCAGTGTTGCAGACACATGTCTTTTGCAATAGGAAGAGAAGTTAAATCCGACGGATTCCACACCCTAATTACGTTTCACAGCTTGCAACAACATACAACAAACTCTGCTTCCCTTCCTCAACCCAAACTCCTGAAACAGATTTATTTTGTTATATGTCGCTCTGGAAGGGCAAAAATATCTGCTTCCTTTGTTATGTATCAGGAATCTTATTAAATAAACATTTTGGTTTCTAAATTAAAAGTCTTTGCCAGTATAAAGGTTAGCCACACACATCAAAGTTGCTGGTGAACGCAGCAGGCCAGGCAGCATCTCTAAGAAGAGGTACAGTCGACGTTTCAGGCCGAGACCCTTCATCAGGACTAACTGAAGGAAGAGTTAGTAAGAGATTTGAAAGTGGGAGGGGGAGGGGGAGATCCAAAATGATAGGAGAAGATAGGAGTGGGAGGGATGGAGCCAAGAACTGGACAGGTGATAGGCAAAAGGGATATGAGAGGATCATGGGACAGGAGGTCTGGGAAGAAAGACAAGGGGGGGAGGAACCCAGAGGAAGGGCAAGGGGTATAGTCAGAGGGGCAGAGGGAGAAAAAGGAGAGTGAGAGAAAGAATGTGTGTATAAAAATAAATAACGGATGGGGTACGAGGGGTTAGCCATTAGCTTTTAAGCTATTTTAATTACTAGTTCTGTGAAAATGAAGGAAGTTACAGAATGAAATCATAATATCCTGAAATCAACAGTTAAAATTGGATTCACTGAACTGTATGATCTTGTAGTGACATTACATGTCAAAACTGATCACCCAATCAAATCATGCAATAGAAATGAGTTGTCCTTATTTATTAGAATGATGAGCGATGATGTATCATACATATAAAACTAGAATGTACAAATTCCGTGACAACCATAACCATACATGTTGTTTAACACTAATTAACAAAATTTAATTTCCAGTTGACAACATAATTATCACAATAAGAGAGATTATTGCTCTCTGTCTAATGTTAGATATGATATTTGCATCTTTTGCCTTCTCTTTTTATCAATACACTTTGCATTACAATAAGGTTTTATACTTTAATATATATTAAATTTGATTTATTGGGATAAATATTTCTTTGAGCCAGCAGTTTTTATAACACAAATCATACTCTAATTATAACATAATTAAGGGTAATTGGGTATGGCTTGGTTTTCCTTTAAACTGACAAGCTATTCCACATCTGCCAGGACATTAATATTTCTACATTACTCAAAGAAAGTCAAGCACTTCCTTGGAATAGCTGATATATTGGATTCTAACTAAGCAATGACATGAGTCCAATCAGGCCCATGCCAGACCAGCAGCTAAAATACCCAGACCATCTGGATGTCTGTCCCATGATAAATCTCCATGATATATGTCTTCGTTTTGATGTTCGAAAGGAAATACAGACCTGCTTAAACTTTTGGCAGAGCTAAAAACATGTTGGTAACACTAGAATGGAACTCAGATGTCTAAACTAGACCGAGGTCATTTCCACGCTAATCATTATGACATGTGAGCATTGTTTCATTCCAGAAATAATCTCTTTAGAAACTCTAAAAATAATGAAAAAAGTTCTGACACACCATAACTTTTAACATACTTGCACCAAAGAAATGAACTGCACGTTTTCCCAGCATGGTATGGCGTGGTATGGAACTTTTTACTTGTCACCATCAATCACTGCCCTAAGTATTATGTATTTTTAGATAAACGGAGAGAAGTGCAGCTCCATTTTTCCTTTAGACTTTCTCTGCAGATTTTTGTAGTTGCAGGGAATCGATGGGTCAAAAAAAAAGTAAAGAAAACAATACATGTGGAACAGAACAGATATTTCACCAAATGAACAAGAATATAACATTTTTTTCAGATATGATTTCAAGAGATGAACTTACAATCAGTAATGGATTTGTAAAGGGTGATACTGATGAACCCAGATTTGATGAATTTTGCTAATATAAGCAATAAAACCTTTTTGATATAAAGTGGTTTAAAGCATAGTAAATTCAGAGACTATTACCGTCAAATAAATGTTTGTGGAGGAGAGTCTTCACATGTAATGCCTCTGCAACAAGAACAAAGGTAAGACTCCCATTCTAAACCTTTTTGTGTGACAGTATATCCCCACTATTAGAAAACAGGGTAAAGGCAATGGTGTAAATTGTTTTTGCCATCAGGAAGCCTCAGTAGTAACAATCAGGAGGTTCAGTGAGTTAACCCGGCTGGTCACATCATCTTCTTGTATCGAGGCATCAATACGCGGATTAAAAGAGGTTGCAGACTGCCAACTCCATCATGGACACAGCCTTTCATACTATCAAGGACATCTGCCAAAGGCAGTACCTCAAGAAGGAGGCATCTAGCGTTCAGGACCCTCCAAATCCGCGACATGTTTTCGTCTTACTAAGACCATCAGAGAGGAGGCATAGGAACCTGAGCTCCCACACTCAATGTTTTTAATAACAGCTTGTTCCCCTCCACCATCAAGTTTACGAATGGTTCAGGAACCTATGAAAACACGACCTCACTATTCTGTTTTTGCGCTCTTTATTTATTTATAACTTGTAACAAATATTTTATGTCTTGCACTGCCCTGCTGTCACAAAACAACAAATTTCATGACATACGTCAGTAATAATAAACCTGATTCTGATGCTGATAAAGCTCGATTTTATACCTTGGACACAGGGTGACCCTACTGGTCTCTCTGGTGTGCCTACCCCTCAAAAGATAAATCAGACAAGGAGCTATTATATATAGTATTAATGGGCTCTGAGCAAAGGTTACAAAAGGCTTGTTGTAGCTGTGTAGTTTAGTAGAAAATTCTACAACTGTAACTATAAATTATTGAGATTTGAACAGGTTTTATTTTATATTCTTATGCCCTCTTCTCTTCACCTGCCGTAAATGGGCTGAAGGGTTGAGTTGAAGAGATAGTCTCCCTTTCATTTTCACCAACACAATGATATGTGAGAGTGCTCACCCACCTGCCACGATATCTCATTTTTAATTGCTCAATACTTCACTGATAGATCAGTTCAGGGAAGTCAGCCCAATACAAAACAACGGAACTTTCCAAAACTTGAGTCATGCCACTAAAGGGAAAAATTGCCTGGTCAAAACATAGCGAGAGTCAAAGCTGTGTGAAGCAGAACATAAAACCTGCAATGTTGTGTTACAACTTGATAAAGTAGAAGTTAGGTGAGACTTGGAATATTATGTACAATTCTGGTCAGCACACAACAGGAAGGACGAGTTTACACTGGAGAAGTTGCAGAGAAAATGTTGTCTGAATGGGGATGCTCCAGTTATAAGGTGAGACTGGGTTTTACATTTTTTTTGGAGTGAAAGAAGCTGAGGGTTGAAATGATAGAGGCATTTAAAATGATGAGGGGGATGAACAGGGTTAAATAGTGAACATCGTATTCCCATGATGGAGGTACGAAAGACAGGAGAGCATAAGTCTACGGTGAGAGGTAAGGGATTTATCTGAGGATTTCAGGGTGAGGTCGGTTGGAGTCTAGAATGCACTTCAGGTGGAGGCTGATACTCTCATGACCTTGAAGAACCATTTAGGCAAGTGTTGAACTCAAAGGCATAGAAGGCCATGGACCAGACATGGGTAAATGGGATTAGTCTAGGTAGGTACAATGGGAGGACTGCTTTTGTGCTGTAAAAATTTCTGACTCCATACTGGTTTAGTCACCAATGATGAGTAGTTTGAAATTTTATTTTGATTTTTAAAAGAAATTTGGAATTGGTTTATGTCCATTGTTGTCAAGACCGTAAGATATTGGAGCAGAATGAGGCCATTTGACCCATCAAGTCTGATCCGCCATTTCATCATGGCTGATTCATTTTCCCTCTCAGCCCCAGTTTCCTCCCTTCATACCCTGACTAATCAAGAATCTATCAATCTAACGACTTGGCCTCCACAGCCGCCTATGGCAATGAATTGCACAGATTTACTTCTCTCTGGCTAAAGAAATTCCTCCTCATCTCCGTTCTAAATGGACACCCCTCTATTCTGAGGTTGTGTCCTCTGTTCTTAGACTCCCCCACAATAGGAAACATCCTCTCCTTATCCACTCTATCTAGGCCTTTGAACATTTGACAGCTTCCAATGAGATCCCTCTTCATTCTTCCGAATTAAGAGCTAGGCATATTGGAACATGATTGAAAATATTGAAAATGTTTATCTTTAATAACTTTAAATCTAACAAATCTGTATCTTGTGAGTAATTCTGCCTTAACAGGTGAGGCACTGTTGTGAGGTTTGCACTGTCCAAACATACGAAGGTTATTGCTGTTAGAAGGTCAAGGAGTCATGTGATAAGATGAAGTGCTTTCAAAAAAGAAATTGGGAATATAAAGTTATTCCCTTGTATTAATGTTAAAGCAGTGGTATTTAAAACTTTCTTCTCAGAAAGGCCTTCTTCAAATATTAATACCCTCATAGGAACCATCTGTTCTGGTGTCTGAAAGAATGTTGGCTTGGTCAGGGGTATCAGAAAACATTTTCATTAGCTGACTGCAACAGAAATGATGTGTTGATAATTCACAGAATATTTTGTTGCCAGGATTGTGTCTACCCATGAATTTGGGATGGGACTGTGCCTATGATTCATGAGCCAATTTACTCAGTTAATAAAAAAAAGCGCAGATGCCTGAAATCTGAAGTAAAACCAGAACGCTGGAAGTTTGTCAAGCAGAACGTGTGGAGAGAAAAGGCCAGGTTGATGTTTCAGCTCGATGATCTTTTGTCATTCCGTTGTTGTAAATGCTATTAGCGGTTGAGGGGCCAAATGCTATTCGCGATTAATGCAACACGGTTACAGCTTCAGTGAGCGGGTTCAATTCCCGATGCTGCCTGTTACTGAGCTGTATCTCTAAATAAATAAATCTAGATTTTAACTCTATTCCTTTCATTATTGGTATGGCATGGAGGAGCCAAATGCACAGGATCGAAAAAAGGTGCAGAAATTTGCCAGCTCAGCTAGCTCTTTCATGGGCCCTAGCCTCCCCAGCATTGAGGACACCTTCAAAAGGCAAAGCTTCATATAGGCAACATCCATCATTAAGGACTACCATCACTGCTACCATCAGAGAGGAGGGACAGGAGACTGAAGGCACAGACTCAACATTGTAGAACCAGCTTTTTCCCTTCTGTCATCAGATTTCTGAACAGACAATGAACCAACCCATGTACACTACCTCACTATTTTTTGGCTTTCTTCTTGAATGACTTTTTCAATTTTATACATAACATATATATCATATATACTTAACGTAAATTATAATTTTTATGTATTGCACTGTAGTGCTGTCACAAAGCAACAAGTATCACAAGATATGCAGATGATATTAAACCTGATTTTTTTTTCGCGTGTGCCTGCATGCGTGCGAGTCTGTGCGTGTGCGTCTGCGTGTGCATGCGTGCGCACCTGTGCATGTGCGTCTGCATGTCCGTGCGTGCGTCCGTGATGATGTTTTTTTCATGGCTTTTTACAAGGTGCAGAGCGAGAGGGAGACTGTGTGGCGTGCCACTCCCCGCACAGACATTTTCGCAGCATTTTCCCTTTGTTTTACGAGGTCGAGCTGCGGTCTTGACACTCAACCTGGCACGGATGGAAAGCGTGCTTGGGGGCGGACCCGACTAGTTTCGAGCCCGGGAACGTCCGCTCCCGGGTCTGGTGCCGATGTCGTTGCGCCACCAGCCGGTCATTAATTAAACCTGATTCTGATTCTGAAATGCTGCTCGACTAGCTCAGTAAACAGTCTATTTAAAGAACAGAGGGAATAAATTACAGCAGCATCTCCCAGCAATTCCTCCAGAAATACTCAGTGAGTGAAATTATTAACATAAATCAATCTCAGCTATTAATTCACTTTAACATTCAAGTCTGATTGACAGGAGAATTACTTAATCATCTCTGATACATTGTCACCATTTGCAGATAAAGGATGACCCACCTCTTTGATGAATAGATTGTATTTTCAGGATTTTCAGTTTAACTACACAAACACAAGAGATTCTGCAGATACTAGAAATCCAGAGTAACACAAACAAAATGATAAAGAGTCCAAATTGTCGACTCTTTATTCTTTTCCATAGATGCTGCCTGACCTGCTGAGTTCCTCCAGCAATTTATGTGGGTTACTCCACTTAACTACAATTTTACATGTCTCTTAATATGTACAAGTATTAAATTTTATTTCAAAACTGTATATTTCTAAGGATCTTTGATGTTCTTTATGTTTGCTTGGCACACAAAGAGGAAGCACAAATAATCTTGGTAAGAACTGGTCATTAAGCCCACTGAGCTCACTCCTACACCAGCTTAGCCATAAGGAAACATTTTGCAAAGTATCTCTCTTCCATGTCCAACAGTAACTCAAGCAATAATTTTGCATCTTGCACGGTACTCCACTCTATTTATCCTTGACCAGTTTGGCACAGTATTTACGTGGTCCCAGCAGTTTTAATTTTACATGGTGTTGCTGTGCCAAGATTTTCATGAAATTGCCTAGACTTGCTAGTATGGCAGTAAATCTATACAAGTGAAGGATTTGTACAGCTTGTACACATTTCCCAAGACATTTCTACAATTCTGAACAGATGTATGAATAATTTATTCATTAATTTGAAAGTTCTGAGGTAAATGAAGATACATCCCACTGATGGAAATGTATCAGGTTTATGTTGGGTTGGCAGTCGATAACTATAACTAGCACAAAATCCACCTATTCTTATCTTAAGCTAAGAACAGAACTACAAGGCAAAATCTTTTCCTACTGATTGAAGGGAGTTGATTGCCTTATCAAACTCTTGTGCCAACTCTTTCAATCGCAGGAAATTTACCAAAAGTACAATGGAATAGGAAAGGAGGCGGACACTGCATTGTAAAATGCAGATTAGTGCAATAATATTTGCAATGCTTTGAAAATGGGAAATTTTGAACAAAGCGATTAGAATTACAGAAATCACCGGTATATTTCCATTTGAATTTTTGAAAGTGCAACAGATTGCAAAAGATATACCTGTTTCAGGGGGAATAAATTATCATTGAACAAACCTTGAAACAGTAAAATTCCAATCCTCATAAAATCAGGTCATCAAAAGGCAACTTAACATCAATCCTACAAGAGAATAAACCATTATAAAATAATTAAACTATTCCAATCAAATTATAGATGGAACATCCACAGTTGCATAAGGAAGTGAACAATGTTCCAATCTATTTAATGATTAAACTTCATGCTTTTGAATATTCTCATGTCCTTATTGTGCTGTTGGCATAAAAATTAAACTCTACTCTCTTGAAGCTTAGTAAGGTTTTGTCACATGAACAAAGTAACCAGAGAGAAGTAGTTGGTAGATATGAAGTAGCCTCTTTATTTGACAAACTGAGACACAGCAAGCAACATACTGAGACCCTTTTGGAGGAAGAGGCCTGCTTGACCCAACACTACATGGCATTTTCTATGCTAATGATCAAGGAACAATTCGATATTTAAAATCATAATATCTGCAATGCTTTAATTCAACCATATATAACTCTCACCAACCCCCCCCTTCACACACACACACTCCAAAAAATGTTAATCAGCATTGTTTGGTCCTTCAATCAATTGCTGTTTTCACAACTCTAGGATCTCATTGTCCAGATTTGCATTTTAATCTACAGTCCATATTCAGATTTAAAGATTGATGGCTGAATTTAGTTTCTGAAGTTATTTGCTGTGTGTCCTAATCTGCCCCCCCCAGAAAAAATAATACCGTAAAATAAGGAAACTCCTCTGTCCTGCTATTTTAATTTTATTTAGAGGGATACAGCATAGTAACAGGACACTCCGGCCCAACAGGCCCATACTATCCAAGTACACCCATATGACCAATGCAGCTACTCACAGAAACATCATTAGAACCTGGGAAAAAATCGCAACACACAGTGGAAACTGACATGGTCCTTACAAGCTCCTTACAGGGCAGTGGAAGAAGCGGAGAGCAGTGGAATTGAACCTGGTTTGCTGACACTGCTAAACACTACACTATCACACCAGCCTAACATTTTAAACAAACTTATGCAAGGAAACCTATGCTTCCAGCTTCAACATAGAATGCCCACTATTCACTAATCCTAATCCATATATCTTTGTAAGGAGGGAGGAAACTGGAGCACCTGGAGAAAACCCTCAAGATCACAGGGAGAATGTACAAACTCCTTACAGACAATGGCAGAACTGAACCCAGGTCACTGGTGTTGTGATAGTGCTATGTATTCACTATGCTACCACACCAACCCTAGTTTAATTGTTGATACTGAATATCAACAATTAAATATATAATTGTATTTAATTATATATTAAATACAATTATATATTTAAGTGTTATATAGTTATTTAATTGTATATATCAAATAACAATCAGATTAATATTATTCATTTTAAGTAAATGCATCATGTTTCCTCCGATCTTTCAGACAACAAACATTTTCAATACTTCTTATATTTTGTTTAGCTTTGGAAGTCTAAATTTAAATTTCCTCTGTAAATGCACAAAACAATCTCATTGAGAGTTGGACATGAATTACGAATTGTCATAGTTGAAGTTTTCCAATGAAAGAAAGATAATTATCTCTTCTCACAACTACACATTGATTCGAAATGAAAAACAAAAATACTCTGGCGTTGCATACCTAATTGCAGAGATGATGGTGCTTAAACAAATGGAGCACAACATCCTTCAACTGAATCATTTCCTACTTCTCATTGTCTTGTGCTTACAAAAAATTATGATAAAGACTTGAAAGTTTCCTTCATGTGGATGAAATCACATCCAGCAAAGCAGACTTCTATAGCTGTGTCGTGGAGAGTGTATTGAATGGCCCCATTGTGGCCTGGTATGGAATCACAAATGCCTTTCAATGGAAAATCTTACAATCAGCCCAATCACGGGTAAAGCCCTTTCAATCATTGAGCACATCTACATGAAACACTGTCATAGGAAAGCAGCATCCAGCAACAGAGGTCATGATCACCCAGGCCATGCTCTTTTCTGGTTCCTTCCATCAGGAAGAATGTAGAAGAGTCTTGAGACTCGCACCACCAGACTCAAGAAGATTACTGTCCCACAACCATCAGGATCCTGATCAATTATGCAAAATTACTATTCAAAAATAACTATTAGAAAAATAGAGGGTTATGTGGTAGGGAAATTCTAGGCAGTTTCTAGAGTAGGTTACATGGTTGGCACAACATTGTGGGCCGAAGGGCCTGTAATGTGCTGCAGATTTCTATGATTCTATGAACTACATTCACTTGCCCACTAATTGAGATGTTCCTACAACTAAAGATCTCACATTAAGGACTCTTGATCTTGTTATTTCACGTTTTCATTATTTATTACTATTTATTTATATTTGCATGTGTTCACTTTGTTATCTTCTGTACTTGGATCTTTCATCGATCCTGTTATGGTTATTGCTCTCTTAATTTTAAGTATGCTCGCAGGAAAATGAATTGCAGGGCTGTATATGGTGACATATATGTGCTTTGATAATAAATTTACTTTGAACTTTGGAATATCTCTTCCAATTGGAGATTTGTTGATATTTGCGGTTTTAGCCAGCACTTTCCCGTCAGCTATATAGTTTGAATGAGGTGTAGAATTAAGTTACAGTTGTGTGTGCAGCAGTGAGCAAGGCAGGATTAAATTTGGGCTTTCAACATCTCTACATATACAATTTTCCAAATGTGGTAAACTATATATATATATATGTTGTAACTGGGTTAACTGTCTGGACACGCCCCTCTGCTGACTGCCCCTGTGGCTCCTCCCACAGAGTCCTGTATAAAGGTGTTTCACCTTGCCCCTCCCCCTCAGTCCGGGGGCAGACACTCACCGTGGAGGTCGTATTGTACAGCAAATAATATTGAAGCACCTTCAATAACTCCAAAAGACTGAGGTTTGGTAAAATACTGAAAGGCTCTGAGGGTGTTGGGAAGAGGGAGTTCCAACAGGGGGCGCATACAGTCGGGGTCAGGGCTAATGACTCCATTCTCCACGACACACCCAAGGATAGCAAGTCGGGTGGTCCGGAATACACACTTGTCCTTGTTATAGGTGAGGTTGAAAGCTTTACACTATTGGCTCTGACCCCGACCGTATGCGCCCCCTGTTGGAACTCCCTCTTCCCACCACCCTCAGAGCCTTTCAGTATTTTACCAAACCTCAGTCTTTTGGGGTTATTGAAGGTGCTTCAATTTTATTCGCTGTATATTTTAAAGCATGGAACACCCTCTGAGACCAGACAAATTAGACCTCGATCCGCAAACACCTGAAGCTGGTAAAGCTTTCGAACTCTGGCTGGCCTGCTTCGAAGCGTACCCAGAGGAGATTAAAGCGACCGACCCCTTAGCGAAGCGCAGAGTTCTACTCTCCAGGGTCAGTCCACGGGTCTATTCGCTGGTCAGAGAACAGCTGAGCTACAACGGCACGATGAGCGCCCTCAAAGGACAATACCTGCGGCCGATAAACAGCGTCTATGCTGGGCACCATTTAGCGACTCGGCAACAACGCCACGGGGAATCGAGTGCTGAGTTCGTCCAGGCCCTACAGACGCTCGTGCGGGCCTGCAATTGCCAGGAGCTGACGGTGGCGCAGCATGCAGAACTCCTAGTGAGAGACGCCTTCGTCACGGGGACCAGGTCAGTGTACGTGCGCCAGCGCCTGCTGGAAAAAGTCGATCTTACCTTAAGTTCGGCGATCAAGCTGGCCGATACGCTGGAGGCCGCTCTGCACAACTCTGAGGCTCTCCAGGCACGCGATCCCCCAATGACCTCGTGGGCGCCACAGACCCTGCAACCCGCCGGCGAATCGACTTCGGCTGTCACCAGTCGCGAGTCCGCAAAGTGCTACTTCTGCGGACTGGAGAAGCACTCCCGGAAACGCTGCCCACCCCAACAAGTTACCTGCTCCAGCTGCAGAAAGGAGGACCACTTCGCCAAGGTCTGTAAGTCCAAACCGTGAGCAGGATCAAGCAGCGCCACGTGAGAGACGTGGGGGTCGCCATCTTGCCTGCCACCATCTTCCCTGCATGCCACCACCATGTGTGAGACATGGGGGCCCCCATCTTCCCTGCATGCCGCCACCATGTGCGAGACATGGGGGCGGCCATCTTGGTCGGCGCCACCTCCCACCACCTGCAACCAACGGGTGCTCACGGGGCACCCCACCGCGCCGGACCAAGACTGCGACCCAACCCTGGCTTCCGTGATCCTCGACCAAAGTGCTCCCCACCAGCTCACAAGGTCAATGGCGGACATCCTGGTGGAGGGGCACAGGACAAGCTGCCTGTTTGACACGGGCAGCACAGTTTTATCCACCCCGACACGGTGCAGCATTGCGGACTCGTGATACGGCCGGTAAGTCGGAGGGTCACCATGGCTTCCGGGTTGAATACAACAGACATCCGGGGGGGTTGTGTAGCGACACTAGTGGTGCAGGGCAGAGAATATCAAGACTTTACGTTACTGGTCATGCCTCAACTGTGTGCCCCTGTGCTATTGGGGCTCGACTTCCAGAATCACCTGAAAAGTGTGACAATGAAGTATGATGGGCCCCTCCCACCAATTACTGTCATAAATCCCCAGTTTTGTAGGAATATGTCACATAGCCCACTACTGACCACACACACACCGACCCACACATCCCACCCAACGCCATGCCAACAGCCGCACTACCGACATCACTTGCGGCCTCTCCACCCTCAGGATCCCTCCCCCACCGCTGTTCGCCAACCTGACCCCTGACTGTAAACCTGTGGCAACTAAAAGCAGGAGGTACAGCGTGGGGGACAGAGCTTTCATTAAGTCGGAGGTGCAGCGGCTGCTCAGGGAGGGGGTCATTGAGGCAAGCACAAGTCCTTGGAGGGCACAGGTGGTGGTTGTTCGGAACAGGGAGAAGAATAGGATGGTCGTGGACTATAGCCAGACCATCAATAGGTTCACGCAGCTCGACACATACCCTCTACCCTGCATCGTGGATATGGTCAATCAGATAGCACAGTACAAGGTGTACTCGACCATAAACCTAAAATCCGCTTACCATCAGCTCCCCATCCACCGGGAGGACCGCCCTTACACTGCCTTCGAAGTGGACGGCAGGCTTTATCAATTCCTGTGCGTCCCCTTCTGTGTCACGAGTGGTGTATCTGTCTTCCAGAGGGCAATGGACTGGATGGTGGACCAGTGCCAACTGAAGGCCACGTTCCCATATCTGGATAAGGGAACATCACCATCTGCGGTCACGACCGGCAGGATCATGACAACAACCTCCAAAAATTTCTCCAAGCAGCCAAAGCTTTCAATCTCACCTATAACAAGGACAAGTGTGTATTCGGGACCACCCGACTTGCTATCCTTGGGTGTGTCGTGGAGAATGGAGTCATTGGCCCTGACCCCGACCGTATGCGCCCCTTGTTGGAACTCCCTCTTCCCAATACCCTCAGAGCCTTTCAGTATTTTACCAAACCTCAGTCTTTTGGAGTTATTGAAGCTGCTTCACCAAAGTAAGTTCTTAACATTTTATTTGCAATGCTGTTTCAGAAGTGCCAATTGTAACTCGGAAGTATCCACTTCCCGTTGAATCATCAGATATATGAACTCAAATCCTGATGCAACACTCTGGTGAAGTCCTGAGGGAGTGCTGCATTGTCACTGCACATTTTCAGGGGAACAAAATAACTTCTGTAGCACTATTAACATGTATTTCTTTGCCATTTATAGATGTGTGCTTTGCTCAACTCACTTAGTTAAATTAAAACTATAATCATACACCATCAGGTTCAGTAGCAGTTATTGCCCTACAACCATCATGCTCCTGAACCAGTGCGGATAACTTCACTCACCTCAACACTGAACTGACTCCACAACCTGTAGACTCACTTTCCAGGACTCTACAACTCATGTTCTCAATATTATTCATTCTCTTATTTATTTATTGTTTGCATGATTTGTCCTCTTTTGCACATTGAATCTTTGTCAAGTACAGTTTTTCATAAATTCCATTATATTTTTTTACTTTCTTGTAAATTCCTGGAAGAAAATGAATCTCAAGGCAGTGTATGGTGGCATATATGTACTTTGATAATAAATTTCTTTTGAACGTTGAGTCCTCATCAAAAGTACTCCATTAGATGCAGAAGATTTAACCTATTTGAAAAAACATCACAGTCCCCCTTTCTCCTGTTTTCTTTTAAAGGCATTTCACCCCAATCACCTGCCTATTTGTAGTGCAAAACTTGACCTCTTGTGCCTATTCTTCAGCCAATATTACAATGGAAACACAGCATTATCACCTTGTCTATGAGGCTCATATTTTGCACACATCCAGCTACAGTTTCTACGGTTACAATCAAAATTCAAAGTTCAAAGTACATTTTATTATCAAAGTATGTATACATTATGCAACCTTAAAATTCATCTCCTAACAGGCAGGCACAAAACAAAGAACCCCCAAAACAAACTCCATATATGTGAAAAAAGACTGTCGAGCAATAACACCACACTTAAAAAACACCTAATTGCCAGCCAAGAGCATTGGGGCACACTGATACTATGGAACAGGAGTCGTATGTCTTTCTTGTTGCTGTTCCTTTCCTCATCTTCTGGTGCATCAGGTGGCAACCTTGCCATTTCTTCAGCATTTTGTCTATTTTTTATGTTGCTAGCTCACCCAACCCAGCACGTATGGAAAACGTGCAAGGAGCCGGTCGGATTTGGACCCGGGACCACTTTCCTGAAGGCTGGTGCTAATGCCACCACATCACTGGCCAGTTATGTTTTTCCTTGGTGAGATTATAATGGCAGCAATACATCATCCAATGAGATAGACGTAGATAGCAAACTGTAAAGAGAACTTAATCAGTAAACAGAATCTACTTAAAGTGCAGAGGAATCATAAATATCGGGATCTTCACCCAAAAGTAGCAACGCACTGTAAGTTGTCCAAAAAGTAACAGTGAGTTGAGGCTAGTTAAATGCAACTTAAAACCATAATGTCAATCTCAGTAATTTTGTGATCTGAGCTCATCCCATTCTTGCTGAGTGTACTATTGTCACTAAACTGATATTCTTCTTAATGCAGAACAGAATTCTTGAGTGTGATCTCTGAATGTAGATGCTTCACTCTCTTTCCACTAAATAGCTTCAAGTACTCAGTCACACTAATGCCCGTGTACCTTTCTGCTTTTCTCCAATTATCTTGTAAATATACATGAGAGAATTTCAGACTGAACAATATAATCTTGACGACTTATCATCACTGTGAGGGAAAAATAACTTTGGGGGCAATTTTGTGATCTTTATTACTTAAGACGCTAACAATTTTGCTCGATCCATGACACAATATCCTATTCACACCCAATTTAACTTTGCACTGCTCAAGTTTATGGAAATATATGTATTTTTTTTAAAAGTACATCTTTGTTGTAAGCACAAGCTATAATTATAAAAAATAAATTACAAAAAAAATCTAAATGCAACAATTAAGAAAATGAACTGTAGGTGATCAGCTCTATCTCAAATGCAAAGAAAATTTATTATCAAAGTACATATATGTCACCATAAACATTATCTGGAGATTCATTTTGTTGCAGGCATTTACAGGAAGATAAAGAAATACAATAGGATTAATGGAAAGCTTTACATATCAAAGACTGACAAACATCCAATGTGCAAAAGAGGACAAATACTGCAATAATTTAGAAAAGTAAATAAATAATACTGAGGCCATGAGTTGTTATGTCCTTGAAAGTGAGTCTATAGGTTGTGGAGTCAGTTCAGTGTTGAGGTGAGTGAAGTTATTCATGCTGTTTCAGGAGCCTGATGGTTGCAGGGTAATAACGAACCAACATGTCGCGGTGGATTAAAATGTTGTTGAGATGTGGCTAATCCAACTTCTTCTGCCAAAGGCAATATTTAAAACTTGACATGACAGAAGAAGTTATACTCTGACCAAACATGTTCAACTACATCGGGGCCAGGAAGGTATATGGCACATTGATATTTAAAACCCACACTGATCATTTCTCAACTCTTAGGTTTTATGAAATCATTCCATTCTTAGGATCTCTCAGGTGACGTTATGGTTGATATATCCTCTTTTCTGACTGGTAACATTTCATTGACTGAATCTGATACATTCACGAGATGATGTATTTATCAAATTCCATCCAGCAATTTGAGTATTGCACACTATTCTCATATTATTTTAGTAATCTGTTCTGTATTACTAAATCCTTTTGCTTATTATTAGAGTTATAAACTTATACAGCACAGAAACAGAACTTTGGCACAAAATATCTATTATTTTATTTTATTGAGATACAGCATGAAATAAGAACTTCCGGCCCTTCGAGCCACGCTGCCCAGCAATCCCCCATTTTAACCCTAGACTAATCACAGGACAACTTACAATGAGCAATTAAACTACCAACCGGTACATCGTTGGATTTTGGGAGGAAACCGGAGCTTCCGGAAGAAACCCTCGCGGTTACGAGAAGAACATACAAACTCCTTACAGACAGCAGCAGGAATTAAACCTAGGTCACCTGTACTGTAAAGCATTGTGCTGGACACTACACTACCAGGCCATCCATACTAACCAAATTGCCTACCTGACCTTGTCCCATTTTCCTTTGTGTGACCCATACTGTATATCCCCGATCCTTTCCTATCCAAGTTCCTGCCTGAATTTCATTAAAAATGTTATAGTTGTACCTGCCTCTACCACTTTCTCTGGCTTCCCATTACAAATTCCCACCACCATTCATGTGAAAAACTTACCCCTCAGGACTCATTTCAATCATCAGGAAGGATGTGGAACACCATCTCAACCATGAACCACGGGGGTGTGGCAGCATCATGTTGTAGGGGTGCTTTGCTGCAGGAGGGACAGGTGCACTTCACAGAATAGATGGCATCATGAGGAAGGAAAATTATGTGGATATTTTGAAGCAACATCTCAAGACATCAGCCAGGTAATTAAAGCTCAGTCACAAATGGATCTTCCAAATGGATAATGACCCCAAGCATATCTCCAAAGTTGTGGCAAAATTGCTTAAGGACAACAAAGTCAAGGTATTGGAATGGCCATCACAAAGCCCTGACCGCAATCCGATAGAAAATTTGCGGGCAGAACTGAAAAAGCGAGTGCAAGCAAGGAGGTCTATAAACCTGATTCAGTTACATCAGTTCTGTCTGGAGGAATGGAACAAAATTCCAGCAGCTTATTGTGAGAAGCTTGTAGAAGGCTATCCAAAATGTTTGACCCAAGTTAAACAATTTAAAGGCAATGCTACCAAATATTAACAAAGTGTATGTAAACTTCTAACCCACTGGGAATGTGATGAAAGAAATAAAAGCTGAAATAAATCATTCTCTCTATTATTCTGACATTTCACATTCTTAAAATAAAGTAGTGATCCTAACTGATCTAAGACAGGGTATGTTTTCTGGGAATAAACGTCAGGAATTGTGAAAAACTGAGTTTAAATGTATTTGGCTGAGGTGTATGTAAACTTCTAACTTCAACTCTAGATACATGGAGCTTAGGAAAATGGAGGGCTGTGTGGTCGGGAAATTCTTGGCAGTTTCTAGAAATGGTTACATGGTGGCACCACATTGTGTGCTGAAACAGGGCCGGATTAACCTAGTAGCAAAAGTAGCATATGCTACAGGCCCTGCACTAAATGCTTGCAAGCTGCAGTCTGGTGAAATCGGCATCTCACCGTATTCTCACGACGATCTGGCAATGCTGTTGTTTTCATTTCGGGAGAGCTGCACAGTATGTGTGTGCAGGCGTGTGTTGGCTCCTTGCTGTGTCGTGGTGACCTTTGTGCTATCTCCCACGCTCCCAAGCCGCTGCAGTGTGCGCTGTTACGCCGCTGACTTTGACTGTGTACTTTTTTTTGCCATCTGGACCCGTTGAAAGATTTGTGAAGTATTTGGACATGGAAGGTCATAGTGCTGAACAGCTTGCTGAAAGTTTACTTGACTTTTTAAAGGAAAATGACATTGATATAAAAGACTGCCGTGGTCAAAGTTATGACAATGTCAGCAATATGAGTGGCAAATATAGTGGCTTACAAGCACGAATTAAAGAGCTGAATGAGTTTGCGGATTACATTCCATGTTTTGCACATTCACTAAATTTGGTTGGAAAATGTGCTGCTGAATGTTGTCAAGAAGCATTAATTTTCTTTCAATTTGTAGAAAGCCTTTTTTTTTCTGCTTCTACTTATCGGTGGGATCTCCTTTCTGCTGCATTACCTGATGGTGGTGCTCATCTGCCCATTGTGAAAAGAATGTCAGATACCAGGCGGTCAGCTCGTGCTGATGCAACAAAAAAAAAAACAAGATGGGCCTCGCTTGGGCACCATCTGCCTAGCTTCCTTGATGACATAATCATGTTACTTTCCTTGTTGTGGAATGATCTGTGTCAAACATGAAGGCATAAGATCAAAGGCAAGAGTTTTTTTAAAGGGACATCAGGGGAAGCTTCTTCACGTAAGGCTTGGTGCGTAGTTGGAAAGTAGTGGCTGAGGCAGGCACACTAGCAAAATTTAAAAGCCATCTAGGTATGTGCATGGCGAGGAGGAACTTAGGGTCAATCTGGGCAGTTGGGACTAGCTCTCTGGGTAACACAGTTGGCACATCCTTGCGATGTGATTCTGACTAAAAGTAATTGCTGTCTTTTTTCGCTTTCATTTATGGAGCGAAGTAGATATCTCTCTGGATGTGATTTCTCGACTATGGGTGAACCAAGTTCAGTGGCTCCCTGACACTGGCGCATGTAACACAAGCTGCTGAATAAAGACCAAGATTATGAAGGGTGAGTGAATTTCCCTACCACTTCCCGTACTTCTTCCTTCGCTTGAAACTCCTTATGAAGTACTTGGCAGGAAAATAGGGAAACATGCCTAAAAGGCAAAAAATACCGTGGAAAATGGAATTTCAATCCATTTACAAAAAAGTCATGGAAATATTTAGTAGGTGGATCTAGGAAAACAGGATATAAAATTAACTGAAGGAATAGGTTTATCTTTTTGCGTTCTAGTAGTGACATCAATGACAGCGTTCTTTAAATAATCTGTTTTAGAGTCATAGAAAAGTACAGCACAGAAACAGGACTTTTGGCCCATCTAATTCATGTTGAAACCATTTAAACTGCCTACTCCCATTGACCTGCACCAGGGCCATACCTCTCCATACCTCTACTATCCATGTACCGATCCAAACTTCTTTAAACATTGAAGTTGAGCTTGCATGCACTGGCCGCTCGTTCCACACTCTCACGATATAGTGATGTTCAAAGTTTAAAGCAAATATATTATCAAAGTACATACTGTATATGTTACCACATACTGAACTGAGTTTCAATTATTGCGGGTGTTCGTAGTAGAAGCTTCTGTAAGTCAAACCCTATGTCCTTCTCATGAGAGGTGAAAATGGGTAAGGCTGGACAACAAGGCTTTAGTGAATCTGTATAGGCCAGTCCCCTGTACAGTGGATACAATGGATTACAGAAACATTGATGACTTCCAACCGGGAGGTCATCCATGACCTATGGTCCACTGGGAGATAATGCCCAAGAAGAAGAAGAATTCATAGTAGAACAGAGAAATACAATGGAATCAATGAAAAACCACTTACACATAAAGACCAACAAGCAACCAATGTACAAAAGACAAACTGTGCAAATACAAAATAATAATAACAAATAATTACATAAATAAATAATACTGACAATATTAATCTGAGAACAGATATTCCTTAGTTGTTAGTTATTTGTAAAATAGCCAGCACACTCCTTCTCTCTTGAGAACAGCAGGAAATTATTGAAGTTCGCAAATGAGCAAAAGGATGTTTAGTTTGACATTACATGCTAAAGTACAGCTCTTCTCCAATTTCAATGTTCCACTAAGGGGTGGTATGGAAACCCCAAAGCCCAAGAACAGAAAAAAGCCTCCAAAAACTGGTGGATATAGCCCAATCTATCACAGGAAAAGTACCGTTGAGTCTATCTACATAAGAAAACAGCTTCATTATCCATCAGCCATGCTTGCTGCTCACATTTGCAATTAGGAAGGAGATGCAAAGCCTTAGGTGCTATACCACCAGGTTCAGGAACAGTTAATATCTCTCAGCCATCAGGCTCCTGAACCAGTGTGGATAACTTCACTCATCTCAACACTGAACTGATTCCACAACCTATGGACTCACTTTCAATGTGTATATGTATGTATGTAGTTATAATATGCTATTTATTTGCTTTTGCCTTCTTTTGCACATTGGTTGCTTGTCAGTCTTAATGCGTAGGTTTTCATTGATTCTGTTGTATTTCTTTGTTCTACTGTGAATGCCTGCAAAAGGGTGCCACGAAGCATAGCGATTAGTATGATGCTATTACACCTTGGGGTGATCCAGAGTTAAAAACATAGAACATAGAATAGTACAGCACAGTACAGGCCCTTCAGCCCACAATGTTGTGCCGACCCTCAAACCCTGCCTCCCATATAAGCTCCCACCTTAAATTCCTCCATATACCTGTCTAGTAGTCTCTTAAACTTCACAAGTGTATCTGCCACCACCACTGACTCAGGCAGTGCATTCCACGCACCAACCACTCTCTGACTAAAAAACCTTCTTCTAATATCCCCCTTGAACTTCCCACCCCTTACCTTAAAGCCATGCCCTGTTGTATTGAGCAGCGGTGCCCTGGGGAAGAAACGCTGGCTGTCCACACTATCTATTCCTCTTATTATCTTGTACACCTCTATCATGTCTCCTCTCATCCTCCTTCTCTCCAAAGAGTAAAGTCCTAGCTCCCTTAATCTCTGATCATAATGCATACTCTCTAAACCAGGCAGAATTCAATTCTAGCATCTCTGCATCCCCGTGGAGTGTGTGCATTTTCCCCAGGAACTCTGATTTCCTCCCGCAGTCCAAAGATGTACCAGGTAGGTTATTTGGTCATTGCAAGTTGTCCTGTGATTAGATTAGATTTATTTGGGGTTGTAGGGTTGCTGAGACAGCATGGCTTAAAGTGCCAGAAGGGCGTACTTCGCATCGTATCACTAAGTAAATAAAAATAAAAGAAAATTAATATCAAGGTAGCATATCGTATAGTGACACATATGTACTTCAATATTAAATGTACATGAAACTTTGACTTTGAGACTAAACCCCAAAATATCACATCTCCAAATGTTGAAATCTTTGAATAATCTGTTAAGACAGGAGTAAGCCCGTCAACACCGTATCAAGGCAGATTAAAGCACAGCCAAACAAATGGGTCAGGAATGAGCTTTGTGCTTTACCAATGTAATGCCCTGGTTCAAATGGTTTATGTTTTTTCTCTGTTATGCTGTTCTGTTCTGTGTACTGTTTGGGCACGTGGCCAAGTGGTTAAGGCATTGGACTAGCTACCTGAAGGTCGTGAGTTCAAGCCGCAGCCGAGGGAACGTGTTGTGTCCTTGAGCAAGGCACTTAATCACACATTGCTCTGCGACGACACTGGTGCCAAGCTGTATGGGTCCGAATGCCCTTCCCTTGGATAACATTGGTGTCGTGGAGAGGGGAGACTGAGACTTTGCAGGCGCAGATCCATAGTCTCGCAAGACTAACGGATGCCTTTAATTTAATTTACTGTTTGGGTTACTGTTGAAGGTAAGAGATAGGGGAACTGTATGCCATCCAATTAGGATGGCCGGATTTAGGGGAGGTTTCTCTGGTGAGGGGCACTAAGGTCGGGCGTGGGGCTTTGTTGGGGGAGAAGAGAGAAGACGTTGGAGAGAAGAGGTCATAGGAGTCGACCTGGAGCGGAGCCGTGATTCAATGAAGTCCAGGGAAATCAAAGGAGGATCGGCGAGGGGGAAACCGTGAGCTCCAACTTGTGCACATTGGACTAATTTCATTAAAATGGGCACTTTTCTTTTTTTGCTGTTTCTTTACTAAGTCTTTAGTTAAATTAAGAATTATAAAGCCAAATTTTTTAATTGCATACGGTGTACTATCTGTTATTTTGTGGTACTTATTTGTAACAGGGTAATGAATCACGCAGCATCCACACAAATGGGGGGGGGGGGTTGGGGGCTTGTGCTTCAATCTCTCATGTTTGGCGAGGCCAGAGATGGTCATTCCCTAGACTTACGCAGCCCACAGAACCAGAGTCTTTCACCAACATTCAATGAACAACAGCAAAACAGACCAACTGCTTATTAAAGCCCAATCTAAAACAGAGGCTGAAATTTTTAAAAAACAGCATTTGGAGACATGATAGACAAAAAAAAACTACAGAGAAAAAATGCTTAGATTTTGTTAATAGCAGAAGCACTGGGAGAGAAGTTAGAGATCCCACAGAGGCTGAGAGGAAGAATAGAGATCTCAGAAAGGAGGAGTGTTGGTGAACTTCTGAAAGATGGAATTAACATGTCAGAAATCTAGCCCATGATGAAAGAGGCCTGTTAATTCAGAGTGCACAATCCAGGACTTTAAACAATGGATTGCTGAGTGTTTTTCTCTTTGTTATTTGTAAAGACCTGAATATGACTACCAAACTCACCTGGACTAAGCAGTGTTACAATTTAAACTCACTCAAAACTAGTAAAACACTCTGAATGTGAACTTATTCCAGTCCAGGTGGAGGGACTTAACCTCAAACATCAACTGTCCATTTCCCTCCACAGATGCTGCCTGATCTATTGAGTTCCTCCAGTATTCCGTGTGTTGTGTGCAAATTTATGGCATTTCCCTTCTTTACATTGCCTGACTTGTCGATGTTTTATTCTTCATTCTATCAGTTGGTGTAATAAAATTAACAGAAAGTTTGATTGAAGGAAAATGTCTCTCACTCACATTTTTATTGTCCATTGCCTCTCTAACTGTCAAAGCAGCTATATCCAAACTCAAGATATATTTTATACAAACTATTTAGAAATGGGATCTTCTTATTCAGTACAGATGTTTGCCCAGCGTGAATGAGATTACTTCTTTATGGAAAATGAATTCAGAGAAAGACTATAAATCTTTTTGAAGTAAATCCAGTTTGATTACAGAACAAGCATAATCTATTTAACCCAGGCTACCACTTTGGTCTCTAATATAACCAATATAAGCCAGCAGCAAATAGAATAATGTGCAATTGGAATTATTTCTAATGTTTTGGAAGTTTAAGAGACAGGCATTTTAATTTGATACAACACACAAAAAGCTGAAGGAATTCAGCAGCACCTGTGGAGGGAAATGGACAGCTGACCTTTCATCCGGACTTATAGTATTGCTCACAAAATTCTGGAGGAACTCAGCAGTTCATACAGCATCTATGGAAGAAATAAAGATCTGGGGCTCAGGCTGAGATCCTTCATCAGGACAGGGAAGGAAGGGGGAAGAAGAACCTTCCTTGCCAGTCCCAATGAAAGGTTTTGGCCTGAAGCCTTTATTCCTATGGAGCACTATGCACATTATTCTATTTGCTGCTGGCTTATATTGGTTATATTAGAGACCAAATTGGTAGCCTGGTTTAAATAGATTACGCTTGTTCTGTAATCAAACTAGATTGCCTGACCTGCTAAGTTCCTCCAGCATTTTGCGTGTGGGTTTTACTCTGGGATTTTCAGCGTCTGCAGAATCTGTTAGGTTTACTGTATTGCTCAACTGTTCAGCTCAGTTCCTCAACACTTCAGAAAAAAAGAGGGAGGAAGTTGTCCTACATTTTGTTTGGCAAAACGACTCTGATGACAGAAAACTTCAAAGGTATGGACTAAATCTCATGTTCAAGTTGTACTGCAGATATTTATCCATGTTCAGTACTTGTTGCAGTGTTAATAAGCTGTTACATCTTACAACCTGAAGTTCCTATCATCCAGAAATATGCTTTCTATTTATTTTCTGCAACTATGATGTATAATTCCTCATCCTTAATAAAAAAAAAACCTGATTTAGGTTTGTAGCTTAAGTCCCACATTGTGATGGTGTTTGTATTCTTCAGCCATCCAATGGCAAGGAGAGCATTACACAAATCTTGTCAGTTCCTACGATGACAGTGCTCCATTGAACCCCCAGGCAACGTTGCCTGATATTGCGCATAAATTGTCACACCAGGCTTCATAGGGAATGTGGTCTCATTTACAGAAATGGCCCTTGGCAATTTGTTGGGAGATATATTTGCTGGAAGCCCTAAAATGTAACAAAATTTTTCACTATCTGCTTTCCTTTTTTTTTGAAGAACACATTTCACTACAGTAATTAGGATCTGAAAGTTGTTTAACTGAATTCCCAGCCCCTCACAAACGGTTTGAAATCAGTCCATGCAAGTTTGACCAATGGCGGGATACATCATTTCTGCAGAAAAGGAGCCTTTGTGACAACCTGTCTCGCTTTCGTGTGTGATGTTTCATTGGCTGCAAGGCCATGGAATACTGTGTTCATTACTGGGCAACACAACAGGTTCCAGCATTCCTATGTTGCCGACATTAGGTTTCAGATGATTAATAGCTCATTAATTTAATTGCCATTTTATTTAGTGCCAATATGCAAACTAATTTTGAAATCCTTTTTGATATTTCAGTCTTTTAATATTTTTTAAAATACGTTTTTATATACCTCTGTCATCGACGCACAGAAATAGATGCTCAGGACTGTAAACTCAACTAAATCCATCATGGACACTAGTCTCCCCACCATCAAGGACATCCTCAAAAAGCAATTCCTGAAAAAAGCAGCATTCATCATTAAGGACCCTCAGCATCCACAACATGCCCCTGTTCTCATTGCGACCATCAGGGAGGTGGAACAGGAGCTTAAAGACACACACTCAATGATTCAGAAACAGCTTCTTTACCTGAATGGACCATGAACACTACCTCACGTTCTGCATTTTTCTTGCACTAATTATTTATACTTTAAAAATATTTCTTATTGAAACATAGTAATTCTTTATGTACTGCACTGTTGCTGCAAAACAGCAAATTTCATGACATACAGTATGTGTGATAATAAACCTGATTCGATTCTCACTTATTCCACTAATGATTTAAAATTTTACTGTATTACTGATAATGAAGTTTATTCATTTATAGTACTTGTGTTATATTTAGCTAGCTATCAAATTAAAACCAGGAGGTGTGAATCTTGATTGGTGACCACAAATATTTAGGATGGAAGCTGGGATAGAAAGGGGAGCATTACATACAGTCTAATGCATTTCACCTTTCTCAAATGTTCCTGCGCACACTGGAAGTACCACTAACAAAACCACATTTTTTTCCCAAATTCCTCAAGCCTTGAGGTGACCGAAGAGTGTTGGAATATCAGGCAGATGAAATGACTTGTCACAGCCAAGCCTGCAGGCGTTCATTTCAAAGGCACAATCATTCTGAAGTAATAAATTAATTGGATTGGAGATATTTCACCACACCTGTATAGGGGCTGGGGGACTCATATTGTATGTCTTGTGAATGACAGTTCAGCAAGCCACAATCATGCACAGGTAATGATAAGAGACAGCCTCTGAATACCCTAAATAGCAAGTGGCTGCAAGATGAGCTGCTGAAGTCCCCGTTGGTCTGGATCAACTATGGAAGGTGTGTCCCAGCTGTTACGTGATACGTAAGCCAGGGTAATACGATGTGGAGAGCAAGCTCTTGTCCATATAGCAAGCTCATCCTCTCTGCACAGCTGATGAATCCAAGTGAGCGGCAGAACCTGATACAGTAGGGACCAGCAGCATTGCAGGAGTTGCCAGTTAGCATTGACCTCAACGTAGGACTGCCTTAAAGACTCCGGCTCTGAATTTTTTCTTGAGGGTTTACTCCCGAAGCCTTCCCCATGAGTGGGTATAGCCACAAGGCAACGGAGGTTTGAGATCAAACTTTTCCTTCTGCTAGATGAACTGCCAACCACGGTGGATGAGCCCCATCTGGCCAAACTGATTGGCTTTATAATACCAGTAACCCGCCCTGGCCCATTCTCCTGTCAGTAGAAACAATTCCACCATGCTTAATAGCTAAGCCACATTTGGAAGCCAGGAACTGAATTTGGTAGCCAGAGGCTATTTGAGATGCACAGTAGTGCGTAAAAAGAGCTACCTTTCAGTCAAGTCCGCATTCAAGATCTAAAAAGCAGAGCTATGCAGCAGTGTTCTCTGGGTTGGACAAGCAATATCAGGGTTGTGTAAAAAGAACCACCTTTCGATCAGGACTGTAATTAAGATTTAAAAGGCAGAGCTTCACCGCAGATTCTCTGAGTTGAGCAGCAACCAATCAACAAGAAGGACTCATTAGAAAGGGTCAATAAAAATAACTCAAGTGCAAACAGAATGGCCATTCCTTTGAGTTTGCCAGCCTTTAGATTGGGTTTCACTCATTAGGATTAGGCAAGATCAGGCTTGGGCTAAGTAAAATATAGAACATAGAACATAGAGTAGTACGGCACAGTACAGGCCCTTTGGCCCACAATGTTGTGCCGACCCTCAAACCCTGCCTCCCATATAAGCCCCCACCTGAAATTCCTCCATATACCTGTCTAGTAGTCTCTTAAACTTCACTAGTGTATCTGCCTCCACCACTGACTCAGGCAGTGCATTCCACGCACCAACCACTCTCTGAGTAAAAAACCCTCCTCTAACTTTTAGGGCATCAAAAGGGCAGGCAGGAAGGCCGAGGGAGTGGCATTGCTCTACTGGTAAAAAATGAAATCAAATCTTTGGAAAGAGCTGAAAAAAGGGTCGGAATATGTTGAATCATTGTGGGTAGAGCTAAGGAAGTACACACGTAAAGACCCTAATGGGAGCTCTATACAGACCTGCAAACACATGTGGTCTACAAATTACAATGGGAGATAGAAAATGCATCCCAAAAGGACAATGTGCAATAGTCATGGGGGATTTCAATATGCAGATAGATTGGAAAAATCAGATTGGTGCTGGATCCCAAGACAGGGAGTTTCTAAAATGTCTACAGGATGGCTTTTTAGAGCAACTCGTGGTTGAGCCCACGAGGGGATCGGCAATTCTGGATTGGCTGTTGTGCAATGAACCGGAATTGATTAGAGAGTTTAGGAGAAAAGAACCTTTAGGGGAAAGTGATCATAATACAATTGAATTTACCCTGAAATTTGTGAAGGAGAAGTTAAAATCAGTATCAAAGTGGACAGTAGAGTAAAGGGAATTACAGAAGTATGAGAGAGGAGTTGACCAAAAATGATTGGAAAAGAACACTGGCAGGGATAATGGCAGAGCAGCAGTGGCTTGAGTTTCTGGTAGCAATTCAGAAGGCATAGGATATATACATCCCAAAGAAGATGAAGTATCCTAAACAAGAGAGAATCTGCAGATGCTGGAAATCCAAGCAACACACACAAGGTGCTGGAGGAACTCAGCAAACCAGGCACATCGATGGAAAAGAGTGATGAAGGGTCTTGGCCTGAAACGCTGACTATTTCCTCTTTTCTATAGATGCTGCCTGGACTGCTGAGTTCCTCCAGCATTTTGTGTACATTGCTTGAAGCAGTATAAAGGTAAGATGACATAACCGTGGCTAACAGGAGAAGACAAAGCCAACATAAAAGCCAAAGAGAGGGCATATATAAAGCAAAAAATAGTGGGAAGTTAATAATTATTATGCCTCATTCTTCACTGTGGAAGACATTAGCAGTATGGAGGAAGAATCTCAGGGTTGTATGTGGTGACATGTACTATATGTACTCTGATAATAAATTTTACTTTGAATATTTTGAGTTGAGATGCATTCTATATTGAACTGCTGTTTATAGCTAAGCAGGAAGGAGTGTTCTTTAAATAGTTTGATTAGGCATTCTTTGTCGTTTAAAGAATCATTACAGGTCATATGTAAGAATTATGTGAATGGCATACGGCTTTATTCCACTGCGTCATATGTGAGTGCCTCACCAAAGTAAATACAAAGTACATACATTTATTCCCAGGCTCCCCATGTTTTTAATTCAATTTTTAAAAAGTTGTGGATGTTGGAAATCTGAAGAAAACACAAAAAAAAGTCTGGAGATACACAGTAGATCAGGCAATATCCATGAGAAGATAATTCGGCGTTACAAAACTTAACAATAGGCACATGGATGACAGAGAAATGGAGGATCACGTTGGAGGGAAGGGTTAGATTGATCTTTGAGTCAGTTAAAAGGTTGGCTCAGGATCATGGGCAGTAGGGGCTATACTCTGATGCTCTATGCTCTATGTTCTAGAATAAAAATGGGGTTGATGAAAGATTACGGTGAATGGGTGCTTAATTTTCTTATAGACTTGGGCACTGTTCTCTCTAAACTGCACCATATGCGGCCGTGCAGTAACTGAAATGCTCCCACCAACATAGCCATCGTTGCCGCACAGCTGGAATTTTATTTTATATAATGTTGCGTGCAGTTTTCAGGCCATGTAAGAATTTCCTGCTCAGAGAAATGGTTGGCTTGCATCATCATCATCAGGTGCCGTGCCCAGTTTGAGCTTTGACTGCCGTTGCTCACACACTCCTGTTTCGGGACAAGTGGATCAATTCATTGGTATTCATTTTCGGTTCTCTGGCTACTGCCTCCATCATCATTTGTCTTTGTCTTCCTCTTGCTTTCTTCCCTTCAATCTTTCCCATAATTACTGTGCATTCTAACTCCTCTTTCCTAATCACAAGTACAATTAAATTACATTGCTTTTTCATAATCACATACATTATTTCTCCTTTTGTGTTTGCTCTGTTCATGACATCCTCGTTAGATATTCGTTTCCTCCATGATATTCTTTGTATCCTCCTCAAAAACCACATGTCTGCTGCTTCAATTCCTTTCCTCATGTTACTAGATATTGTCCAACATTCTGAGCCATATAACATAACTGGATAAACATAACATTTCAGTACTCTGAGGCGGGTTGGCATGCCTAGTTTAGTATTGGTCAGTATACTCTTCATTCTCGTAAAGGTGTCTTTTGCCATCCCTATTCTTCTTTTGATGTCCATGTCGCACCTGCCATCTAATGTCACCCGGCTTCCTAAGTAACAAAAGTTCTGTACTTGTTTTATGTCTTTCCCGTTTATTCTCAGCCTGCAGATAGGATTCTCCTTCTTTTTGGATATCACCATACATTCTGCCTTTTTGCAACTGATAGATAGACCCATTTTTACACTTTCTTCAACAACTATATCAATTAAGTTTTGTAGTTCTTCCTCCGTACTTGCAATTAACACAGTGTCAACTGCATATCTAAAATTATTGATGTTTTCACTGCCAACTTTGATTCCCAAGATGTCTCTTATTTTTGGTAATATTATTTCACTGTACACATCAAATAAATCAGGGGAGAAAACACACCCTTGTCTGATGCCTCTCTTGATTTTCATAAACTGACTCACTTCTCCATCTATCCTTACAGCGGCAGTTTGTTCCCAATACAGATTTCTGATTAGGCGGAGGACTTTCGAATCTAGATCTAGAGTTTTCTGTAATATTTCAAATAACTTATTGTGCTTCACTTTATCAAATGCTTTTGTGTAGTCGATAAAACAAACAAAAACTTTTTGCACTTGAATAGCTCACTCTGATAGTATTCTTAACATCAATATTGCGTTTCTTGTACCTTTGTCTTTCACAAATCCACATTGTTCTTTACCTATTTCAGCTTGTATCCTACTTTTAGCTCTTGTTATCAAAATTCTTAGAAGTGTCTTGGTGATATGACTCATTAAACCTATGGTCCCATGTAATTCACATTCTATTGCTCCAGGTCTCTTCGGAAGCATGATAAATACTGATTTTTTTCTTCTCTTCTGGTATTATTCCAGTCTCATAAATGTCATTGATTAAATCAGTAAGTTTTTCAATTCCATAATCTTCAAGGTGATAATTTGTTCTATTACTAATTCATCAGGACCTGCTGCCTTTCCTTTCTTCATCTTATTTATTGCATTACAAACTTCAGATTTTAAAATATTTGGACCTTCAATGTTTTCCTTAATTTCTGGTTTTTCGCCTCGATTGTGTGCAAACAATTCCTGAATATACTCAGTCCATCTGTTCATAATCTGATCTTTTTCCATGATAATAGTAACGTCCTTTGCTTTCAAACATCCATCTGAAGAACAGAAGAGCTTTTTACCAGTGATATTCTTGATTTGTTGATGTAACCTTTTTGGATCAGAAATAGGGATTCTTTCTATTTGCTCACATTCCTGGTTTAACCATTCTTCTTTGGCTTTTTGACATAAGCTTTTAACTTTTTTTAATCTAAGGATTTATATTCTATAGGATTTGCTTTCTTCCATTAGATTTTTGATTTCATCTGTCATCCATTTAGTCTTTGTGCTTTTTTTCTTTTTTAGGAATCACTGACGTTGCTGATTCTACCAAGACATCCTTTAGAGAGTTAAATTTCATTTCTACATGATTGCTATCATCTTCAACAGATTCTATTTCTAGAATCTATTCCTTACTTCAATTGCAAATTTTTGTCTTAAGTTTTCTTCTTTAATTAATTGCAAGTAGTCAAGGGATTATTCAGGTTTTTGCTTCTTTAGTTTTTTAAGTTTTACTTTTACATAACATACTACTGGGCTATGGTCACTATTACAGTCTGCACCTGGATATGTTTTGCATTGAGTCACTGTGTTTCTAAATCTTGGGTTTATAGTAATAAAGTCAATTTGATTTCTAGTGTTATCACCTGGACTTTTCCAGGTCCACAAGTGTCTTGGATGGTTTTTAAAGTAGATATTCATAATGACCTGATTATTCATCTTGCACCATTCTACCCATTTCTCACCTCTTTCATTTCTTTCCCCTAGGTATATGCACCAACAACAGATGGAACAAATGAGGATATAGATACATTCTATGAAGAGCTTGAACAAGCAAAGAATGGATGCAAATCTCAAGATATTGTTACTGTCATGGGAGATCTAAATGCTAAAGTAGGACAAGGTTGGCCTGCACAGCTGTAAAAATTTAGAGAGGTTGTTAGTGTTCAGTCTAACTCTATAACGGAAGCAGGGAGGGGAGGAGATTTTTATTTTGAGGACTATTTTGTAAGAGTATAAGTTTAAGGGGCACGGCAGCTTTCCAGTGCATGTCAAGTGTCGATTAGGGATATATCTTCTCAGACCATTTCTACAACTGAAAGGTGTAAACTCGTGTAACTTGCTCCTTAACCTCTGGTAACAATATGAAAGCAAGTCAGCTATTCAATCCTGTTGAAGGAAAGTCTGTTATAAAGAAAGGTCATCAACCTTCAATGCTAACTCTGATTCTCTCCTCACGGACATTGCTTGACCTACTGTGCATCTCCAGAATTTTTTGTTTTTTCTTGAGATTTCCAACATCCACAACTTTTTTTTTACTTTTCAAAGAATGGTGTGATCTTAGATTGACTTTTGATGCTGCAGCAAAGGATATTTCACAGATGCTTTCACATACTCCATCAACCCACAGGCTAGTTCACCAGGGGAATAAGAAAAAGATTAACTACTGAAATCAAAGAAAGTGTAAAAATGTTTTACAAATACATAAAGAGCAAGAACATTGAATACAGCACAGCAAAGCACAGCAAGAGATCTTTCAGCTCACAATGTCTGTGTTGAACATTTAAACTGTATGGTCGAATTCGTCGATTTCTGGCCTGTTCACACCTTTGTTCAAATGTTAAATGTTGTCTGCTTCCACCATTTCAGATTGCGAATGTTTTGTGGCAGTCTTCATAACAGAGGTCGATAGTGTTATGAATGCGCAGAGCAAGAATGATATCGGAGTAGCATGATTAAATGTTTTTACTGAGTTGTGTTAGTGACTGTACGTGCTGGGCAACTTACAGCGAGGGAGCGATGAACGGAGCCCACCAAGACTAGAGCATGTCCGCTCGAAAGCACTTGCCCAAAAGAGAGGACCCTCTTTGCGTAGGATGCCCAGCTGATTCACCGCACTTTCAAACAGCTGCATGTGTACCTGGTACATTCCCACAGTCGTTCTTATATGGTATAAAGTCCTGTAGATAGGAAGAATGCACACAGTCTTTTCCTAGTGTTGGGGAATTAGGAACTCAGGGATAAATGTTTAGGGTGAGAGGGGAGAGACTTAACAGGAAGCACAAAGGCATGTTTTTCACAGGTAGTCAACATATGGAAGGAGCTGCCAGTGGAAGTGGTTGGGGTAGATGCATCAACAGCAGTTAAAAGGAACATGGACCAGTAAATGGATAGCAAAGGCTTAGATAACTATGAGTCAAATGTGGGCAAATGGCACTACTTTAGATGGGAATCCTAGTCAGTATCATCTAGTCAGGCTGAATGGCCTGTTTTGTGCTGTATGACTCTGTGGTTCACAGCCTGTGGCTGCCATGCTTGAGTGACAGGAGCTAAAGCAATCACGTGGTCTAGTGTGGTCACCACGTCATCCCTTTGTCTTCTGAGTAGGAGGAAATTTTGTTTTGCAATCTGTAATCAAATTAGTGAAGGGATCGGGAAAGGAGTTGGATAAAGGATGCATTTGAAATCTGATTCCATTGATAGGAAAATAATAGTTTCAATGCACATGTCACCCTTGTGACACTGAACCAGAGATAATAAAGACACAAGAGACTCTATAGATACTGGAAATTCAGAGCAACACTCACAAAATGCTGGTGGAACTCAGCAGGGCAGGTAGCGCCTATGGATGGAAATGAACAGTGGATGCTTCGGGCTGAGACTCTGTTCATTTCCCTCGGTGCTGCTCGACCTGCTGACTTCTTACATCATTTTTTGTTTGTTTGTTGAGAGAATAATAAAGCATGTAATCTGATGGACAACACAGAGTTTAATGCCACAAGGAATTTTCAGTAACAGATGACTTAAGTGGATGCTCACACTATACACAAGTGAGCAATGTCTTAAAAAATATTAAACTTCGGTTATCATTTTTACAAATTGTATTGGAAATTATTACAGTGCAAGTATCCCGCTGCAATCAAATAAGTGTGATCTCAAGAATTAATGCTATTAAAGTGTAGGCAGCCACTATGAACTAGGTGTGAGTGAACCTGACACAAAGGAGATGAATGACTATGAAAATCCATTAACCTATAAACTAACATAGGTTCCATTTCACGAGCTCAAATAACACGGATGTAGAATCAATAAAGCAGCAGGTATCTCTGCCTCCTCGTTTCTTCTATTTCTTATTTTGTAGACAAGTATTAATTTTCTGGTACTAGGTCATCACATAAAAGATATGTAAAGCAAATAATATTGAAAGATTATTTGCATTCCCAGAAAAAAAATGGAAGAACTGAAAGTGCTCCCATTCTGTCAAAAAGATACAATTAGAAGACAAGCATTGATTACAGACACAAATTATAAATGATAGAAAAGGTTTCAAGAACCAGTTTGAAAAGCAGGTCATGTGAAATGCAAAAATAATACACACGGATGCAGATGTCTCTGCTTTGAATTTTGCCCTTGAGTTTCAGAAAGCGGAACATGCCCTTTCAATCAGCAAAAGAGATAATTAATTCATAATATTATCTAGAGAATACAAAAAAAAACCCACAATTGCCACATTATGGGATTCCAAGAAAAATATGTCAAAGGATGGAACAAGAGCTTAATTATGGAAAATGATTAAGATAGAGCTGGTTTATTATTAAATGCTGTGATATATGACAAGTGGATGAGGATACATTCTAAGGTGTCCTCGCAGAGTAATCACTCGCCTCTGCAATACTGAACTGTTCATCTAAAAACCTCGCACATATGTAGTATAGACAATCTCAAGATGTCATCAATGAGGAAGAAAGAACATGTGAGTGTGGTGAAAGACTGGTTTTAGAATGAACTTCAATGTCCCAATCATGATGTAAATGTTCTCTCAGTGGACATAGATTCACAATGCAGAATAGCTACCTTTCTGAAAGGAGCTTCTGCAGATGCTGCAAATCCAGAATAACATGCACAAGACTCTGGAGAAACTCAGCAGATCAGACAGCATCCATAGAAAGGAATAAACAGTCAACGTCTTGGGCTGAGACCTTTCATCAGAACTCATGAAGGGTCTCCGCCCCAAACATCGACTGTTTATTCCTTTCCATTGATGCTGCCTGATCTGCTGAGTTCCTCCGGCATTGTGTGTGTGTGTTATCTACTTTCTAAATTTGTTTTTTTCAGAGATACAGCACGGTAACTGACTCTTCCAGCCCATCGAGCCTGCGCTGCCCAATTACACTCATATGACCAATTAACCTACTGACCTATATACCTTTGGAATGTGGGAGAAACGCAGAGCAGCCAATGGAAATGGACATGGTTGTGAGGAGAACATACAAACTTCTTACAGACAGCAGTGGGAACTGAACCTGGATCTCTGGTGCTGCAACAGAGTTACGCTACCGCGTCATCCCCAAATTATGGTCTGTCTTTGCTTGCAGGGAAGATTTATAGCACTTGAATATTTATAGAGTGAGAGAGTTGTGCAGCATGGAATCAGGCCCTTTGGCCCAACTTGTCCATGCTGACCCATTTATCTACTTGAACTAGTCCCATTTGCCTGCATTTTGCACCAATAACCTTTTCTATCCATGCACCTAACTAAAAGTCTATTAAGATTTATATGTGTGTGTACATGTCTCAATTAAGGATTCTGTGTTTCTTTCTAGATTTTGAGATCACTACACAGTTTGAACCTTTGCAGCCCCACAGTGCATCGACACGGTTATAGTCATAGAATACTAGCAGAGAACCAGGCCCTTCAGCCCACCCAGTCCATGCTGTTAATCTGCCTAGTGCCATTGACCTGCACCCAGACTATAGCTCTCCACAGTCCTCCCATCCATGTACTTAACTGAACTTCTCTTAAATGTTGAAATCGAACCCACATTCTAGAAGAACACATGAAATCAGGATGGTCCAATCAGGATTGGCCATATTGTAGTTAATATTAAGCACAATGAAAGTAATAGTTCAGCTCAGGATTCTAACTGCTACTTAAGAGAATACTATTCCAACATCAGGTAAAGAGTGAGGTGTGTACTAATTACCAAAATTGAAAAGTCACTGTCACAAATACACTGCTTTATTATTGTAGAAGTAGAATTTAACAGCTTCCTTCTGAAAAGCATTAAGTTATGTGTTGTTCTTTTTGCATGGAAGATAGACACTCAGTGCCCTTCTTATTAGCTACACCTGCAAACCTGCTCGTTAATATAAATATCTAATCAGCGAATCATGTGGCAGCAACTCAATGCATAAAAGTCTGCAGACATGGTCAAGAGGCTCAGTATTGTTCAGACCAAACATCGGAATGGGGAAGAAATGTGATTTCAGTGACCTTGACCTTGGAACAATTGTTGGCGCCAGATGGAGTGGTTGAGTATCTCAGAAACTGCTGATCTCCTGGGACTTTCTCACACAGAAGTCTCTCGAGCCAGGTCCCAACTTGGGGTCCATAGACCTCTCTGTTAATGGTAAGGCTCCATGGCATGAAAATAGTTGTGAATTCCTGCTTTAGTGTTTACAGAGAACAGTGCGAGAAACAAAAAGCATCCAGTGAGCAGCAGTTCTCTGGGTGAAGATACCTTGTTATTGAGAGAGTTTAGAAGAGAATGGCCAGACTGGTTCAAGCTGACAGGAAGGTGACAATAACTCAATTAACCATGCGTTACAACAGTGGTGTGCAGAAGAGCATCTCTGAATGCACTTCATGTTGAACCTTGAAGTGGATGGGTGACAAACATACATTCAGTGGCCATTTTATTAAGTACATGAGGTACCTAATAAAGTGGCCATTGAGTTTAAAATAAACTACCACTCACATTGAAAGATAGCAACTACATAAAATTACCATTTTGTCATGTAATTGACTTTCATGAAACTACAAAATAACCATTAAGAAGGTAATGTCTCATTCTTTCAGGCAGCATCTTAGCAGATATTAAACAAGATATACTTTAATATTTTCTTTGCTGTCATTTTCCTCTCAATCATATGTTGTCTTTCTCCACCTGATATGACACCAAATTCAGTTCTTTTAATACATCCTGCCAAGATTGTTCCATTTTTTATTTCCTGTTCATTTTGATATAATTGGTTGAGAAGCCACACTGCAGATTGACCTGCCCTCTAAATTCCCAGATGTCCCAATTCTCTCCTTGCATTAACAGTTCACACTTCAAACAAAAATTTGATTGAACTATATAGCATTCTTTTGCTGAGCAAAATCCAGTCTAACATGCATGGAGCAAAAAACTAGAACACCAATTGGAGGTTTTATATCATTTTAAATCATAATCTCACTACTAACATTGCATGAAAGATCATCCCACTTGCCAAGTTGAAATTGGTGATTCCATTCATTAATAACAACAGAGACTAATAACAAGTTTATACAACGCGAAATTCTAACAACATTGAGGGAGATGACTAATCCTAAGGGAGGCTAAAATAATACTATCACTCTGCTTTAATACGAATTTACAATTAATTAGATAAATACAGTATGAGTTTGTTTACATGACTTCAATTACATTTAAATGATAAATACACTTAAAATATAAACAAGGAAAAATAATTACGTTAATAGGAAGAGTACTGACAACAGAAAACAAGCATTGTCACTAATTAAGGAAGACACATTGCAGAAGATTGTCATACAACTGATACAACTTGATGCATGATTCTGGTATGACAAGCTTGTCAGTTTTAAGCTGCTTTCATCTGTTGAAAGATGTCACTTCAAACACACATCTCTTAGCAATTTGAAAGTTTGAATGATACTATTATATGAGCTTTGGTAGGTCACTCTGGGTAAATTAACAGTTGGCATTGGAGTGTTCTACAATGGCATCATCCAATCAGTACTTTAATGGAATAACTTGGAAAAGCAGACTGTAAAACTGTAAACACTTATTTATGTAGGGTCAAGAATTCCAAATGTGCCTTTCAGCATGGAATCAATGTCCTGGTACCCCTGTTGCTTAAGACACTGCTCTATTTTGGAACACACCATCCCCAGGGAATGAATAGACAGATTATTTTATTTTGGGATACAGCACAAACATACGGGGCCTACCAGCCCACCCAACTCACACCGCTCAATTGCACCCATATGATGAATCGAGCTACTAACCCGTATGTCTTTGGAATGGAGGAAGATACTGGAGCACCTGGAGGAAACCCACATGGTCATGGCGAGAATGTACAAACTCATACACCAGTGCCTGAATTGAACTCAGGTCACAGGTGCTATAATAGTGAACTGCTACACCACCATTCCGCCATACAAAAAAGATCCCATAATATTATTAAATTCAAAAATCTGCTGCATGTACATATGTTTATTCTTATGAATGGCAGAACTAGTTTCCTCTCTCACATCTCAGGAACAGCTCCTTCCCCTCAGCTATCCGATTTCTAAATGGACAGAGCACTGCCTCACTACTTTTTTTATTTTTGTTATTTTCCACTACTTATTTTAACTTTATTATTTAATAAACATATATATACTTAATGTAATTCAGTATTTTTCTTTGTTTATATATCATATAGTTCATTGTAAAGTTAACAAATTTCATGACATACGCCAGTGATATTAAATCTGATGATTCTGATTCCTTCTCCCCCTCTCCTCTTTCTTTCTCTTTCTCTCTTTCTTTCTCTCCACTCTTCTTATCAGTCTATTGTGTTTTTGATGTTTTTCTTTACAATACAGTGGAGATGTGGTTAATATCCTCCAAGTGGACCACAATGCTGTTGCTGGGCTTGGACACTTGCATGCCTCAATGACCCAGAGAGCTACACTGGCTGGAGTCAAGGCCTTATGCCTTGGTGCTTGGTAGGGTTACCCATGCTAAACAGGTCAAAGGGTAGAGGCCAGACTAAGAGTGGTCCATCGGTCCTCCAAGCTCGAGGGTTCAGCTCAGAGCTCACAACCCTGACTGATTAAGCAAAATTGTTACAGAAACAGCAATAAAGAATCCTTCTACATCTCAGTGCAATGCTATTCCTGAGTCTCCATTCGGGATGATAACCCTATTTTTCCCAGAGTTTTCAGTGAGACGAGACCAACTGTTGGTATGTTAAAGAACGCTGATGCATAGATCTCATGTTATGGTTCCCTCTAAACTGTACACCAGAGTGTTAGAGAATCTGCATGGAGGACACCTGGGTACAGTCAAGATGAAGAGTCTGGCCTGGAGCTACATGTGGTGGCCAGGAATAGATAGACAGATTAAAGACTTGACCAAAAGCTGTTTGGGATGCCAACAAGTTCAAGTTCACCTCCACAGGCACCATGACACCTGTGGGAGTGGCTGTCATCACCATAGCAAAGAGTGCATATTGACTTTGCTGGGCCATTCATGAACTCCATGTATCTGATTGCTGTAGATGCTCATTCAAAGTGGCTGGTGGTCATACCAATGAAGTCAACCACCTCAGAAAAGACTGTTTCCACTCTGAGGACTCTTTGCCAGAAATGGCTTACCTGAAAAAATTGTGAGTGACAGTGGACCACAATACAAGTCAGAAGAACTCAAATTATTCATGAAGAAAAATGGCATCAGACATTTTCATGTCAGGTCCTCACCACCCAGGAACAAATGGGTTAGCTGAAAGTTTTATCAGAACATTCAAGACGTCTGTTGAAGCTATGGACAAGGAGGACACTTCTCTACAGCACAAGGTGGACAACTTCCCTTTTCGTGTATCGGAACTCTGTTCATGTGATGACAAATCAAGCGCCTGCAATCTGTTCCTGAACAGGAACCTCAGATCTCACATCGACCTTCTGAAATGAGACCTGCAGAGGGAAGTGCAGAATAAGCAGTTCAGCCAGTTGCCAAGTGAAGCAGCAAGAAGCTTCAAGGTTGTACAGGACGTCCTAGTGCATGATTACAGAGAAGACAAGTGGACGCCCGGTAGGATAGCTACAAGAATTCGACCACTGATGTACACTGTGGATTTTGGATATCATACATGGAGATGTCATGTGAACCAGATACTGGATGCTCAGTCAAAGAACACACCTGAGTTGATTGCAACCAACAAGACGGACAAATTACAGCCACTGGACTTAATCCTTAGTGATGATCATGTCACTGACAGCAATGTGACACCGGAAAGAGAGAATGCTGTCTTTGGCAAGACACCTGCCAAACCTGATGCCACTCCACAGCTCCAGAGGTGCTATGAGAGTGTTGTCCTTGACAAGACACTGATGTCACTCCACAGGTCCAGAGATGCTATTCTGAAAGAAACAGAGCACCACCCAAAAGACTGTATCTTTAGTATAGCGAAATAAGTTATGGACTGTTATCGTGGAAACATGTTCATTTGAATATGGTTTGTGAAAGGGAAATTGAACGTTTCGTACATACACAGTTTTATGTTACATTAATCTAAAGGGGTAGGAAGTGAAATGTATGGATCTAGTTCTTTTAGACCACTACGTATGGACTGATAACATATCTATGCACATTGATCTGTTGTCTACTATGCATGTGCATTGATCTGCTCTCTTTCTCTCTCTCTCTCATTGCAATGTGAATGCACTGGTTAAAGCCATCTCCAATGTTAATACTTTTTTTTAATTGATATGTAGTTGCACAGACAGCAGTCTGCACTGAGAGTCTTCTAAACCAGCACTGGCCTTTTTGCCCTTAAGCATGCCAACACAAAGGTCAGTTTCTTTATCTTTTCTTTGCTATTTTAGTCACCCTTTAAAAAAGAATGAACTGAATATTATTTCGGATAACAACAGACAACAAATATTTTGCATCCTGAATACTTTTTGCTGTTCCTTGTGGATTTTAGGCTGCCAATCATGAAAATCATCATGAACTTTCCCTAAGCACCATTTTTCTTGAAATTGTCTATATTTGTTATTTCAATTAATAATTCAAGTCAGAATAACTGATGCCAAGATTAATGAGGACATTTTTGTTGTCTACAAATCAAACAGGTAATCAATGACAGGCATTTCGAAGATCTTCTAGTGGGACGGGAGAAAATCGCGTAGAAAGCATTCAAGGATGTTGTTGAAATTTTTCTTGGCAACCACAGTGCACCAAACTATGTGCAGCTGGTTGGTAATATGGTTCAAGCATACAAGATCATGAAGCACAACATATCACTAAAGATTTATTTTCTGCATACCCCATTTAGACTCCTTCCCTGTAAATCCTAACACTGTTAGTGACAAGCATGGTGAAAGGTTTCACCAGGACATTGCGGTCATGGACAAACAGTAACAGGGCAACTGGAGTCCATCAATATGGGCTGATTATTGTTAGACACTTAAGTGAGAAGCCTCAGACACTGAGTACAGACAAAAATTATCAACAAAACATTTTAGCTTAGCTGAACTATTGCAAAGTGTCAGCACAGTTATGCAATTAAACATATTATATTCAGTGAAATTTAATTTCCTGTTTCTCCATTTTTTTTATGTAATACAAGTAGTCTGACGTTATACTTGAGTTCAGCTTCAAGTCGTCTATCATGATCAAAAAAATTTCTGAGGAAGCAACACCCTCAAAAAAATTGTTGGCCAGTGTAATCAACTGACTATAAATCTACACTTAGCTTCATTTAAGCTCCAGCTCATGCACTACATATTTTTCCCAAGCGCACATCTCACAGTGGGTAACTTTTTACTCAAAAGTGCATTGTAAATATTTAAAAGACATATACCACAATAGCTTTGATATGTTGTAAGGGAGCCCATCAAAGAGGCAGGCAACAAGAATGTTATTAAATCTCTTGGTATACTATAATACTTACAATTGATGCTTGCCAAATGCTGTCACTCAATTATATTGCAAACAAAGGAATCTAGCATTTAGGAAAGCATTGGGGTGACCTAAGGATTTTACTTTACAGATAGAGAAGAAAAACAAATTTGCACAGTCCTTAGGATGCACATCAATGGAAAATATTCAGATTAATGTAATTTATGATGAAGAAAAGTATATGACATAGTATTGTTTCAAAATAATTAAATACTAATAAATAAATGATGCTTCTTTCTCTCTAACATGCTGTGAAATACAACAGAAGAAAAGTACTGTTAAGAGCCATGTGTTAACATTACAATCAAATTGCATCTCTTCAAATGCTATGAAAAGCAAAGCTAGAGTTGTCTCATTGTTGTTGCTAGCTCCCTGACTTCTAAATGCTGGCACAGTAGCTTAGCCGTTAGTGTAATGCTTTACAGCGCCAGTGTAAGACTGGGGTGCAATTCCTGCCATTGTCTGTAAGGATTTTGTACGTTCTCCCCTCATAAAGGAAACCTTTGTACAGGGCAGAGGTATCTAAGACTAGAGGACAAAAGTTTAAGGTGTGTTCTATGAGGTTGAAAAAGAATCTGAGGGAGAATTGTTTTTATAAGGAGGGTAGTTGGAATCTGGGACATATTGCCTGGGGGGTGGTGGTGGAGGTAGAGGTTCTTACAACATTGAAGAGGCATCTAAACAAGTATTTGAATGGCCAAGACAGAGAGATGTTTCAAAGTTCACAGTTCAAAGTAAATTTATTATCAGAGTACTTGTATGTCACAATATGCAACCTTGAGATTCATTTTCTTGCGGGAGTACACAATAAATCCATAATAGAATAATAACCATAGTAGAATTGATGAAAGACCATACCAACTGATCATTCAACCAGTGTGCAATGAGACAACAAACCATGCAAATACAAAGAGAAATAATAATAATAATAATATGTAAATAAATGTGCGATAAGTATCAAGAACGTGAGATGAAAAGTCCTTGAAAGTGAGTCCATAAGTTGTGGGAACAATTCTGTGATGGAGAAAGTAAAGTTGAGTGATGTTATCCCCTTTGATCCAAGAGCCTGATGGCTGAAGTGTAGCAACTGTCCCTAAACCTGGTGGTGTGAGTCCAGAGGCTCCTGTATCATCTTCTTGATGACAACAGCAAGAAGACAGCAGGATCTGGGTGGCAGGGATCCCTGAAGATGGATGATGCTTTCCTGCGAAATCACTGCATGTAGATGTACTCAATGGTGAGCAGGGCTTTATCCATGATGGACTGGGCCATATCCACTACGTTTTTAGCCTGAAACATCGACTGCACTTTTTTCTATAGATATTGCCTGGCCTGCTGAGTTCCTCCAGCATTTTGTGTGTGTTGCTTGGAATTTCAGCATCTACAGATTATCTCTTGTTTGTGATTTGCCCACTACATTTTGTAGGCTGATCCATTCAAGAGCATTGGTGTTTCCAACCAGGCTATGAAGCAGCCGGTCAATGTACTCTCCACTACACATCTATAGAAATCTGTTAAAGCTTTAGATGTCATGTTGAATCTTCACAAACTCCTAAGGAAGTAGATGCGCTGCAGTGCTTTCTTTGTATCCATGTATTCAGGACTGGTCTTCTGAAATGATAACACTGAGGAATTTCATGTTGCTGACCCTCTCCACCTCTGATGCCCTGATGAGGACTCATTCATGGGTCTCAGGTTTCCTCCTCCTGAAGTCAATAATCAGCTCTTTGTTCTTGCTGATATTAAGTAAGATGTTGTTGTTATGGCACCACAGCCAAATTTTTAACCACCCTTTTATATGCTGATTCATCACCATCTTTGATGCGGCATAAGACAGTGGTGTCATTAGCAAACTTGAATATGGCTTTGGAGCTGTACTCAGCCACACAGTCATAAGAGTAAAGCAAGTAGAGCAGGGGGCTAAGCACGTAGCCTTGTAGTGCACCTGTGCTGACAGAGATTGTGGCAGAGATGTTGTTGCCAACCTAAACTGATTGAGATCTGTGTAAGTTGGCACTGATGAAGCACAGCAACTACTTGCCAGAAGCAAACAAAATTACTAACTACTTTATTGATCACACTTTCTCTGGTAGATTATCACTGCACTCAATAGCCTGTAACTTAACTTTCAGAGTTGGGCTTTTGAGCTGCCTGTACAACCCGGCATTTTTGTGGTGTGAATTGAAGTCTGGAAGGTGCAAGATAGTTGCCTGTGGCATGTCGGGCCAAACTGAGGTAGAGGGGCCCAGGCCCGAGAGCAGGGAATGAGCCGATGTTTGGCCATTGCTGGTCCGGACTTGGAGATGACCTGATGTGGCAGAACCAATGCGAGGTGAGCAGAGTATTCGGAGGAAATGCATGTGACCTCGGGAAGAATGTTCAAACTCCTTACAGACAGCGAGGTTGCTGTCACTGTAAAGCATTGTGCTAACCACTATGCTGCCCTGCTGCTCTTTTTTTAAAATCCACAACTTAAAAGCTATTTCGTTGCTTGGACATCAAATTTATAATTTCGCAAAAGAGTAGGCAGCACTGCTGGGCACAGATGAGTGGAAGATATGGGCAAAGTTATAAGATTGGTAATTTGGGAATGGTAAAGGTGGTATACTTCAGAGAGCAAGCAAGTTGTAGAAGCAACCTACATTTCCACAAATGTTTCCCATTGACGCTGGCTATTTTATGTTCTGTCAGACCGTCCGAACTTTAATCACGTCCATCCCATTGTGCTCATCATATGCCTTCCCTTTCTGTCGCAGACGCAAGGCTGGAGTTAGATAAAAACATAAGCACATAAGCACAAGGGATTGGGCTAGGAGACTGTTGCAGAAGTTTCTAACTTATGTCAGTTGTGTGTACTTACGTGGCTGCTAAGCACTACACCATGGTTAGAATGAACAGCTCTTAAATAGCATCAATTGTGTGTGTGTTCAAAAAGCAGTGATTTTTGTCACTGATAGTTGGTGAAAAATAAGCAGTAAGACAATTTAGAACTGTTTTGCTCACTGCGGTTTCAAGCATTCAGGCTTGTTTGAAGATGCCAGAAACAGCAGCCAGGGATGAAAATGAAACAATTCCACTACTTCAACAAGTTAAAGGCTGATTTATACTTGTGCATCAACCCGACGCTGTAGGTACGGCATTGCCGCAAACTCTACGCAGAGCCTACGCAGATTCCTACACCGTAGCCTGACGCGCACCTCTCCCAAAATGTAACTACGTGTCACAGCAATGCAGACTGCAACAACTGTGATTGGTCCGCCTGGTAGCATCGCATTTCCTCCTATTCTGCAATAGCTTCCCATTGGGCAACTGGAGGGCAGGGAAGGAACTCTGGCTGCAATGTTTTCCATAAAGCTTTACAGACCTGCAAAATTATGGAGGACACATTTCACTGTTACAAAAAAAGACGCTCGCTTTAAACATGTTTACCCCGAGAAAGACTACCATGACCATGAAGCTTTGTGCGGGCAAGTGTGTGCGCATGCGTGACGTGTGTGAATTGCAGAGCAACGCAGACACACCAACGCACAAGTATAAATGCTCACAATGCGTGTAGGCCACTTGCGTAGGTTACGGCGTCAAGTTGACACACAAGTATAAATCAGCCTTAAGAATTAGAAGGTATCGACAATCATCTTGAATGTTAGAATGAAAATTAAATTTTGGAGGATGCAGTCATCGAATGTATTGTGTGATCGCAGTCCATTATCTGCACTAGGTGCCTGTGATGATCACAGTCAATCAAAAGATCACAGCAGAATATACTGTGGATGAATTCTTCCATTGATATCTATTAGGAACTACAGTTTTATAGTTCTGTAGTAGTATTGTTAGCATTCTCATTTGTTCTGTATTTCATTTAAATAAATAAGTTGTTACTCAGTTAAATAGTAGCGTAAGGAAAAAGTTATGCAATTGTGCTTTGTTTTGGGCAGCTTGGAGCTGAGGAGCAACAGATATCATATCTTTTGTTGACTGTTTAATTACATTAAAGTATGCTTAACTGCATCGCTTCAAGACTGTATGTCTTGCTAACAACAGGAATACTGCAGATGCTGGAAATTCAAGCAACACACATCTGGTGAACACAGCAGGCCAGGCAGCATCTCTAGGAAGAGGTACAGTCGACGTTTCAGGCCAAGACCCTTCGTCAGGACTAACTGAAGGAAGAGTTAGTAAGAGATTTGAAAGTGGGAGGGGGAGGGGGAGGGGGAGATCCAAAATGATAGGAGAAGACAGGAGGGGGAGGGATGAAGCCAAGAGCTGGACAGGTGATTGGTAAAGGGGATCTGAGAGGATCATGGGAGAGGAGGCCCAGGGAGAAAGACATGGGTGGGGGGGAAACCAGAGGATGGGCAAGGGGTATAGTCAGAGGGACAAAGGAGAGTGAGAGAAAGAATGTGTGTATAAAAATAAATAACGGATGGGGTACGAGGGGGAGGTGGGGCATTAGCGGAAGTTAGAGAAGTCAATGTTCATGCCATCAGGTTGGAGGCTACCCAGACGGAATATAAGGTGTTGTTCCTCCAACCTGAGTGTGGCTTCATCTTTACAGTAGAGGAGGCCGTGGATGGACATGTCAGAATGGGAATGGGATGTGGAATTAAAATGTGTGGCCACTGGGAGATCCTTGTCTTGTATGTCTTGCTATTGTTAATAAATACAGTTCTTCGACTTTTGGAACGTCATTATGGGATTGATTGGAGGGCGTGCCATGCAAGGGTAACAATCTGTGGGGGTTGTCAGTAGCAGCATTGGTTTGTTAGAATTGACCACTACAGGCAGTTTGTCATTTTTATACCTTTTAACTATCCCTATGAAACTTCAGCTAATGGCCAAAATGTACTGGTCCCAATGTGTCCCAATTAACAGGGCATTGTATTATTTGAGATTCATTTTATTGTGGACATTCACAGGAGGGCAAAGAAATACAATAGAATTAATGAAAAACTATATCTTTACTAATCAGCTTCGGTCTTGGTAGTGGGTTAGTTTTTTTATATAATAAAATTACTATTTCAATGTTACAAATTAATTAATCTGAATATAGGGTAAGGAGTCTTTATATGCGATTTAGTATAACGTATTGATATATATTTTTTTCTTGTACTCTGTATTCTTATATGTAAAATTAATAATAAAAATATTGGAAAAGAAAAACTATACACAAAGGCAAATAATCAAAGTGCAAAATCAATAAATAAATAATATTGCGAACATGAGTTGTAGAGTCCATGAAAGCAAGTTCATAGGTGTGGGAATTAGTTCAGAAGCCTGATGGTTGTAGTGTAGTAACTGTTCCTGAGCCTAGTGGTGTGGCACCAAAGGATCTCGTACCTCCTTCCCAATAGCAGCACCATGGTGGGTGCCCTTGATGATGGATGCTGCTTTCTTGTGGCAGTGCTCCACGTAAGTGTGCTCAATGGTGGGGAGGGCTTTGCCTGTGATGGACTTAGCTGCATCCACCCAGTGATGCAGCCCAGTCCATTCTGAGATGCAGAAATTTATCTGTACCTCAGGCCACCTACATGGCTTCTCTTTTGAGCCTAAAACTGAATGATACTGTGATGCCCATATGCAACGCTGATCTGGGAGATTCTCCCAAAGCTACATGCACTTTCCTTTATGGCCAATGAGACTGTCATGTACATCCAACCCTTTGTCATCTTGGTCATATTTGCCAAACACAGAGGAAAGAGGGATAAGGAATTTTCAGACAACAGATCCAAATTTTAGAAGGCCAGAAGATGTGAGATGTGTGTGCTTTCTGAAGTATTAATCTGTTTCATGGAGTGGCTGTGATGAGCTAGGTTTTAACCTGGAATGAGAAGTGACCTAGTGTTCATTCCCCTTCTCTCTCCAGTTACTATTCCGATTGTCAATACAAAGTTAATCAACAAATTCTGAGTTGAGTTGGTCTTTCCTTCCAATTGTACCCAATCATTATTACAACTCAGATTCTTTTCACCTAGGATCACGTACCTAGATCTAGAGTTTTATCTTATTTAGAGATACATCATGGCAACAGACCCTTCCAGGTCACCACACCCATGCTGTCCACTTATACCCTTGTAACCAATTAACCTGCTAACCTACCCCACTTGCCTTTGGAATGAGGGAGGAAACTGGAGTTCCTGGAGGAAACCCTTGTGGTCAAGGGGAAAACTTATAACACTCCTAACAGAGAAGGGTGGAAAGTGAACTCAGGTTGCAGGTGCTGTAATAGCGTTGTACCACCCGCTACGTTACCACGCCAGGAACACAGCAATCAATAATTATTGCTTAGTGGGTTAACTCTGCACGATTCAGCAAGTTGCTCCAAAGATGCTCCAAGTGGAGTATTAAAGATGAGGCTTTAAAGCTGAGGACACGTTTGGTCCATTGGCAACCATCTGGAATACCCTGAGAGCATGATAATGTAACTGAATGCAAATGGAATCTATAAATCTTTAGAGCATTCATTATTTACAAAATTTATTGCAGAGAAAAGCGTTCTATACAACCCCAATTACAATTGATAAATAATTTCAATTTAAAAGAAAGTCAGGCATCTTTAAGGCACAGAAAATATAACTATTAGTCAAGTATTCAGGTGTTAATTACTCAATTATACTCAGCACAGTGAAAGTGAATGCATCGAAATTAATAATGACAAATTAGCCATAGACAGAATGGGGGTCATTGCCAATTAAAGCTAATAACAGAATTGATGTATAGATTACCAAGCCAGTCATAGCAATACTTCTGCAAATGCTCCAAAAATGGACAGCTAGATAAAGTCTTGCACCATTCATCACTGAGAATATTGCCGAATACACAGAACATAGCTCTGGAACAGGTCCTTCAGCCCACAAGGTGTTGCCAAACAAATTAACTTAATAATCAAATCCCTTCTGTCCAAACAATGTCCATACCCTTCCAGTTCCCTTACACTCATGTGCCTATCTAAATGTCTCATGTTCCTAATGCATCTTTACCACCACCCCAGGTAGTGCACTCCAGGCACCCACAGTTCTCTGTGTCAAAAACTTGCCTCTTGCATCTCCTTTGAACTTATCCTCCCTCACCTTAAATGCATGCCCTCTGATATTAGACCTTCTCACACCGGGGAAATAATACTGTATATCTACTCTATCTAGGCACCTCATAATCTGTTAAACCCCATCAGATCTCTCTTCAGCCTTTGCCACTCCAGAGAACACAACCCAAGTGTGTCCAACCTCTCATTATAGTACATGCCATCTAATCCAGGAAGCATCCTGGTAAACCTCTTCTGCACCCTCTCCAAAACCTTGACATCCTCCTCTAATGGGAGGAACAGATTAGTTAGTGGCAAAGGGAAGTTTTTGTCATTATTTAATTTTTCCAGCATTTCTGTGTTACAAGTTTTAGTTTATGTCTCACACTTCAAAGACATTTAAATTAGAAGTATTCACTGTACTCACTGGAAATTAAAAGAATGAGTGGATGTCTCCTTGAAACCTACTGAATATTGAATGGTCTAGATAGAGTGAACATGGAGAGGATGTTTCCTATAGTTGGGAAGTGTAGACTAGATGGCACAGCCTCAGAATACAAGAGTGTCCCTTTAGAACAGAGAAGAGGTAAAATTTCTTCAGTCAAAGGATGGTGAATTTGTGGACCAGGCCATTAGGTATATTGAAAATGAAGGCTGATAGGTTCTTGATGAGCAAGAGTCTCAAAGTGACAGGGAGAGGGCAGGTGAATGGGTTTGACAGGGACAATAAATCAGCCATGATCAGACTTGATAAGACAAATGGCCTGATTCTGCACCTATGACTTATGGTCTGTGGTTTAATAAATGCGCAGGAAACAGAAGGTTATGGACTTCGTGTAGACAGAAAGGATTAGTTTAGTTGGGCATTTGATTACTAATTTATTTAGCTCAGCACAACATCATGGGCCGAAGGGAATGTCCTGTATTGTTCTGTTCTGTGTTCAAGATATGAATACAATCAATCCACCCTATCTTTACACATAGTTCTCTAAGCCCAGGAGTTAGTTACGTGAATGTAAGTTGCACTTTATCCATCACAAGAAAAGGGAGGATGATAAGAACTGCACACAGTATGCAATGTGCGGTCACACCAAGACCCTGTACAATTGCAACAAATCACCCCTGTCCTTGCACTCAACACCTCTTATAATGAAGACCAACAGACTATTTACCTTCTTAGCGGTCTACTACACTGACACATTCACTTCCATCGACTGGTGAATGAGGACATTTGGTTTCCTGATCCTGATGTATTTAGACAATCTGGTTTCCTGTTTTTTTTGTAGATAACTTGACATTTATTCACATTACATTGTATTTACCCAATCACTCAACTTGTCCAACTCACACTGGAGGTCTCTGCATCCTTCTCAGAGGTTACACTCACACCCAACTTTGTATTTCTCACAAACATTAATGCTACTTTGGCCAAAATGGAGTCTTACCTTTGTGGTTACTGCCATCACGAGTCCCTTGAGGCAGTGGGGTATATTGGTGAAAACCCAGCATGTTCACATCACCTTCACAAGAGGCCTGTGTAATGAACAGTATAACAGCTGAGGGTCAAAGGAATTTCCCAATTATATACATGTAACATGATCAGTCTTTTCATAATGAAACTTGTCAACGGCACTGCCTCATTGAAAGATGGATATGTTGGTGACAAGCTTCATCAAAGTTGTGCATTTCTTTTTCAAAATTCCTTGTGAAGGTTTACAAAAGTATGGCACGCAAGCAAATAAGTCAGCCTTTCACTTACTGAGGCAGATCACTTCAATCATGATCTTACTGAATGAAGTATTCGGGTTTTATACAGTTGCGAGGTAATGTTGCAGCTCTAAAAAAGAAACCCTGGTTAGACCACACTTGGAATGTTGTGTTCATTTCTGGTCGCCTCATTTTAGGAAGGATGTGGAAGCTTTAGAGCGGGTGCAGAGGGAATTTACCAGGCTTAGAGAGCATATCTTATGAGGATAGGTTGAGCGAGCTATAGCTTTTCTCTTTAGAGTAAAGGACAATGACAGGTGACTTGGTAGAGGTGTACAAGATGATAAGAGACTTTGATCAACTGGGCAGCCAACCACTTTTTTCCCCAGGGTAGAGATGGTTTATATGAGGGGCAATAATTTTTAAAGTGATGAGAGAAAAGGAAAGGAAGGATGTTAAGATGTTAAAGGTTCTTTTTCACACAGAGTGGTGAGTGCGTGTAGTGTGCTGTTTGGGGTGGTGGCAGATACATTAGGGACATTTAAGAAACTCCTGATTGAACATGGGTGATAGAAAAGTGATGGCTATCTAGGAGGGAAGAGTTAGATTGATCTTGTAGTAGGTTAAAAGATTGGCACAACATCATGGGCCAAAGGGCCTGTAGTGCTCTGAGTTCACTAGGATTAGTTAGATTACGACAGAGAAAGCTCAGTGAAATAACGGGGCTCAAATTTCTTCTGTTCTGATGTCCAGTCCAACTGTCCTAATTTGAAAGTACAGTGGATTTTGGTTAATTGGTCATCCATTAATCAGGGCAGCCTCTTAAAAAATAAAAGTTAATCAGAAAAATTGCCAGGATTCCCTTCATTTATTTGGGATACTGCTTATCTGCTGCTTAACCGAGACAGGAGACTTCTGCTGAAGTTTCTAACTACTATCAATCGCATGCAATTACGTGACCATTAAACAATACACCATGCTTTGACAGAACAAATCTTTAAATAGCATCAATTGAATGTGCTTATGTTCAAAAAGCAGTGATTTTTATCACTGGTAGTTGGTGAGAAACAAGCAGTAAGACAATTTGAAACTGTTTTGATCACTACAGTTTCAAGCATTCAGGCTCGGAGATACCAGAAGTGGATAGGACTGAAAATGAAATAATTTTACTACTTCAACAAGTTAGGGACTATGAAGAATTTGAAAGTATTGACAATCATCTTGAATATTACAATGAAAATGAAGATTTGGAGGCTGCAATGGTCGAAAGCAATGTACAAGGGCAGTCCACTATCTGCACTGATTTTGTTCATTTACAATCAATCAAAAGAACACAGCAGTATACACTGGATGAATTCCTCTGACGATCACTATTATGAACCACAGTTTTATAGTATTGTAGTAGTCTTGCTAGTGTTCTAATTTGTTCTGTACTTCATTTAAATACATAATTTGTTATTGAGTTAAATGGTAGCTTGTCTTTTCTATATGTTTTCATGAAATTTCGGTTAATTGGGGCAGCCACTTAATTAGCCCAAAGTGTACTGATCTCGATGTGTCTCAATTAACTGGAATCCATGGTATCTCTGTATTTTGGTCTCCAATTATTTACTGTGTTCCTGCAAGCAAAAATGTAACAAACAAAATTGGGAAGATTGAGATATGTGAGAATCAAAATTCAGTAGTATCATGTGGATCACCATTTTAAATGACAGCAGGTGATAAAGCTTTCAATAATTGACTAATTTTTAAAAAGATTTTGAGAAGCAATACTGGAGTTAGTCCTTTGTAAGTCAATGGAACCACTTGATCACGGTTTCCTTATTATCTCAGGTTTAGTTTCCTCTGCAGTATAATACAGATAAATGTCAGGTTATCCACAAAAACAGGAAAGCCTCAAAATATATCCTGAACAGGGGAAAAGCAATGAAACAAAGGTGTCGAGATTCAAGAGTCAATGAAAATAAGCGAGTAAGTGCAGTAGACAGCTAAGAAGACAAATGGTCTGTTGGCCTTCATTGCAAGAGGTTTTGAGTGCAAGAACAGTGATGATTTGTTGCAACTGTACCGGACTTTGGTGGGCCTCTGTTGCCCAGCAACACTTGGAACCTAAGTATCTAACTCAGCTCTTGCTAATACAATTTTCTACCATCATGCTAGTAGCAACGGCTGCAGTTTCTAGCAGGTTTAAGGGAGCAAAGAACTTAATGAGACTGCTAACAAATAACATTTCACACAGAGTCATGTAAGAAGGTACCAGGACAAATGGCCATCATTTTGGACATAACTGTAGATTTTAAGGAATGTTTTAAAGAAGGAAAAAAACTGAAGATGCAAAGAGGTCACATTGGCATCTGATAACAGCTTAATGTGTTCTTTGCAGTTAGTTGCAGTGATTTCAAAGTGAAAATGTTCAAAGTTCAAAATAAAATTATGATTAAAGTACATACAGTAACTGTGTTCCTGCAGGCAAAAGTCATACGCACATATATATAACTGGGGTGCCTAAAACTTTTGCATGGTACTGTAGTAATTTTATGTATTGCACTGTACCGTTGCCACAAAAAAACCAACAAATTTCATGACATATATGAGTGACGATAAACCTGATTCTGATATGAGTCTCTATTGTGGACTGAGAATGGGAAGGGGGCAGGGGGAGGAGTATCGTGGTTGGGAAAAGGGGAAGGAAGAGGGGAGGGAGCAGGAAGCATCAGAGAGACTTTCTGTAATGATCAATAAACCAACTGTTTGGAATCAAATGAGCTTCCCTGGTGTCTCAAGGCTGGGTGTGTCTGCATCCACGCCACCCCCTCCCTCTAATACTCCTCTGCCACATGTCTCAAACCATCTTGCGGCACTCCACCCTTGCCATTCCCAACATCCTTTGCTCCCACCAGATTTACAAACTCGCCCTCTGCTTCACATTAACAAATACAGTCTTAGGCGACCTAGCTATATATATGTGCCTAAGACTTTTGCACAGTAATGTATGTCACCATATATATTACCCCTCATGCACTACTTACTCTTGCCTGTTCAGCACCAGACCAGCCTCTACAGCCATCTGTGGAACCACTTCAGGAAAATGTCATACTCGACTCGAGTGATCTACCCTGAGATTCATTTCTTTGCAGGCATTCACAATAGAGCAAAGAAATACAATAAAATCAATGCAAAGGTACAAAGAAACAAGACTGACAAACAATCAACATGCAAAAAAAGACAAACTGTACAAATACAAAAAAAACAAACAAATAAATAAAACTAATACTGAAAACATTTTATACCCCTACAAACTGTCAAGTAGCAATCTCCATCTTTCATTCTATGTTTGGTTTTTGTTTGCAAAAACAAACAAAAACCAAACTGGAGGAGGAACTCAGTGAGTCAGGCAGCATCTGTGGAGGGAAATGGATAGCTGATATTTTGGATGAAGCTCTTGCTTCAGGACTAGGTCCTGACAAGAGAGTTCAACTGTCCATTTTCCTGCCCAACCCATTGAGCTCCTCCAGCAGTTTGTAATTTTGCTCCATATTCCATCATCTATATTCTCCTGTGTCTCTGAACTGCTGGTGATCTGTACAGGAGGTATATAAAGACAATATACTGTTGCTACTCGATCTTGCAGCATCAATAGCAATCTTTGTGCATCTGCAAATTCAGTTGTGACATTATTGAAACTAATTTTCACCAACTGTGTCTTCCATTCATGACACTTTGAGTTGTCAGCTTTCAGAAACACACACACACACACACACACACACACAAAAGAGAGTCTGCAGATGCTGGAGATAGTGAGCATTTTGTGTTTATTGCTCAATATTTCCTGTGGGGAAAGAAACCATGAATGTCTCAGGCCAAGACCCTTCATCAGGAACGAAAAGGAAGGTGGCAAAAGCCAGAATAAGAAGGTGGAGGGAAGGATATCATTATAAGCTTGCAGGAGATAGGTGAGACCAGGTAAAGGGGAAGGTGGGTGATGGAAGAAGCTAGGAGTTCAAATGTGGAAGAGGGCAAGTGCTGAAGCCAAAGAAATCTAAGAGGAGAGGATAGCAACCCATGAAATAAAGGGAAGAAGGTGGGGAGCTAAAGGGAGGTGATGCTGGGCAGGTCATGAGGGCAAGGTGAGGAAAAGGGGTGACAAGGTAAGAATGGGGAATGGAGAGAAGGCGGCAGTGGGGGAAATCAGAGGAAAGTGATTATCTAATCAGAAAACCAAAGTTAGCTTCTCGTTTTTCATCTGTCAGTTTTGTAGATTGATATACAAAGCTTTAGGAAATGCCTTGGACTGCTTTTGTTTATATCCAAAATACCTCATAATAGATTGTGACTATTAATAAATTTAACTGTTAAATTATTTCCCACATGTTAAATGACAAATCTGCCCTTCACAATTTTACTCAACAAATAGAACAGTTTCTGTAATAAGGTTTAATTGGTTTTAAACAATGAATTAATTCATGAAGTAATTAAATATCTCATTTTCATTGCAATTATTTATCAGACTATATTTGGAAACAACTTCTAATCTCAGTGTTGAGATCTGCACTCATCTCAGAAGTGGACTGCCTGGTTTCAGTTAAATTGCCTAGAGGTAAACTACTTTCAAGTGGAATTAGTTGGCTGAGAGAAGCCAGGTGTGGTGTCATTCAAAATAAGCAGCAGGAACCAGGTAGATAGCTGCATGTGAGATTATCCCACTTGCCAGACATCACACCTGTGTCTCAGGTTTCTTTTCTATTGCAAGGGAGTTAAGGTACTGAGGAACAAGCCACCTCATCTTAAACCTGAGAGGAAATGCAGAATTGACAAAATTAATTTCTAAAAGATTAATTGACTCGTGATTATGCAAGTGCATTAATACAGAATAAATGCAGTGCAAGGAAATTAAATCTTGTTCATTAAACAATAACATGCATTTAAGTAGCACACCTTTAATATACAATAGTCCTAAGTCATTTCACACCCTCATTATCTTTAAACCATTGGCATGGCACCATATATATAAAAAGAGACATCAAGACAGTTGGGAGAGAGCTTGATCAAAGGGGCAGGTTTCACAAAGCAACATTCTGGAAGAGAATAAGTTAGTGATGGAAAGGGATTTGAGGAGTTGATTCCACAGATTCCTAGCATCTGTGTGGTGCTGAAATCCTACAAAACAATCAGTCTAGGCTTCAAGAACTCCAGTATTTTGTATGTATTACTTTGATTTCCAGCATCTGCTGATTTTCTTGTTTGTGAGTTTAGGCTTCAAGATGGAATATTCCAAAAAAACCGTGAGATCTCTTGTGTCTTCAGGAAATAAAAACTGCTCACAAGCCAATTTCAACTTATACTTTGAAGCCAAAGAAACAAATTATTGGATATGGGAAATTCTGATTCTATACTATTGAAACCAGGGGAAGACAAGAATGCTTTATTTAATTAGTGGCCATTAAAAACTTCAGGGTGAAATCACGGAAGGCATTAAGTGGACATCTCCTACAATAACATTATTAAAGACTTATCCTGACACTTAATTAATAATTCAGGCCTGTTGTGTCACTCAGTTTTCTGATTACTTGCACACTCTGGCGATTTTACTAGGTACCACCAGTATCCAATAAAGTGCCTACTGAGTGTATTTTCTAATCTGCTGTAGTCTATTATCTTCAAGGTTCCACATGTTGTGTATCAGAGATGCTCTTCTGCACACCACTGTTGTAGCGTGTGGTTATTTGAGTCACTGTCACCTTCCTGTCAGCTTGAACCAGTCTGGCCATTCTCCTCTGACCTCTCTCATTAATAAGGCACTTTTGTCTATAGAACTGCCACCCACTGGATGTGTTTTTTAAAATTTGTTGCCACATTCTCTGTAAACTCTACAGACTGTCGTGGGTAAAAATCTCAGGAAATCGGCAGTTTCTGAGATAGTCATGGTCATAATTTATTGATCCCAGGGGGAAACTGGTATTCGTTACAGTTGCATCAGAAATAATAAATAGTAATAGAACCATAAATAGTTAAATAGTAATATGTAAATCATGCCAGTAAATTATGAAATAAGTCCAGGACCAGCCTATCGGCACAGGGTGTCTGACCTTCCAAGGGAGGAGTTGTAAAGTTTGATGGCCACAGGCAGGAATGACTTCCTATGATGCTCTGTGTTGCATCTCGGTGGAATGAGTCTCTGACTGAATGTACTCCTGTGCCCAACCAGTACATTATGTTGTGGATGAAAGACATTGACCAAGATGGCATGCAACTTAGACAGCATCCTCTTTTCAGACACCACCGTGAGAGAGTCCAGTTCCATCCCCACAACATCACTGGCCTTACGAATAAGTTTGTTGATTCTGTTGGTGTCTGCTACCCTCAGCCTGCTGCCTCAGCACACAACAGCAGACATGATAGCACTGGCCACCACAGACTCGTAGAACATCCTCAGCATCGTCCGGCAGATGTTAAAGGACCTCAGTCTCCTCAGGAAATAGAGACGGCTCTGACCCTGCTTGTAGACAGCCTCAGTGTTCTTTGACCAGTCTAGTTTATTATCAATTCGTATCCCCAGGTATTTGTAATCCTCCACCATGTCCACACTGACCCCTTGGATGGAAACACGTCACCGGTACCTTAGCTCTCCTCAGGTCTACCACCAGCTCCTTAGCCTTTCACATTAAGCTGCAGATAATTCTGCTCACACCATGTGACAAAGTTTCCTACAGTAGCCCTGTACTCAACCTCATCTCCCTTGCTGATGCATCCAACTATGGCAGAGTCATCCGAAAACTTCTGAAGATGACAAGACTCTGTGCAGTAGTTGAAGTCCGAGGTATAAATGGTGAAGAGAAAGGGAGACAAGACAGTCCCCTGTGGAGCCCCAATGCTGCTGATCACTCTGTCGGACACACAGTGTTGCAAGCACACGTACTGTGGTCTGCCAGTCAGGTAATCAAGAATCCATGACACCAGGAGAGCATCCACCTGCATCGCTGTCAGCTTCTCACCAGCAGAACAGGGCGGATGGTGTTGAACGCACTGGAGAAGTCAAAAAACATGACCCTCACAGTGCTTGCTGGCTTGTCCAGGTGGGCGTAGACACGGTTCAGCAGGTAGACGATGGCATCCTCAACTCCTAGTCGGGGCTGGTAGGAAAACTGGAGGGGATCTAAGTGTGGCCTGACCATAGGTACAAACCACCCCATCTGGCACCAGCATGATTCCACAGTTGAAGTCACTTAAATCTTCCCCCATTCTGTTGTTTGGTCTGAGTAACGACTGAACTGCTTGACCCTGTCCACGTGCTTTTATACATTGAGATGCAGCCACATGATTGGCTGATTAGATATTTGCATTAATGAGTGGGTGTACAGCTGTACCTAATGAAGTAGCCACTGAGTGGAAAGCTGAATTCAGGCCTGCTCTGTCACTGAATATTCCAGTTATTTGTATCCGTCAGGGAGCCATTCTTAACACTAACAAAACAGTGATATTTGGAGTCCCCAGAGTTTGTTCTCAGAAGCTCTTGAACTAATCATAAGTATTTGAATATTCAACAAGCTTCTACTAGTTAGGATCTGTAATCATTCTAAATATCTAATTCCGCAAAGTTACCTAAATAAAATAAAGTCGGTAATTATAGTTCATAGAATAGTACAGCACAGTACAGGCTCTTCAGCCCCTTGATGTTGTGCTAACCTTTTAATCTATTCCAAGATCAATCGGACCCTTCCCTCTTACATACAGCACTCCTCCACTTTTCTATCATTCATGCGCCTATCTGAGTCTGTCTTAAATGCCCATAATGTATCTGTCTCCACCACCACCCTGCTAGGGCAATCCATGCACTCACCACTCTGTGTAAATAGCCTCTGATACTTTAGTTAATCATTTATTAATATATTTGCTTTTAAAAAGTTAAAGAACGTCATGTGAGGAGGCAAGACTAAATTCACTTCAGAAGATCTCCTGTGTTCAAGGTTCAATTTATTGCTAAAGTATGCATGTACAATGCAATTCTGATATTTGTCTTCTCCAGATAGCCATGAAATACACACATGAAAAAATAAAAGAAAACTCGCAGACCCCAGATTCCCTGCCCCCCTCCCCGCAGAAAAGAAGAGCGAAAATAAAAATTCCTGACCCTCTCCCCCACAGAAAAAAAGCAACAATAACAATCCACGACCCCCTCCCCACAGAAGAAATAGCAACAATAATAATCCTGGACCCCCTCTCCCACAGAAAAAACAGCAATACATTCTTATCCCCTCCCCACCGAGAAAACAGCAACCGACCCCCTCACTTGCAAAAAAAAACAGCAACAGTAGCATCAAAAACACAAAACACCCAACCGCATCCCCCACCCACACACAAAGAACTTATTTATCACCCACCCGCCGTTCAGCCACAAGAAGGAAAACACTGAAAAGCTGGAGGAGACCAATATAAAGTACAGTCCGATCAGGTAATATCAGAACTTCGAACAGCCCTTCCATGATTCAGAACTCACACCTGGTCCGAACGGTAGCCTCTGTTGGGAGCAAATGCTGACTCTCTGGCCTTATTGGGAGCGATAACTGACCTTTGGCCCCATTGGGTGTGATCACTAACCCTCTGGCCCCACTGGGAGCAATTGCTGAGCCTCTGGTCTTGTTTGGAGTGATTGCTGACTCCCTGACCCCATTGCGAGCAATTGCTGACTTTCTGGTCTTGTTTGGAACGATCGCTGACCCCTTGGCCACATTGGGAGTGAGCACTGACCCTCTGGCCCCATTGGGAGTGAGCACTGACCCTCTGGCCCCATTGGGAGTGAGCACTGACCCTCTGGTCTCTGTTGGGAGCAACCACTGATCAGATTCAACCACCATCATCCTGGCGGCGAAGCCAGAACACAGCCTCCATCAGGAGTCCTCGTTGACTTGGTCCAAATACCTTCATCTCGATGCTTCAATCTTCCTCGCTGTTTCAAGATGGAGTTGTTCATGACCCTGTGTCCCATCTTTGACTTTTTCCACGCGTGCTGAATAAAAACTCTTTATACCTCCCAGCTACAGTCTCCATGATGCTCAATTCAGCAGTCACAAGTTCAAAAGTGCACTCATCTCCCCAAGGTAATTTTTTTAAATGTCTAATAGGTTTATTAATTTATAACTCAATGAGTTGAAAGTGTTTTAATTTTTTAACAAACAAAATCAAAAGCCATGGGTCATGATTTTGAATGCAGTAGAAGTATTCCAGGCATTTTACAATAAGGCTAAGTAATTCGATGGCTTGAGTTATGACCGGGAATATGGATTAAAAGACCTTCATATTCATTTCAGAGTAACACACAAAAAATGCCAAAGATGTATGCCACCTATGGAGAGAAATAAAGAATTGACATTTCAGGCCAAGACTCTTCATTTTAGCTAATATTGTGGATGGCACTTCAGATTTGTGGCCAAAACAAATGCCCAAATCCAGTCAATACCAGAAGTCTTTTTGACTCATGGAGCTTCACCACATTCAACAACTGCCCTCGATAGTTTTTGCAAGTTGTCACTGTGTGTGAGTCACCTAAGATATATGTCTTCTATTTTCTCAACCCATTAAATTAATGACATCTCAGATCTTGCATTGGGGTTATTCATTCTCCTTATACTGGGAAAGCACAGTGACAGTGGGTTCAACTAAATGATTCCTAATCTTAATAGCTAGTTGTTAAAGTGAACCCAGGACTTCAGTGTATAGCAGCACACTTGCACAGATCCTGGACTCAGTGCCATTTAAACAGTTGTTATCAGGAGCTACATTTGAAACCATCCTGATCAACGAGGGCAGCAGGGAACAGGATGTGCCAAGGCTTTTAAAGACCAGGCAAGTCCTGGCAAGACAACTGTTTGAAGAGAGATTCCTCAAGATTCGGAGAGTAGATTTAGGAGGAGCTGCTTTTCCCAGAGAGTGGTGAATCTGTGAAATTCTCTGGCTAATGAAGCAGTAGAGGCTACCTCTGTAAATATATTTAAGACAAGGTTGGATAGATTTTTGCATAGTAGGGGAACTAAGGGTTATGGGGAAAAGGCTGGTAGGTGGAGATGAGTCCATGGTCAGATCAACCATGATCTTATTGAATGGCGGAGGAGGCTCGATGGGCCAGATGGCCTACTCCTGCTCCTATTTCTTATAGAAACATAGAAAACCTATAGCACAATACAGGCCCTTCAGCCCACAATGCTATGCCTAACATGTATTTACTTTAGAAATTACCTAGGTTTACCCATAGCACTCTATCGTTCAAAGCTCCCTGTACCTATCCAAGAGTCTCTTAAAAAACCCTTTTGTATCTGCCTCCACCACCGTCGCCGGCAGCCCATTCCATGCCCTCACCACTCTGTGTAAAAAACTTACCCCTGACAGCTCCTCTGTACATACTTCCAAGCAAAGTAAGTTCAAAGTTCAAAATAAACTTATTATCAAAGGCGGCACATGTCACCATGTACAACCCTGAGATTCATTTTCTTGCGGGCCTTCACAGTAGAACAAAGAAATACAATAGAATCAATGAAAAGTTACACACGAAGACTGACAACCAATGTACAAAATAATTTGCATATCTTCATTCTGCCTTCTTCCTGTAACATAAGCAGTTATTGGAGAGTTGAAATTTGCACTTGCAGCAACTGTGGTGAGGAAAGCACACCAGAACCTCTACTTCTTCAGAAGCCTAAGCAAACTTAGCATGTCCCTGAATGACCCTCACCAGTTTTTACAGATGCTCCATAGAAAGCATCATGGTAAAGCAACTGCTCAGCCCAAGACTGCAAGAAATTGCAGAGTGTTATGAAGACAGTTCTGTCCATCACAAAAACCAGCCTCCCCTCAGTGACTTTTCAGAAAAGCAGCCACCATAATCATAATGTTAGTGACTAACATTATGATTATGGTGGCTGCTTTTCTGAAAGGGTCTCGGCCCGAAACTTCGAGTGTACCTCCTCCTATAGATGCTGCCTGGCCTGCTGCGTTCACCAGCATTTTTTGTGTGTATTGCTTGAATTTCCAGCATCTGCAGATTTCCTCGTGTTTTCACCATAATCAAGGACACCTTCCAGTCCAGTCATTCACTCTTGTCCGGCCTCCCATCAGAACAAAAGATACAAAAGTTTGAGCACACGTACCACCAGACTCAAAGGCAACTTCTATCCTGCTGTATAAGACTCTGAACCAGACTTCTTGATGATAAAGATAAACTCTTGATCTGTCATGGCTCTTGCACTTTATTTGTCTACCCGTGTGGAAGTTGCAGCAAAGATAAAGATAGCCTAGGGCAGTTGTAGTCAAGTGAGACCACTGGAGACATCGCTACACTCTACAGATGAGATAGGCTGTAGCAGTGTGTACTCAGGGCAAATGAGCGAGGTCTCTACCGTGAGATTTTTCCAGAAAGGTCTTCCTGAGAAAGCACCCTTTCACCTAATAGGAGCTGCTGGAGACAGATGAGATACGACGATGAGATATGAAACATACCCAAACTGGGTGACAGTCAGGAAAGGGAAAGGGGTTAAAGAGCCAGTGCAGAGTACCCCTGTGGCTATCCCCCTCAATCACAAGCATATCACTTTGGATACTGCCGGGGCATTGACCTAATAAAGGAAAATCACGGTGGCTGGGTCTCTGCCACTGAGACTCAGACGGTCTGTGACTCAGATGGGAAGGGGGAAGAAGAAACACACTGTGGTGATCAAGGATTTGTTAGTTAGGAGAACAGACAGGAGGGTGGGAATCAAATTAAAGAGGCTAGGCGAGAGGAGGTTAGTTCACAACAGGGGGATGGGAACCAGTGCAGAGAGACAGAGGGGTGTAAAGTGAGGGTAGAAGCAAAAAGTACTAAGGAGAAAAGTAAAAGTGGCAGGCCGACAAATCCAGGGCAAGCATTAAAAAGGGCCACTTTTCAGCATAATTGTATAAGGGCTAAGAGAGTTGTAAAAGAGCGCCTGAAGGCTTTGTGTGTCAATGCAAGGAGCATTCGTAATAAGGTGAATGAATTGAAAGTGCAGATTGTTATTAATGATTATGATATAGTTGGGATCACAGAGACATGGCTCCAGGGTGACCAGGGATGGGAGCTCAACGTTCAGGGATATTCAATATTCAGGAGGGATAGACATGAAGGAAGGGGAGGTGGGGTGGCGTTGCTGGTTAAAGAAGAGATTAACGCAATAGAAAGGAAGGACATAAGCCGGGAAGATGTGGAATCGATATGGGTAGAGCTGCGTAACACTAAGGGGCAGAAGACGCTGGTGGGAGTTGTGTACAGGCCACCTAACAGTAGTAGTGAGGTCGGAGATGGTATTAAACAGGAAATTAGAAATGTGTGCAATAAAGGAACAGCAGTTATAATGGGTGACTTCAATCTACATGTAGATTGGGTGAACCAAATTGGTAAAGGTGCTGAGGAAGAGGATTTCTTGGAATGTATGCGGGATGGTTTTTTGAACCAACATGTCGAGGAACCAACTAGAGAGCAGGCTATTCTGGACTGGGTTCTGAGCAATGAGGAAGGGTTAATTAGCAATCTTGTCGTGAGAGGCCCCTTGGGTAAGAGTGACCATAATATGGTGGAATTCTTCATTAAGATGGAGAGTGACATAGTTAATTCAGAAACAAAGGTTCTAAACTTAAAGAGGGGTAACTTTGAAGGTATGAGACATGAATTAGCTAAGATAGACTGGCAAATGACACTTAAAGGATTGACGGTGGATATGCAATGGCAAGCATTTAAAGGTTGCATGGATGAACTACAACAATTGTTCATCCCGGTTTGGCAAAAGAATAAATCAAGGAAGGTAGTGCACCCGTGGCTGACAAGAGAAATTAGGGATAGTATCAATTCCAAAGAAGAAGCATACAAATTAGCCAGAGAAAGTGGCTCACCTGAGGACTGGGAGAAATTCAGAGTTCAGCAGAGGAGGACAAAGGGCTTAATTAGGAAGGGGAAAAAAGATTATGAGAGAAAACTGGCAGGGAACATAAAAATGGACTGTAAAAGCTTTTATAGATATGTAAAAAGGAAAAGACTGGTAAAGACAAATGTAGGTCCCCTGCAGACAGAAACAGGTGAATTGATTATGGGGAGCAAGGACATGGCAGACCAATTGAATAATTACTTTGGTTCTGTCTTCACTAAGGAGGACATAAATAATCTTCCAGAAATAGTAGGGGACAGAGGGTCCAGTGAGATGGAGGAACTGAGCGAAATACATGTTAGTAGGGAAGTGGTGTTAGGTAAATTGAAGGGATTGAAGGCAGATAAATCCCCAGGGCCAGATGGTCTGCATCCTAGAGTGCTTAAGGAAGTAGCCCAAGAAATAGTGGATGCATTAGTGATAATTTTTCAAAACTCGTTAGATTCTGGACTAGTTCCTGAGGATTGGAGGGTGGCTAATGTAACCCCACTTTTTAAAAAAGGAGGGAGAGAGAAACCGGGGAATTATAGACCGGTTAGTCTAACGTCGGTGGTGGGGAAACTGCTGGAGTCAGTTATCAAGGATGTGATAACAGCACATTTGGAAAGCGGTGAAATGATCGGACAAAGTCAGCATGGATTTGTGAAAGGAAAATCATGTCTGACGAATCTCATAGAATTTTTTGAGGATGTAACTAGTAGAGTGGGTAGGGGAGAACCAGTGGATGTGGTATATTTGGATTTTCAAAAGGCTTTTGACAAGGTCCCACACAGGAGATTAGTGTACAAACTTAAAGCACACAGTATTGGGGGTAAGGTATTGGTGTGGGTGGAGAATTGGTTAGCAGACAGGAAGCAAAGAGTGGGAATAAACAGGACCTTTTCAGAATGGCAGGTGGTGCCTAGTGGGGTACCGCAAGGCTCAGTGCTGGGACCCCAGTTGTTTACAATATATATTAATGACTTGGATGAGGGAATTAAATGCAGCATCTCCAAGTTTGCGGATGACACGAAGCTGGGTGGTGGTGTTGGCTGTGAGGAGGATGCTAAGAGGATGCAGGGTGAATTGGATAGGTTGGGTGAGTGGGCAAATTTATGGCAGATGCAATTTAATGTGGATAAATGTGAAGTTATCCACTTTGGTGGCAAAAATAGGAAAACAGATTATTATCTGAATGGTGGCCGATTAGGAAAAGGGAAGGTGCAACGAGACCTGGGTGTCATTATACACCAGTCATTGAAAGTGGGCATGCAGGTACAGCAGGCGGTGAAAAAGGCGAATAGTATGCTGGCATTTCTAGCAAGAGGATTCGAGTGCAGGAGCAGAGAGGTACTACTGCAGTTGTACAACGCCTTGGTGAGACCACACCTGGAGTATTGTGTGCAGTTTTGGTCCCCTAATCTGAGGAAAGACATCCTTGTCATAGAGGGAGTACAAAGAAGGTTCACCAGATTGATTCCTGGGATGGCAGGACTTTCATATGAAGAAAGACTGGATGAACTGGGCTTGTACTCGTTGGAATTTAGAAGATTGAGGGGGGATCTGATTGAAACGTATAAAATCCTAAAGGGATTGGACAGGCTAGATGCAGGAAGATTGTTCCCGATGTTGGGGAAGTCCAGAACGAGGGGCCACAGTTTGAGGATAGAGGGGAAGCCTTTTAGGACCGAGATTAGGAAAAACTTCTTCACACAGAGAGTGGTGAATCTGTGGAATTCTCTGCCACAGGAAACAGTTGAGGCCAGTTCATTGGCTATATTTAAGAGGGAGTTAGATATGGCCCTTGTGGCTACCGGGGTCAGGGGGTATGGAGGGAAGGCTGGGGCGGGGTTCTGAGTTGGATGATCAGCCATGATCATAAAAAATGGCGGTGCAGGCTCGAAGGGCCGAATGGCCTACTCCTGCACCTATTTTCTATGTTTCTATGTTCTGTGGGTGATAATGAGATTCCCAGATGGCTTGTCAAATGACTCAACTGGCAGGTATGTTTACAAACATTTTTAATCTCTCCCTCTCTCAGTGCCGAGTGCCCTCCTGCTTCAAAACATCCACCATTGTTCCTGTACCTAAAAAGACCAAGGTAACATGTCAGAGTGACTGGCGTCCTGTCACACTCACTTCAATAATAAGCAAGTGCTTTGAGAGGTTGGTCAAGGACTACACCTGCAGCATGCTGCCATCCAGATTGGACCCCCTACAATTCGCCTACCGACACAACCAATTGACAAGACGATGCAATAGCCACAGCTCTACACACTGTCCTTACACATCTGGAGACGAGGGATGCTAATATGAGAATGCTGTTCCTGGACAACAGTTCAGCTTTCAACACTGTAACTCCCTCCTGGCTCGGCAAAAAGCTCAGGGACCTCGGCCTTCACCCTGCCTTTTGTAGCTGGATCCTGGACTTCCTGTCAGATCGCCGACAGGTGGTAAGAGTGGGCTCCTTCACCTCTGCCCCTCTGACCCTCAACACAGGTGCCCCTCAGTGCTGAGTACTAAGCCCCCTCCTTTACTCTCTGTATACCCATGACTGTGTTGCCACCAACAGCTCCAGTCTGCTAATTAAATTTGCTGATGTCACTACACTAATTGGCCAAATCTCAAATAATAACGAGGCAGCCTTCAGAGAGGAAGTCATCACCCTGACACAGTAGTATCAAGAAAACAACCTCTCCCTCAACGTCATAAAAGCAAAGGGGCTGGTTGTGGACTACAGGATGAATGGAGACAGGCTAACCCTTATAGACATCAATGGATCTGGGGTTGCGAGGGTAAACAGCTTTAAGTTCCTCAGCATAAACATCACCGAGGATCTCACATGGCCTGCACATACTGGCTGTGAGGTGAAAAAGGCACAATAGCGCCTCTTTCCCCTCAGACAGTTGAAGAAGTTTGGTATGGCCCATAAGTTCTAAGAACTTCCTATAGGGGCATGATTGAGAGCATCCTGACTGGCTGCATCACTGCCTGGTATGGGAACTGTACTTCCTTCAATCATAAGACTCTGCAAAGAGTGGTGCGGACAGCCCAGTGCATCTGTAGATGTGAACTTCCCACTATTCAGGACATTTTACAAAGGACATTTAAAAAGAACCTAAAGGATCATGGGAGACCTGAGTCACCTCAACCACAAACCTCCAGGTGCTACCATCCAGGAAACGATTTCGCAGCATAAAAGCAAGGACCAACAAATTCCAGGACAGCTTCTTCCACTAGGTCATCAGACTGCTTAATTCATGCTGACACAATTGTATTTCTTTGTTATATTGACTATCCTGTTGTACATACTATTTATTATACATTACTATAATTGCATATTGCACATTTGAACAGAGGCAAACATAAAAATTTTTACTCCTCATGTATATGAAGGATGTAAGTAATAAAGTCAATTCACTTCAGTTGTCACCTCATTGAAACCTATCAAATGGTAAAAGGCCTTGATAAAGTGGATGTAGAGAGGATGTCTCCTATGGTGGGATAGTCTAAGGCCAGAGGACACAGACTCAAGTGGGAAGAGAGGGAGGGGGAGATGAAGAGGAATTTCTTTAGCCAGAGGATGGTGAATCTGTGGATTCTTTGCCACGGCAGCTGTGGAGGCCAAGTCTCCATGTATATTTAAGACAGAGGTTGATAGATTCTTGATTGGTCAGGGCATGAAGGAATACAGGTGGAAGGCAGGAGATTGGGGCTGAGAAGAAAATTGGATCAGCCATGATGAAAAGGTGAAGCAAACTCAATCCGCCAAATGGCCTAATTCTACTTCCGTATCTTATGGTCCTATGTCTTACACCCAACAACTAAGGCTCTATTGTCTTTACTAGCTTCAAAATATCATCAGCTGCCAGCTTGAAGTTTCTATTTATTTTAGCACCTCTATTGCGAATGGCGATTGAAACTTGTTTCTCAACAGAATACTCCACTAATAAGCATATTGAATAGGACAGAATTTACAAACCTATGCATCTGCGGGATTGGGGCTGAGGGGTGAGCTGCGGTCACCCAAGGAAGCAATGCTCACAATGACTCTTAACCAGGGATACAGGTCCGTGGAGATCACTCAGCTATCTGGCTGGCCGGGACCCAGCAGAGACCTGCGACCAGCATAACAGCTAACCATTCGGAAGCATGTTCCAGACCAGTATAAACACGAGCACTCAGCAGAAACAACAGTCAATTTTACACTGATGATGACACCTCAACTGGTGATGAAACACTTGCGACCTAACCTTCAGGCTCGGCAAATAACCCTCCAAAAAAGCAGCTAACCCGAGCTACCAATCTCTTTCATTTCAAACAATTTACAGTTATCAATATCTGTGACCGATGAGCCAATTCGGTATAAAAATAGCAGTTTTCTATTCAATCTTTGGAACGGTGTGGGTGACAATTCTCCTTGTGCACAAGTGAAATAACAAGCATGCTTGAGCAGTAAGAGTGCGTGAGCTCTGGGCCTAGTTATTTTTGTTATTTTATTTTATAATTGGTGATGACAGTTACTTCAACATCTGCACTTCCTTTCTCTGTAACTGTAACACTATATTCTGCATTATGTCATTGTTTTTGATTTTGCACAACTTCAATGTACTTTTGAACATAGGACATAAAACCTTACAGCATGTTATCGGCCCTTCGGTCCACAATGTTATGCTGACCTTTTAATCTAAAATCAACCCAACCCTTTCATGCTACATAGACCTCCATTTTTCTACCATCCATGTGTCCTATCCGAGAGTTTGTTAGATGCCCCTAATTTACCTGCCTCTAACACCACCCCTAGCAGGGTGTCCCACGCACTAAACATTCTCAATGTAAAAAACCTTGCCTCTAACATCCCCCTCTTTACTTTCCTCCAATCACCTTAAAATTATATCCCCTCGTATTAGTTACTTCTGCCCTGGGAAACAATCTCTGGCTACTCTCTTGATCTATGACTCTTATCATCTTGTACAATTCTACCAAGTCATCTCTCACTCTCTTTCTCTCTGAAGAGAAAAGTCCAAGCACATTTAACCTTTCCTCAAAAGACATACCCTCTAGTCGAGGTATCATCCTGGTAAATCTCCTCTGCATGCTCTCTAAAGTGTCCACATCCTCCCCGTAATGAGGCGACTAGAATTCATTGCAATATTCCAAGTGTGGTCTAACCAGAGTTTTATAAAGCTGCAACATTACCTCACGGCTCTTAAACTCAATGTCCTAACCAATACAGGAATTGTATGGAATGATCTGTCTGGATGGCATGCAAACAAAAGCTTTTCACAGTATCTCAGTACAAATGACAATAATAAACCAATTACCAAAAATTACAAGTTTTGTCTGAATCTCGCTTCACTTCCCATTGCCTCAACACACGATTGAAGTTTGAGTCCATAGTCTTATGAGATAAGACTAACCAAGGCTTACTTTACTAACAAAACTAATGGTAAATCCGAATGGACACCTATAGCCGAATCAAAAACATGCAAATTATAATTGAAAGAATAACTTCCATAATCCTTTAATCACCAAATAAGCAAAAATTGCAAACTATTCCAATTTGTGCAGACAAGGCAGCCTTCCCTGGGTTATGCAAGAGTTTTGATCTTGAGGATGCTTCATAAGTCACTTTCTTGTAAGTCAGAAATGTCAGTTTAACCCATATCTATTGGTCAGATACACTAGCTATAATTTTCATAGAATTATCGCCCTAACACTACCCTTAATTAAAGTAATGGAATATATACTATATCTATTCATCATTGAACACCATGAAACATTTTATTATTGTTAGCTTGAAAAATGGTTTAAAAATATACAGGAGAATTTGCATAACATTGGATTTCCGTAAGTTGGGTCATTCATAACATAAGCAGTCCCTGTATTCATTTGCATTGTGACAGATTTCTTTAAAAAGGTCAAGCTTTTCTGCAGTTGAAATGAATTCAGTTGTTGATTTTTATCAGACTAATTTAAAATGGATTGCACTGTACGTCAATCTCCGCTGTTGGTTCCACCCCATGTTGTTAGAAGGGGATTTACTGCAGTTAATTTGCCCCAGAGGATGGTTTTGGAATGTTTTACCTTATACAGAATATTGCTTTTCCAATATATCAGTCTGCCAGGAATGCTTTTCTTTCCTTCCTATTGCAGGGGAGATCAGAACTATCAGTTTAAGAATAGGCCTGTCCCTCTCATTCTGTGGAGTACCAACTGAGCCTAATGTACCTTTCTCAAATTCCTTGGGTTGCCATGGTTTGTTCTGTCTTGCAGCTCGGAAATCTTTTGTAAATCTGAGGCCCCCAAGGTGATCAGTGGATGATTTTTCCCCAACATACACTCCTGCAGCCCCTGGTGAATTTGACAGCCACTCGTAAATTCCAACTTATTTGGAACACATTTTACTTTCTCCAAAGAAATCGACCGTTAGCTGTTCAGTTTGCCAGGCCCCCTGGATTGATTTTTCTTTCTATTTCCAGAAACAGCAGGTAGAAATAAAGCATGACACAAAGCAGGTGAAACATCATCACTACTACCTTTCAACCATCAGGATCCTGAACGTGGATTACTTCACTCATCTCAATATTGAACACTACCTATGGACTCACTTCCAATGATTCTACAACTCATGTTCTCAGTATTATTTATTTATTTACTTATTTATTATTGTTATTATTTGTTTTTTTTTGTATTTGCATGTTTCGGCTTTCACACATTGTCAGTATTTGTGTGTGGTTTTTCAATGATTCTATTGTACGTCTTTGTTCAACTGTGAATGCTTGCATGAAAATCAATCGCAGAGTTGTATATGGTGACATATACATGCTTTGACAATAAATTTACTTTGAATGTTAAACCTTGATTACTTTTCAGGAATACTGAACAAAGTAACAGCTAGAGAGAGTGCAGTGTAGGTAAACGATAAAGTGCAAGATCATAACAAATTAGATTATGAGGCTAAGAGTACATCTTATTGTACAAGAGGTCCATTCAAAAGTCTGATAACAGTGGGATAGAAGCTATCCTTGAGCCTGGTGGTATGTGCTTTCAGACAGGTAGTTTTGCTATGCTGGAAAGTGTGTTTTGGCTTCAGATAAGATATGGAGACATGTTGTCCAACTTATAAATGTGTGTCAATCAATCAAAATTGTGGGATGTGAGAAAAGGTTTAGAGAGCTGTGGGGAAGAGTTTCCTGAAGGACAGTAGTCTGGTTTAGGATTTTTGGTGGGAGCTGTGGAGCAGGGGACAAGGGAACTGAATGACATTGGATGGAGAGTCTCCATTGTAAGAAATGCTTTATGCAGATGAATAGCTCCAAGAAGGAAGGGCCAATACTTCTGAGAGAGCCAGTCCATTCAAGATGCTCTTCGAGGGGAGTTTAGAATGAGATGGGTGCTTTCATGCAGACCAAGGGTCCAGTGCATGAGTAAAGAGATACAACCCCAAATACTCTAGAATGATCTCCAACATTATGTGCACATTGGACTGGTTGAACTGTAGTGGTCCCTTTTATTTTTCTTTTCTTTTTTTCTGTAACTGTTTGTTGAAGTTGAAAGTTTGGTAAATATACTTCCCTTATAACTTTATGCTGGTGCATGATCTATCATTTCTGGGCTACGTATAACTGTGTATGGGCAGTATTGATACACCATTCACTCAAATCGAGGTTCCTTTAATAGGAACATCATGATGTTCCTGTTTGGTTGAACCACAAATCATACCAACCCTAGATGTATATTGTTTATGAAAGGTGGCCTTCTCACTGCTGAGTCACATGGATGTTAGTAGAGTTATCTAACGAGCTAAGTCTGTATGAGCCCCATTAAGAGGGTTACATAGGTATATAGCTTGTATGTCCAAAGTGATACTAGGCACGGGGATGTCTGTATATAAGGTAACTGACATGAAGTGACAAAGTAGTGGTGGTTGGGGCGTGGAGGGCTGAGTTAGTGGATGGTGGTGCTGATCAGCCTTACTACTTGTGGAACACAAATGTTTTTGAGTCCAGTGGTCCTGCCATGGATGCGGCATAGCCTTCCACCCTGATGGGAGTGGGACAAACAATCCATGAGCAGGGTGGGTGGAACCATTCGTAATGTTATTGGCCCTTATCTGGCACTTTTCTGTATATATTTTCTTGAAGGTGGGTAAAAATGGAAATCTAAGGAACTCCGTACTCACCTGCCATTATAATTGCAGTCAGTGGTCTAAAAGGCGATCCCACAAGCTTCTTCAAAATAACATAACAATCCTGCCGCTCTCTGTAAGGATTTTTTATTTTCTCCCTGTGACTGCATAGGTTTCTTCTGGGTGCTCTGGTTTCCTCCCAAGTTCCAAAGGCACACAGGTTGTAGGTTAATTGGTCACATGGGTGTAATTGGTCACACAGGTGTAATTGTGCTGGTTGGGCCAGTAGGACCTGTTACCGTGACTTATCTCAAAATAAATAAACAAATAAGCACAAGGCAACAACCCACATGGCTGAAGAAATTCCTAAATGTCCTGAAAGGACTCCAAAGCAAATGCCAGGAGGCTCACAGATGTTAATGAGGAAGTTTACATCTGATTTAATTACACGAGAGATTCTGCAGATGGTGGAATTCCTGAGCAATCTTAGGCAAAATGCTGAAGGAACTCAGCAGGTCAGACAGCATCTACAGAGGGAAATAAATAGTTGATGTTTCAAGCCAAGATGCCTTGCTGGGTCTGATTTTGATGACATCAGCAGAAGTGGCCATCTTGAACAGAGAAGGTTTGGACCTGGTGTCCTTGGGCTTTCAGGAGTGTGTATGTTAAACAGACAGTGTCAGGAAGTAAAGCTCACACTTCTCGAGCCAGCATGCAATGGCTTTCAATGTTTTTTAATCACGTGTACATTGAAACATGGAGTGAAATGTGTTACTTGTGTTAACAGCCAACACACCTGAAGGTATGCTGGGAATAGGCCACAGAGCTTTCTGGAAAGCTCTGAAACACTTTCCAGAGCATTCTGCTGTAAATAGGCACTTTATCGATCTTTCTGAAATGAGGCCTAGTGCACAATCTTGGGCTGAATTTGGGCTTCCTTGAGGCATTTGAGCTGATAAAATTGCCCAGAAATATATTTTACCTGAGAATTGGAAATGCCTCTTTGCAAAGCAGGCATCAGTAATAACAATTCCCTTTCATGCAAAGCTGACAGGTCAGCTCAGATTTTGGTGATAATTTGAAATCACCCAATAACCTTGCACTGCACAACTCTACTGTGGAAACTATTGAGGGCTAAATCCAATGGCAGGCCAACATTATGGGCATGCTATGCTGGCACCAGAATGTGCAGGCTGCCCCTAGGACATCCTTGAGTGTGTTGGATTTTAATGAAAATGATGCATTTCACTGTAGATTTCACTATATATGTGATAAATAATTCTGACTATGCATTGGAGTAGAGAGGGGGAAAATGTGAAAAAATAGGGTAAAAGAGATAGAGGTGCAATAATTAGGATGGCTAAGGTTACGGAGAGAAGGCAAGAGAATTGAATTTAGAAGGAAAATCAATCAGCCATGATGGAATGGTGGAGTGGCCTTGATGGGCCAAATAGCCTAATTCTGCTCCTACAGTATGTCTTGTGGTCTTATACTTAATCTGGTTCAGAAATATTGAGCACTGCTCTGAATACCATTTAACCAGGACAGCTGCAGAGGCACAGCTCAGAATGCCAGCTCGATGTGAACAGCCACCAAGCAGGGTTTTTCTGCTACTAAAGTTCTGGCAGGTTAAACCATCCTTTCAGGCCCCAAGCACAGGGGAGATCAGGCTTTTCCCATATTCATGTGGATCAGGGGTTCCCAACATTTTTTACGCCATGGACCAATACCATTAAGCAAGGGGTCTGTGAACCCCAGGCTGGGAACCCCTGTGTTAGGTCAATAGTGACTATATAGCCAGGCTAAACGCTAAAGAAAACCAGCAACTGTGCAGACATGAGTGAGGTACTGATAAATTCTGTGGTCCTGTGAATTTTTGTGCCTTTGCATGAACAACTCTTGAAATACTGGAATTTTGGTAAGATGAGAGAACACACTTCAGTCCTCATAAAGGGATCAGAAGTGGAAAGAGTGAGCAATTTCAAGTTCCTGGGTGTCAATAACTCAGAGGATCACCTGGACCCAACATATTAATGCAGCTACAGAGAAGGTACAACAGCAGCTATGCTGTATTTCGTTAGGAGTTTGACGAGATTTGGTATGTCACCAAAGACACTCACAAATTTCCACAGATGTACTGTGGAGCGCGTTCTAACTAGTTGCATCACTGTCTAGTATGGGGGGGGGGTGCGACTGCGCAAGCTTGAAAGAAGCTGCATCATGGGCACTAGCTTCTGTGGTATCCAGGACATCGTCAAGAAGTGATGCCTCAAAAAGGCAGCATCTCATTACTACCATCAGGGAGGAGGTACGGGAACCTAAAGGCACACACTCAATGATTCCGAAACAGCTTCTTATCCTCAGCCATCTGATTTCTTAATGGACATTAGACCCGTGAATACTATCTCACTACTTCTTTTACTTTTATTTTTGCACTACTATATATGTACACACACAGACCTTTGGTAATTCATGTTTTTCTCCTATAATGAATTGCAGTGTACTGCTGCCGCAAATATAACAAATTTCACAACATATGCCGGTGATATTAAATCTGATTCTGATTCCAATGTAGTTTGCCCAGAAATGTGCAATTTGCAATTATGGACTCATGAACCCATTGGAATTGTGTTTTCACAGCAAGACAAACTGAACTGCAAATGTATTCTGATCGAATTATCATAAACTTATTGCTTACACTGTAAATGTAATCCCAAAACACTAACAAAAATCCAATAACGGAATTTAATAAAGTCACATTGGAGCAGTGGCCTTGGTCAAATGCCTTCATTCAGGACTGTTTTTCAGTTCTACATTGATTTGTACTACGAGCTTTCTGGGGGGCTGTATTAGCGAGCTGTTCAATGGATTTTTCCAAGTTCTCTTGGTGACATGCATGCCAACTCTCAGGATCAAAATCAGATTCCTCTGAATCCTCAACACTTAATACATTAGCGTGCCCTCACATTTATGTTCATACAGTACTTAAAATAGCTTTGTCTTGTACATCATGGATATATCCATCCCCAGCATCAATTATATCTATAGGAGATGGTGTCTCAAGATAGCAACATCTATCATCAAAGATTGCCACCATCTGGGCCATGCCTTCTTCTCACAGCTATCAATGGGCAGGAGGTACAAAAGCCTGAAGTCACACATCATCAGGTTCAAGAACAGCTACTTCATTTCAACCATTCGGTTTCTGACCACACGATAGTTTAGTAACACTATTACACTTCGATCACTTTGCACTAAAATAGACACAAAGGATTCTGCAGATGCTGGAAATCTAAAGCAACACACAAGATAATGGAGGAACTCAGCAGGTCAGACAGTACCTACAGAGAGGAATATAATTTTATTCTTTTCTATAGATGCTGCCTGACCTGCTGTGTTCCTCCAGTACTTTACGTGCTGCACTAAAATCAGAATCAGGTTTAATATCACTGGCATATGTCATGAAATTTGTTAACTGTGCGGCAGTAGGACAATGCAGTACATAATAATAGAGAAAAAACTGAATTACAGTATAAATATATATACATTAAATGGTTAAATTAAATAAGTAGTGCAAAAAAAATTAAAAAGTAGTGAGGTAGTGTTCATGGGTTTAATGTCCATTCAGAAATCAGATGGCAGAGGGGAAGAAGTTGTTCCTGAATCACTGAGCGTGTGTGTCTTCAGGCTTCTGTATCTTCTTTCTGATGGTAACAATGAGAACAGAGCAAGTCCTGGGTGATGATGCCCTTTAATGATGGACGGCGCCGTTCTGAGGCACCTCTCCTTGAAGACATCCTGGATGCTATGGAGGCTAGTGCTCATGAGAGCTGAATAATTTTACAACTCTCTTCAACTTACTTCGATCATGTGCAGTAGCCCCCTCCCCCAATACTAGATGGTGATGCATCCAGTTAGAATGCTCTCCATCGTACATCTGTAGAAATTTGCGAGTGTTTTTGGTGATGTACCAAATCTCCTCAAACTCCTGATGCCTTCTTTATAGCTGCATCGATATGTTGGGTTCATCGTGAGGTTTGTACGTGATAGAAATGTTCTCAGGTGCATCTATTTCAATGCAAGGAGTATTGTAGGTAAGGCAGATGAGTTTAGGGTGTGGATTGGCACGTGGGATTACGACATTATTGCTATTAATGAGACTTAGTTGCAGGAGGGGCAGGACTGGCAGCTTAATGATCTGGGGCTCCGTTGTTTCAGACGTGATAGAGGGGGAGGAGTGGCATTACTAGTCAGAGAAAATATCACAGCTGTGCGTAGACAAGACAGCCCGGAGGGTTTGTCTACAGAGGCCATATGGGTGGAGCTGAGGAACGGGAAAGGTGTGACCACACAAATAGGGTTGTATTATAGACCGCCCAATAGCTAGAGAGAATTGGAGGAACAAATCTGTAGACAGAGAGCAGACCGATGTAAGAAACAGAAGTTTATAATAGTAGGGGATTTTAACTTTCCACATATTGACCGGGACTCCCACACTGTGAAAGGGCTGGATGGCTTGGAGTTTGTCAAATGTGTTCAGGAAAGTTTTCTAAATCAATATATAGAGGTACCTATGAGAGAGGATGCATTACTTGATCTTCTACTAGGGAACCAGACAGGTCAGGTGACAGAAGTATGTGTAGGCGAACATTTTGGGTCCAGTGACCATAATGTCATTAGTTCCAAGTTAATTATGGATAAGGATAGGTCTGGTCCTCGAGTTGAGGTTCTAAATTGGAGAAGGGCCAATTTTGTGGAAATGAGAAAGGATCTAGGAAGAGTGGATTGGGATAAGTTGTTTTCTGGCAAGGGTGTGTTCAGTAATTGGAAGGCCTTCAAAGGTGAAATTTTGAGAGTGCAGAGTTTGCAGGATTAAAGGCAAAATTAACAGGCATAGGGAACCTTGGTTTTCAAGGGATATTGGTGATCTGGTTAAGAAAAAGAGAGGTGTATAGCAGGTATAGGCAACAAATGAGGTACCTGGAGAGTATAGAAAGTGTAAGAAAATACCAAAGAAAGAAATCAGTAAGGCAAAAAGAAGACATGAGGTTGCTTTGGCAGATAATGTGAAGGTAAACCCGAAGGGTTTCTACAAATATATTAAGAGTAAAAGGATGATAGGGGACAAAATTGGTCCCCTAGAAGATCAGAGTGGTCATCTATGTGTGCAGCCTCAGGAGATGGGGGAGATCTTAAACAATTTTTTTGTGTCAGTATTTACTCCAGCTGGTGGCATAGTGGCATCAGTTCCAGACTTCGGGACGAAACGTCCTGAAATCAAATCCATCCGGCTCCCCTGCACGCTTTCCATCCATGCTGGGTTACGAGCTGGTGATCTCTTTGGAAACTCACCTGGCAGAAGGCAATAGCAAACCACTGCTGTAACTTACCTCATACGCGGTTCCCCGCTACCTCAGAGATGTGTGGAGGGAAATTGTCCACTAACCGGAGAAACTCCGGATGCAACGTACCTTTCCTTTCCTATTAACTCAGGAAACTGGCATACTGTATATTGAAGGAAGGGAAAACAGCAGTAGTGTCATGGAACATATAGAGATTAAAGAGGAGAAGGTAGATATATCCCTTGGGCCTGACATGATATTTCCCCGGGCCTTGAAAGAGACTAGTGTAAAAATTGCAGGGGCCCTGGCAGAAATATTTAAAATGTCCTTAGCCACGGGTGTGGTGTCGGAGGACTGGAGGGTAACTCATGTTGTTCCGTTGTTTAAAAAAAGCTCCAAAAGTAAACCAGATAATTACAGGCCAGTGAGCCTGACATCAGTAGTAGGTAAATTATTGGAAGGTGTCCTGAGAGATCGAGTGTACAAGTATCTGGACAGCCAAGGGCTGATTAAGGATAGTCAGCATGGCTTTGTGCATGGTAGATGGTGTTTAATGAATCTTGAAGAGTTTTTTGAGGAGGTTACCAAGAAAGTAGATGAAGGAAAGGCTGTGGATGTTGTCTACATGGACCTTAGTAAGGCCTTTGACAAGGTCCCAAATGGGAGGTTAGTTCAGAAGGTTCAGACACTAGGTATCCACGGAGAGGTTGTAAACTGGATTCGAAATTGGCTGTGTGGGAGAAGACACAGATTGGTAGTGGATGATTGCTTCTCAGACTGGAGGCCTGTGACTAGTGGTATGCCTCAGGGATCTGTGCTGGGACCATTGTTGTTTGTTGTCTATATCAATGATCTAGATGATAATGTGGTAAATTAGATCAGCAAGTTTGCTGATGACACTAAGATTGGAGGCATTGTGGATAGCGAGGAAGGCTTTCAAAGCTTGCAGAGACATCTGGACCAACTGGGAAAATGGGCCAGTAAATGGCAGATGGAATTTAATGGAGACAAGTGTGAAGTGTTGCATTTTGGAAGGACAAATCAAGGTAGGCCATACACAGTAAATGGTAGGGCACTGAGGAGTGCGGAGGAACAAAGGGATCTGGGAGTTCAGATACATAATTCCCTGAAAGTGGCGTCATAGGTAGACAGGGTTGTAAAGAAGGCTTTTGGCATCCTGGCATTCATAAATCAAAGTATTGAGTATAGGAGTTGGGATGTTATGGTGAGGTTATATAAGACATTGGTGAGGCCAAATTTGGAGTATTGTGTACAGTTCTGGTCACCTAACTATAGGAAGGATATCAGTAAGATTGAAAGAGTGCAGAGAAGATTTACTAGGATGCTGCCAGGTCTTCAGGAGTTGAGTTACAGGGAAAGATTGAACAGGTTAGGAATTTATTCCTTGGGGCGTAGAAGAATGAGGTGAGATTTGATAGAGGTTTACAAAATTATGAGGGGTATAGACAGAGTAAATGCGAGTAGGCTCTTTCCACTTAGATTAGCAGAGATAAATATGAGAGGACATGGCTTTAGGGTGAATGGGGAAAGGTTTAGGGGGAACTTTAGGGGGAATTTCTTCACTCAGAGAGTGGTGGGAGTGTGGAACGAGCTGCCATCTGATGTGGTAAATGCAGGCTCACTCTTAAGTTTTAAGAATAAATTGGATAGATACATGGATGGGAGAGGTCTGGAGGATTATGGACTGGGTGCAGGTCAATGGGACCAGCGGAATAAAGTTTCGGCACAGACTAGAAGGACCGAATGGCCTGTTTTCTGTGTCGTAGTGTTCTATGGTTCTATCAGAGGTCCTCAGAGATATTGACACCCAGGAACTCAAAATTGCTCACTCTTCCCACTTCTGATTCCTCTACGAGGACTGGTTTGTGTTCCCTCAGACTTTGTTTTGTTTTAATTGTGCTCCTTCTTGTAAAAAAGTGTGTATAATTTGATGGTACGTGTTTGTGATGGTGCTGCAAGTAAGTTTTTCATCGCACCTCTTCACACAGGCACTTGTACTCATGTCATTAAACTCAACTTTGACTTCGAAGAAACCAAGTTTCCGCGCGTACAGTCATCCCACAATGCAAAATGTAGGCTTTTGCAATTAAGTCTTTTGGAAAAAAAATAACAAATACAGGCAGCTGAAGAGAATGGAAATTTACGGAAATGTCTGACACATTGGAGACACCACAATGAAGAAGTAAGTGTGTGGTGTATACAGCTAAGCTGTGCGAGTTGTCAGGGCTTAAAAGGTTTCCTTTACAAATCACAAAAAGAAAATAAAGACCTATGGTAGTCAAGGTCAGCATTTTCATTTCCGTTTTGAACCACTAAAGACATTAATAAGACTTACTTCTGCAGCCTTCCTGTTTACAGAATTTAAAGGGGCCTGTGCAGTTGAACTGTGACTCTATCAGAGATGACATTAATATGTATCTGTCTGGAAGAGTCTGACAAATTACCTTAGCAACAATGTTCTGACACAGTGCTACTTGCAAGCGCAGAGGGAAGCATAAAGGCGGCACTCTTTATAAAGAGATCACAAAGTCATGCACAGTCTAAAAACAGCATATCGAGACATCTGGTAGTGGCGTGCAATGGGGAACTTGCCTGCTGTGCCACTGAATGTTAAGATGACAATTCTCTCACATGTATTCTTTGCATTGTGGTTACTTATTCAATTGCTGGACATCAGTTATGAACAAGTGATAGTAACCAGATCTGACAATAAAAGGCAGATGTTAGAGAGAAAATGAATTCACTTCCCCCAGTGTAGATTGAATGGAATGGCTCCAAATGCATCAGTTCCCAAAGACCTTTGTCACTCTTGGTCAAAGGTTTATTTTTTTTTACCAGTTCTTTAATATTGCTGGGTTTTAATCCTGGAATTCACAGACTTACAGGACTGCAGTGGGTTAAGAAGCTGGCATCATCTCCTCAAGGGCAATAAATAATGGCCCTGATGCTCAGATCCCTAAATTGAATTGGATGGTATATTAGGAGATGACAATGGAAGGAGATGGGGACATGTAATTCTAGTTATCTACAGGGCATACAGATGGCCAGGTGTGCTCTTCATGTCCACAAAGAACAGTCATTTTTCATACTCAAGTTAAAAAGATGGTATATCTATAAAGACAGGAAAAATGCCAGTTCAGTGCTGGACTTACACTCAGTGGCTGCTTTACTGACAACACCATGAGACCTGCTCATTAATGCAAACATCTTATCAGCCAAGCATGTGGCAGCAACTCAATGCATAAAGGCATATAGACTTGGTCAAGAGCCTCACTTGCTCAGAGCAAACATCAGAACGGGGAAAAAAAGTGATCTAAGCAACTTTGACTGTGGAATGATCGTTGGTGCTAGATGGGATGATTTGAGTATCTCAGAAGCAGCTAATCTTCTGGAATTTTCATGCATAACAGTCTCTTCAGTTTACAGAGAATGGTGCAAGAAACAAAAAAGATCCAGTGAGCAGAAGGTCTGTGGGTGAAAATGCCTTTTAATGAGAGGAGTCAGGGGAGAATGGGAAAACTGGTTCAAGCTGACAGGAAGGTCACAGTAACTTAAATAATCACACGTTACAACAGTGGCGTGCAGAAAAGAATCTCTGAATGCACAACATGTAGAACCATGAAGTGGATGGGCTACAGCAGCAGAAGACCACAACCATACACTCTGTGAACATTATATTAAGTACAGAAGGTACCTAATAAAATGGCCACTGAGCACATTTTAAATACACCAAAAAGAAACTGGCCTGCTCTTTTTGGTCTGTTGGGGACCTAATGTGATGAATACATAATTGTATTTCTCATCACTTACAACCTTAGAGAAAATGTGTTTGTCTAAAGAAATATATTCTCAAAGAGAAACTATTTCATCCCCACTGACTCCTCAAAAATTCCTGACCCATGGTTTTCTCAAACAGGAGAGGAGACATTCAAATTTGTATTGAGAGCCTTGAATCAATTTGACAGAAGCACACAGAAGCCCAATATAAATGAAGGTGGAAGAGAACTACCTCCTAAATCATTTACATTTCTGATCCCTCAGCCACCTCCTCCCTCACCTGTGGCAGAGTCTACAAGTTCCATAATCGTCTTGCAAATGAGCAAAGAACACAGGAATGGAAGAAAGTCCCTCCCCTCTTCAAGGAAGTGCTTCGGAAGCAATAGGAGGAAAAGTTTTGTTTGGAAGATTAGTCACAAAACACTGGAAACTGTTTATCGATAACACTGGGATGCTTTAGTTCTAACCTCCTGGCTCCATTCATTTGGATTCAACTTAAGTCCAGGAAGCCAGAGCTTCCTTCTCCATCATTGATCAACAAACATAAGAATCTAAATACTGAGCTGTAACTTCTCAGTAAACTAATCATCTGCTCAAGTCAAAAAGGTACACTGTTAATTTTCAACCTGCCCATTATCTTCCCCTATCAATGGGTGATTCCACCAAATGAGCTCCAGGAACAATGGTTGCTTCTTGGTGCTTCTCTGGAAAAGTTAAGTCCTGGTGTATAGGCAAGTGATACCTTGTACTTGTTCATTATTTATACAAGACCATAAGACCATTAGTTATATGATGGATATCTACAACATAAAACTGTGGAATGCTACTGGAAACAAGGAGAAATGCATTCAGCATCCTTTTATTCCAAATATGAAACTCCAGGGCTACAGGGTTACATATCCCTTAATATATAATCCATAACTTCACACGGAAGATCTTCACAAAGGAATGTGTTTGTTGAAAGCTTGGCTCTGTTCAAGAGTGCTTTGTACAGATAAATAAAGCTTGGTTTTAAGCTGCAAATTAAACTTCCCAACAGTGTGGCTATGTGGTAAAGGAGAAATGTTTCCATCAATCTTCATTAAGGCAACAGTTTTTATTCTGTGGTGAGTCAGTGCTGCCGATTCCTTATCTTTTAGAGCTTCGCTCTTGTCTACATGTTGCTGCCAGAATTGATCAGTACACGTTGTCCTGAGGAGTGCTGGTCCCGTTCGCTCACTGATGGAAACATCAAATGGCTACATTGCGCTCCTCAACAATGAGTCATCATATGACTCATACCAGAGGAAAGTACTGGGGTCTAATATGAGGGGGCATAATTTTAAGGTGATTGGAGGAAAGTATAACGGGGGAAGTCAGGGGCACACAGAGAAGTAGGTGTGTGGAATTTGCTGTCAGGGGTAGTGGTAGAGGCAGATACATTAAGGACACAAGAGACCCTTAGATGAGCACATAGATGAATGAAAAATGTGGGGAGGGGCTATGTTGGAAGGAAGGGTTAGATTGATCTTGGAGTAGGTTAAGAGTGAGCTGAAGTGCCTGTATTGTGCTGTACTGAAATTTTATGTTTTACATTTGCAAACTTGAAGCTTTCCCCTTTCCTTCTCTGCATATGGTACCTGGACCAACCCATGTGCTCAAAAGTTTGAAGTTCAAAGTAAATTTTTTACCAAAGTACATGTCGCCATACACTACCGTGAGATTCATTTTCTTGCAGGTATGTATAGTAAAACAAAGAAATACAATAGAATTAATGAAAACATCACAAAAAACAAAGACTGATAAATGATCCGTCACTGGGCAGGAGCTACAAAGGCCTGAAATCCCACATCACCAAGTTCAGGAACAGCTACTTCCCTTTAACCATCTGGTTCCTGAGCCAACCTATCCCTAATCACTACCTCAGCCTAACAACACACACAAAATGCTGGAGGAACTCAGCAGATCAGACAGCGTCTATGGAGGAAAACGGACAGTCAACATTTAGTGGCGAGACCCTTATGTTTCAATATAGCCAACCATGAGCACTTTGCACTACTACGGATTCTGTTTTTTTTGCTCTAATTATGTTCTTTCATGTAAAAACTCTGTGAATCTTAATGTATGTCTTTCTTGTGAATGCTGTTGCTGTGCTTTTACATGCCACACGATGCTGTTGCAATTAAGTATTTCGTTCCTCTTGTGCATATATGCACTTATGTATATAACAATATACTCCATATTTATATTTCTTACTGTAACTTCCAGTATATTTTACATATTGTACTGCACTACTGCTGCAATGTAACAAATTTCATGACATACCCATGTCAGTGATAATAAACCAAATTCTGTTTCTTATATACACAAGTTGTGCCATGGTAAACCACGACTAAATCTTCACACCCTTCTACATACAACAAACGCTTGGACTTGGAGAGTCTACAGATTTGTTCTTTTTTGTTTGATGACCATGTGCTGACGTCAAGTAACCATTAAATAGGGGTGCGGGGGGGGGATGGTGGAGGCCTTGTGAATTGTCTATGTACATCTACTTGAGAGAAATGCCACAGTGGTGAGCATCTCATTTCATTTGTGTCTTTCAACCTTTCTCTGTGTCCTTGTTCCGTTTTATATGGAATATATAATTATTGCTCATCTGTGCTCTAATTTTCCCTCTTTCACCTGCGTCAACAATACAAACTTGTGTCAGCCTATCACAGTACAAGCTGGGACATCACAAGTGCCTACACGATATTGCTGCCTTCGGAGTCTTCTGCCTGTCAATGTGGCAATCCCCATTAACCAAGCCTCCCATGTCCATCTCTGGAAAGTTTAAAGTATTTGGTTGGATGGATATAAAAAGATGAATTCATGGGATTTAACCTTGAAATACAATCAGAATCAGGTATATTATCCCTGGTATGTGTCATGAAATTTATTAACTTAGCAACAGCAGTTCTAGAATAATATAGAAAGAATCATTGGTTCAATGGCTCTAAAGGTAGTCATAGCCGAAGGGTGGTAGTGGGCACGAGCTCCCACTGCTAAACAAATGCTCTTCATGGCGTGCATCTCAAACAGCCTCTGACAACCAAGTCTAACTCCTGGCCTTCACGTGTGGCATAGTTCTCATGCCTGGCGGAGCTGTTCTCACTGACAGGAGAAGGGGCAAAGGTGGGCCACTGGCACCTTGAAACCAGTTGCTCCGGGCAGATGGGGCTCATTAACCACAGATGGTAGCTCATCTAGGAGAGGGAAAACTCCGATTTCAAAACTCCACTGCCTTGCGGCTATACCCGCTCACGGGAGAGGCTTTGGGAGTAAACCCCGAGGAAAAATCGAGAGTCAGAGTCTTGAAGGCGGCTGACTACTGTACCCAGCACTGGCACGGCAACTCCTGCGATGTTACTGGCACCAAACTGTATCGACTTTCGTTGTTCCTTTGGACCTGTCATCAGCATGGAGTGGGGGGGGGTCCCACTGCATGGGCAACAGACAGATCTCCATATCAACTCTGCCCTGGCTTGCGCCCTGGAGAGGCCACTCCAGTGACTACCAGAGGCGCAGTACCCATGGCCGACCATGACCGACGGAGGCCACCACCTCATTGGTTCAATGTCCATTTAGGAATAGTATGGCAGAGGGAAGAAGCGGGTCCAGAATTGTTGAGTGTGTGCCCTTAGGCTTCTGTACCTCCTTCCTGATGGAGGCTAGTACCCAAGATGGAGTTGACTAATTTTACAACTTTCTGTAGCTTCTTTCAATCCTGTGCTGTAGCTCCCTCCACCCCACATCAGACAGTGATGCTCTCCCTGGTACATCTATAGAAATTTTCGATTGTTTTAGTTGATAAACCAAACCAAATTTCTTCAAACTCCGTATGAAATATAGCCAGTGTCTTGTCTTCTTTACGGCAGCGTCAATATGTTGGGATCCTCAGAGATCTTGACACCCAGGAACTTGAAGCTGCTCACCCTCTCCATTTCTGATCCCTCTATGATGATTGGTTCGCATTCTCTCATCTTATCCTTCCCAAAGTCCGCAATCAGCTTTTTCGTCTTATTGACAATGAAAGCAAGGTTGATGCTGCAACATTACTCAACTAGCTGGTATATCTCACTCCTGTATGCACTCTCTTCTCCATCTGAGATTCTACCAACAATGGTTGTATCATTGGCAAATTTATGGATGGTATCTGAGCTATGTCTAGCCACACAGACATGGATATAGAGAGAATAGAAAAGTGTGCTAAGCACATACCCCTGAGGTACGCCAGAGTAGATTGGCAGTGAGGAGGAGATGTTATCACCAATCCGCACAGATCGTAGTCTTCTGGTTAGGATGTTGAGGGTCCAATTGCAGTGGGGGTGGAGGGTACAGAGACCTAGATTCTGAACTTACCAATCAGGCTTGTGCAAATGACGGTGTTAAACACTGAGCTATAATCAACAAAGAGCATCCTCACATAGGTGTCTGTATTGTCCAGGTGATCTAAGGCCGTGTGCAGACCCATTGAGATTGTGTCTGCCGTAGACGTATTGTGGTAATAGGGAAATTGCAATGGGCTAATTGCAAGAGACTGAAGATGGTGGAATCAGGAGTAACAAACAGTTTGCTGGAAGAACTCAGCAGGTTGAGCAGCATCTGTGAGGAGAGAATGAATTTTTGACATTTCAGGTCCTGGTGCATGGTTTTGACCAGAACAAAAACTCATCAATTCCATTCCGCAAATGCTACTCAACCTGCTGAGTTCCTTCACCAGATGATTTGTTAGGTGAGGCAGTATCTTACCACCTTTAAACATAGACACCAACACAAGGGCAGCAACACTTGGTGGAATGGGCCAATTGGCCAGTGCTTTCTGATTCAAATTCCTGCTTCAAAGCTGATAACCCAGTCCCAGTGCCATTACCTCTGCCCAGACCTCATCAAGTATGCAAGGAAGCCGATACAAGAGGCACAGGAAACTTGTGCTATGAAATTCTAACTGAGGGGTAGGTGTTGCCATGGGCTCCTGTAAGGAAGGTAGAACAGCTAATAGAAAAGAAAGCTCCCATTCACATGTGTACAGGATGAAGTTGATAGGCTTTTGTTATGACAACTTAAATTCATCAGCAGGAAAAATGTTGATGTTTTGGTTGCCAGTAAGGTAAAAATAAAAGTAAACATATAGTCATAGAGCACTACAGGGCAGAAATAGGCCTATTGACCCATTCAGTCTATGGCAAAGTATTATTCTGTGTAATCCCATTGACCTGCACCTGTCTGATAACCTCCATACCCCTCCCATCCATGTACTTATCCAAATTCATAGAGAAAACAAGTATATTGCTGACAATAACTACATGGACAACTGTATTGGTGGGGTAATGAGCAGAGAGTTGAAATACCTAATCAACTTTAAAAGGTTAAAAGGTCAAAGTTTGGAAGGACAGGAAATACGTAGATGACAGTGAACAAATAGGATACAATGGTTGTACTCTTTCCTCTCCCCCCTTCTTATTCTAGACCTTTACCTCTTCCATCAATCACCTCCCAGCTTCTCACTTCATCCCACCTTCCCCCTTACCTATTGCTTGTCAGCTTGTACTCCTTTCCCTCCCACCCTCCATCTTATTCTGACCTCTTCCCCAGGCCTGACGAAGGGTCTTGGCCCAAAATGTCGACTGCTTATTCCCTTGCATCGATGCTGCTTAACCCGGTAGGCACAAACTGTAAGGTAGTTTCTCATGACCGAACGCATAGATTTTCTGAAGCTTGTTGTGAAGGAACTGCCACCTGGTCACATTAAAAGGTAAAAGTTCAATGAAAATAAAGAAAAACAACAGATTCCAGAACAAAAACAGAAAACGGTGCTGACACTCAACAGGTCAGACAGGATCTGTGGGTGTGGAACAAGAAATGGAGTTGTGGTTTCAGGTCAAAGACATTGTCACTCTGTCAGAATGTCAGAGTGAAGGTCAATATTTCTTGGCAACTCGTGCAATTAAAGCCAAGAGCAAAGTGGTTCAGAAGTGTTGAAAGTGCAGATCACCAGCCACATATCAGCTCTTAAAAGCGTATTGAATAGTGAGCTTGGGCAACACAGTGATGGGATGTGCTGCCCTGATACCAGTGAAGGAATGGCTCACTTCAACACTGAGTGCCACATTCTGAAGTACCACCTTTCAGATGAAACATTATACTAAAGCGATGTGGGGTTCCTCATATGTACTAAAGATCCCTTCCCAATGAGATGTCCCCACTTCTGATTCAAAGCAGCATAAGGAGATATCACTAGGTTCCTTGCCAATATTCATCCCATTCAGCACTACCAAAAGCACCTTATAAGGTTATTATTCTATAGCTATTTTGGCACGTTGCTTTCAAGACTGCAAGGTGTGGAATAGTTCCACCATTCACACAGACAGCATTGACAGTAGCACTCCAGTTTCCCAAAGTTCTGCTGTAGGTCGTCCATGTTTCAGAGTGTGAGACTCCACATGAGATCTAAAGGATACACTACTGAACAGGACACTATAGCACAGAACAGGCCCTTCAGCCCAAGATGTAGTGGATCAAAGCAGCACAAGACAACCATAGCTTCTCGAGCAGGGGTTTCAAACCTTTTTTATGCCACGGACCAATACCATTAAGCAAGGGGTCCGTGAACCCCAGGTTGGGAACCCCTGTTCTGCAGCGATTGGAATCATTATTTCACTACTCATGATGGTGAACAAACACTTTCGACTCTCAGAGCTTAGCTGACATTATTTATTCGAGTTTGTGGTTTGCGCCACAAATAGCATGGCATCCATGTCTCAGGAGGAAAGATCTAACCCACGATGGTCAGCACTATGTGACACACCAGAAACTCACACTCAACTAGTATCAGCTTCACAGTAGACCTGTGGGAAGAGAAATAGCCATAGCACTCTAGGTCGAAGATCCTTTGTCAGACAAAGTGCTACTGAAGGGTCTTTGAACTGAAACATTATTATGTCAATGACAATAAAACAGATTCTGATGCTGATAATAGTTATTGATGAGGAGATATTTATGTCAGTTACATTTGTAAGGCCTAATGAAATGGCAATGGAAATTTCATATTTGCTGGCATGCCTCCAGTTGTGTACTTTATATAGCAATTCATGCTTCCAATTATCTTCACCCCGACAGTCAAACAACACAGAATCAGGACCTTTGCCCAGAATATCAAGTACCCATCTACCTTAATTCCATTTACCAGCATTGGCCCAGAGCTGACTATAATTTAGTAAATCAAGTATTTGTTCAGATTCGTCTTGAGTGTTGTAAAGATTAAATTCTTTAAATATTAATTTTATTTCTCACATGTAGTTCAAATTATACAATGAAATGCATCATCTACATCTGCATCAAATCAGCAAGGATTGTGCTGGGGGCAGCCTGTACTTTCAGCACCAAAATAGTATGTCTCTAACTCTCTAACTTTAACCATATGTCTTTGGAATGTGGGAGGAAACCGGAGCACCTGGAGGAAACCTGTGCAGTCACAGAAAGAATGTACAAACTCCTTACAGACAACGACTGGAATTGAACCCTGATCATTCCTGTCTCCATCTCCTTCTCTGACTGTGCATTGCAGATTGCAACCACCATCTGTGTGGAAAAATAGTATTTTCCTCAAATCTTCTCTAAATGTTTTATTCCTCATGCTCTTTGGTCATAGACATCTCTGCCAAGGGGCAAAGGGGTATGGCACAAACTAGAACTGGATCACAGAAACCTTCTTTTGCTATGAAGAAGAGGTTGTTGATGATTCCGTGAACAATGGCAGATGTTGCTGTTGGTGTTAGGGTGAGTGCAACACGATTACAGCTCAGCAGGTCCCAGAATTCGGAGTTAAATTCCAGCACCATTCTGCCAGGAGTCTCCGTACATCCTCCCTCTAGAAAACATGGGTTTTCTCCGGGTCCTCCGGTTTCCTCTCACCTTCAAAAGACCTACCAGCTAGGTTAATTGGTCATTGTAAATTGGCTCGATCAGGTTTGTCGGGGCTTGCTTGGGCGGTGTGGCTCGAAGCGCTCAAAGGGCTTACTCTGCGCTGTATTGCTAAATAAAATGCACCTAGGTTGACCTTCTCTCTCTTTCCAAGGGAGATTTGTCCTGCTGAGGAGGTGGCTTACTTTATCGAACCACTATTCTTCATAAACACAAGAACATCTGCAGATGATGGAAATCCAAAGCAGTGCACATAAAATGCTGGAGGAACTTAGCAGGCAGCATCTATAGAGAAGAGTACAATGGATGTCTCGGCCCGAAACCTCAAACACTATTCTTCATGCTGGGAGACTAGGGTAAAGAAGTTAATCTACAAGAATCATCAAGGCCTTTGCTGGATTGCATCACAAGGCTCCCTCTCCACAAAGTGACTCACAAAATGGAAAGCTAGTTTGAGAATTTCAATGGTCTGACCAAATATCACCCAAAGTCTCATTGCTGTTTGGATGACAATAGGGTGTCATTTACCAAAGCTGCTCTGCGCATCTCTGCTCTGCCATCAACCATTTTGTCACATTGAACTGGCTGATCAGGATTGCCTGGGGATAAAGAATCTTAACTGCTTGCTGAAGAGCACACATTGACATGTAGAATGATGGGCGGGAAAACTTGACTGCTCAAAGAACTTTAAGTTGTGTTTTCCCAATTCATTACCATACCAATGGCTCCCTCTACCCAGGGGAATCCACTCACTCCAAGCACCTTCCTCGACCAGTGCTTAATTAGTCATAATTGATCAATCATTATGTTGTGCCACCACCTCACTGCCATGCTGTGTGACTCACTTAAGGCACACAGCTAAAGGTTACGGTAGGGTCACAGGAGGAAAATGGGGAACGAGTTTTGACAAAAGGCTCCCAGCCACACTTCCCCCACTTGGAAACGCCGCCGTGCCTTTCTTCAGGTTCCTCCATGTCCCACCATCCCATGCCTGGGCAATCTCCTTCTGCCTCATAAACCACTACGCCTCTGCGGGGCAGCGCGGTAGCACAGTGGCTAGCAGGAATTGAACCTGGGTACAAGTGACCTGGGTTCAATTCCTGCCGCTGCCAGTAAGGAGTTTTTACGATCTGCCTGTGGCTGAGTGGGTTCCCTCCGAGTGCTCTGGTTTCCTCCTGCAGTCCAAACACATATTGGTTGGTAGGTTATCTGGTCATTATAAATTGTCCAGTGATCAAGTTAGGAATAAATCGGAAGGGCCTGTTCTATGCTGTATGTCAATAAATAAGCATTTTAAAAAAATGTCCTCATCCCAGCCTCCTCAGATTTAATCACTCCAACACTGACAGCTGTGACTTCCTACTTCGTGCTGAGCACTTTTTCCCATCAAGCCATTCAGCCCATCAATTCCATGCTGGCCATCATCCTCCCATTTAAATAGGCCCACTTTATATTCTGAAGACACAAGAGGCTGAGGTGCAGGAACCTGGAATCATAAACAATCTGCAGAGAACCTCAGTAGGCCGAGCAACAGCTGTGGGGGGAAGAGAACTGTCAATGTCTCGGATCGAAACCCTGCATCAGGACTGGTCCCACTGAATTCCTCTGGCAGATTTTTATTCTTCTCAATTCTCATTAACTCCCTCAGATTCTTTTGCTTACCTAGATGTGAAGAGCGTTTTATAGTGGCCAATTAAACTACCAACCCATACATCTCCAGGCTGCGCAGGAAATTGGAGCATCTGAAAGAAGCACACACAAAATGCTGGAAGAACTCAGCAGGTGAGGCAGCATCTATGGTGAGAAATAAAGAGTCGACCTTTCAGACCAAGACCCTACACGCTGCATTGACACCTGATGGCGGAACACGAACCCATGCTCAGGTCCACAACTCCACCCTGATTAAAGGGTTAAACAAGGTTAAATAGTTAGGGGTGAGAGTGGTAAATGAACGGGTGTTCAGTACCTTCTGCCTCTGTTTGACCGGTCTCCTTCTCTTCTTGCTTCTACCGTTAGGCAGAAGGGGCAGGATCTTGGGTTCCATGCTGCCAGGTTCAGGAGCAGTTGTTGCCGTGCAGCCAATCTTAGCGCTGTATGAGCTCTGCTGCGGCGAACTCATTTTCAGGGATTCTGCAGTTCATGCCCCGTGTGCTCTTGTTCACTTTTGTTTTACTATTTGCGTGATGTGATCAAGGCACTTCAGCACTATAGTGGCTCTGCAGCTGTGGTCTGCGACCATTGCCACCCGCCTCAGCGCTAAAATGGCTCCGTGGCTCTGGCCTGCAGTCATCGGACTCCTGGACCAACTTCATTGGCCTCAGCGCTGGACAGCTTCTGTGGCTATGGATTCCCTTTCGCAGACTCTGCGGTTAATGCTTCGTGTATTTTTATATTATCGTTTGCACGATTTGTTCTTTTTTTTGCACATTGTCTTTTTGTCCGTTTTTAAGATGTTCTATTGTGCTTTTTTGTTTTGTGGCTGCCTGCATGAAGATGAATCTCAAGGTTGTGTACGGTATACATACTTAAATAATTAATGTACTTTGAACTTTAATCTTTGTAGTAGTGTGCAGTGTGTACTGTCTCCAAAAACCCTGTATAGATAGATAGATTTTTTTGACCCCAAAGTAAATTACAGTGTCATGGTAGCATTATAAGCTCACAGATATACAAATATTAGAAGAGAAGTAAGAAAAAATTTTAAAAAGTTACCTTAAAAATAAGATGCACAAATTTTACAAGATATACAATATTTCCAGGTTCACACTGATAAGATGGAAGTGCAAGAATTTCCATAATATTATGCAGTAATGGGTGCACATTCACACCATCCAGGTAAGAAGTGATGGCAATATTGCACAGGGAGTCCGTGATAGCAGGGTGTGGTATACAGAACTAAACAGAGCTTAAACAGCTCCCCAGCTATAGGTTGACACAACTTAGAGCCCAATGGCTGAGGGTAAGAATGACCTCATATAGCGCTCTTTGGGGCAGTGCAGTTGTCTTAGTCTATACTAAAAGTGCTCTTCTGTTCAACCAAGGTGGCATGCAGGGGGTGAGAAACATTGTCCAGAATTGCCAGGATTTTCTGGAGAGTCCTTTCTTCTACGACAGTCTCCAATGTGTCCAGTTTGACTCCTATAACACAGCCAGCCTTTCTAATCAGTTTATTGAACCTGTTGGCATCACCCATGCGGATGCCATTGCCCGAGCACACCACTGCATAGAAGATTGTACTTCTTTCTTCTAAGCTCCTGCAAGTAGAGGCCCAGAGTCATCAAACACTCCTCATGCATCAACCCTTTCATTCCCTGGTCATCTACACAGCTCAATTGTACATTTGTAATGATCCTGATGAAAATAAGGCACAAGGAAAAACAAAACCACATGTAGGTAGATGAATACATTTATTGATCCCAAATGATTTTATTGTCACAGTGGCATCACAAGTCAACAGATATACAAATGTACAAATATTAGAAGAGAAGTAAGAGAAAATAAAAAATAAGTTACCTCAAACAGTCTAACAAGAGGACTATCACTTCCCTGGCTATAGGTTGACTCATTATAGAGCCTAAAGGCCAAGGGTAAGATTGACCTCATATAGCGCTTTTTGGAGCAGTGCAGTTGTCTTAGTCTATTACTAAAAGTGCTCTTCTGTTCAACCAAGGTGGCATGCAGAGGGTGAGAAACATTGTCCAGAATTGCCAGGATTTTCCATAGGGTCCTTTGTTCTATCACAGCCTCCAGTTTGTCCAGTTTGATGCCTATTGGCATCACCCATGCTGATGGAATTGCTCCAGCACACCACCGCATAGAAGATTGTACTGGCAACAACAGACTGGTAGAACATGTGAAGGAGAGGCCTGCAGACTCCAAACGACCTCAGTTTCCTCAGGAAGTAGAGGCAGCTCTGGACCTTCTTGTACACAGCCTCTGTGTTGGTGTTCCACTCAAGTCTGCCATTCAGGTGCACCCCCAGGTACTTGCAGGTGCTGATCACATCCATGTTCTCACCATCAACAGTAACAGGGAGTAGTGCAGGCTTTATCTTCCTAAGGTCCATTTCCTTTGTCAGACAATTCATCTTGCACCATTTGACAAAGTCCTGCACCAGGGCCCTGTATTCATCCTCCCGTCCTCCCTTTATACACCCAACCATTGCTGAGTCATCAGAGAATTTTTGCAGATGACATGACTCAGTGCTGTATCTAAAGTCTGAGTATACAGGGTAAATAGGAAGGGAGCCAATACAGTCCCCTGTGGGGCCCCAGTACTGCTTTTAGCTATGATCTGAAGCCTCACCAACTATGGTCTGCCAGTTAGGTAGTCCATTATCCAGGACACAATGGAAGTACTAACCTGCATTGAATGGAGCTTCCCTCTCAGCAACGAGGGCTGAATGGTATTAATGGCACTTGAAAAATCAAAAAGCATGATCCTCACAATGCTGCCCTGCTTATCCAAATGGGAGTAGGCCCAAAGAGTCATTCCAGGTGAGGTGACACTTTATCTGTGAGTCTTTTGGGGTCACATACTGTGGCTGGTGCTCCCGGTGTGGCCTCCTGTATATTGGTGAGACCCGATGTAGATTGGCAGACCGCTTCATCGAGCACCTATGTTCTGTCTGTCAAAAAAAGTGGGATCTCCCAGTGGCCATCCATTTTGATTCTACTTCCAATTCCTATTCCCATTCCAATATGTCTATCCATGGCCTCCTCCACTGTCGTGATGAGGCCACAGTTAGGTTGGAGGAACAGCACCTTATAGTCCGTCTGGGTAGCCTCCAACCTGATGGCATGAATATTGATTTCTCGATTTTCCGGTAATGTCTCCCATTCCCTTTTCCCTTTCCCACCTTATCTCCTTGCTTGCCCATCACCTCCCTCTGGTGCTCCTCCCCCCTATTCTTTCTTCCATGGCCTTCTGTCCTCTTCTATCAGATTCCCCCTTCTTCAGCCCTGTATCTCTTTCACCAATCAACTTCCAAGCTCTTTACTTCATCCCTCCCCACTCCTCAGCTTTTTTTCTCCAGTCCTGCCAAAGGGTCTCGCATGAAACATCGACTGTACTCTTTTCTGTAGATTCTGCCTGCCCTGCTGAGTTCCTACAGCATTTTATGAGTTTTGCTTGGATTTCCAGTATCTGCAGATTTTCTCTTGTTTGGGAGTAGGCTCTGTTGAGGAGATAGATGACAGCATCATTGACTCCAATATGCTCCAGGGATGCAAACTGCAGGGGATCCAGGGCTAGTCTGACCAGAGGTTGGTGGTGAGCCAGGACCAATTTCTTTGGAGTCTTCATGATGTGTGAGGTCAGGGTCACTGGATGGTAGCCATTCAAGACTTTCGGTCGGCCCTTCATGGGTACTGGAACCACACATGATGTTTTCCAGGCTGAGACTCAGACTGAAAATGTGCTGGAGAACTCCATGCAATTGCTCAGCACACTCCTTCAGGACCTTAGGGTTCAGTCCCAATATTTTACCACGTCAGAGTTCCCCAGGGCCCTTCCCACCTGCTCAGTAGTGTACATGATACACATCTTAAATCTGTCAACAAACAATCTGCTGGAGAAACTGTGGCAGGGAGAAAGGAATTGCCAACATTCAAGGTTGAAACCCTGCATCAGAACTCAAATCTGACCCCTCTATCACCCAAAAGAGACATTAGGTGCATTGGACTGGGCCAGCAGCAGTTTCCCCTTCAGTTAAAACGACTTCCTGACTTGGATTATCAAGGAGTCAAAATCATGGAGCTTCCTCCCCAAAGCATTGTGGGAACACCTTCACTGGACCTTCTGCAGCAGTTCGAGAAGATGGCGCTCCTCCACCTTTTCAGGGCCAGTTAGGTACTGCCATAAATTCTGGCCTTTTCAATTGCCAGATTCAAATAAAATGAATCAAATTATTTAAAATAAATATACATTAGACAGGAAAGTCTTCAAAAGGCTATGCCTGAAGAAGGTGACATCCAGCATTAAGGACCCTCACCATCCTGGACATGCCCTCTTCTCATTGCAGCTGTCAGGGAGGAGATACAGGGGCCTGAAGATACACACTGAAAGATTCAGAAATAGCTTCTTACCCTCCACCACTGGATTTCTGAATGAATAATGAGTCCATAAACACTACCTCACTCCTTGATGTCAATTTTCGCTACTTATTCAGTTTGCTTACATTTATTTTTAACCTGTAGCAAATTGCTTGTGTATTGCACTGTACTGCTGTCGCAAAACAACAAATTTCATGACGCTATGTCTGTGATAATAAACTTGATTCTGATTCTGAAAGGAAGGAGGAGGCCTTGTCACTGAAAATTGTAAATTCAAGTCTGCATTGAATTTATTGTTCCGTTTTGCCGGCACAAATGAGGGGCCCAATTTGGAATCTTGTTCTTCAGTTGATGATCTGTGTCACAATCACTTTGTGACTTGCAGCATTTGACCAGTAAATGGATCCTAAGGGCTCTTTCATCTTTGTTTGCCGAGAGGGTGGTTTTGATTAGGGCACGGAATGAAGAACACTAGACCATCAGCTATAATTAGAGGCTCCATTCCTTCCCCCTCCTCTGTAACCCCAGCTGTTTTTTGAGAAGTCTGGGGAAAGATTCATTTGCTGTCACTGATCTACGAACTAGGTCAGAGGTTAGCAGAAGGTCAGGCTGTGACAGAAGCCGACAATTTGATTCCCCTGTTGTCTGCTGGGAGTCCAACAGGTGGCATGACATCACCACACTTTCAAGAATATGGATGGAACGTTAAACTCATTTGAAGGCAAGCGAGTGTAAAATACTTTTATACACACTTGACTCACCCAAAACAATTCAACCCCCTTTGGCTTATTTCAGGATCAAACGAAGGAGCCGCTTTCACAAAAAAGAGAGCTGGTATTTTGCTTGAGAGAAAAGCTCACATCTCTAAATGGATTTTAAATTAAAGAAATGTGTATGGGACGGGTTCAGCTGCATTACATGTGAATTCCATCCCTGTGTGTGAAATCATCAGATGTTTATCTTGAACCTTCAATGTTTGTTCTTGTTAACTGTTCTCATATCCTCTCAGCATTTGGCTTTAATATCTTAAATGCTTTTTTAAGCTAACTCCTGTCTGCCCTGACTAATTTCCTCTCTAGCTGAGAGATCAGAGGCTTTCCTCGCCGCTGTTCCTTTGCACCGGTGAAACCCCTCGTAATCCCGCTGCTTGTCTACAATTAATCTTTCCAGTTGCCACATTATTAACACTACCACCCACAGACTGAGAACGCTTGAGCTCCACTGGACATTTACTCCTGCGGGAGAGGCTAGAACGTCAATCAAGCTCTGGTCAGAAAGTTCCCTGCTGTCAACATCAGAGATTTCATACCCTTCCGACTGCTGATCAAACGTTTCTTTCCTGGAAGATTAATTCACAATCCCACCCATTTCCTCCCATATCCTCTCTCCTTTTAAGTTTATTCAATGACCCATCCTGTATTGAAGGAAGAGGCTCTGGAACCCTTTAAAAATCGAGCAAAGCAAAATAGAAATCCCATGTGCTGTAAAATTTATTTTCCCTTTAAAGCTGATCAGATTAGGCATGACCAACAAGGGTTCTCTTTGATCATACGCTATGGAATTTCACACGAAAAAATAATCACGGGACAAGGCTGATTTGGTTGACAGGGCTACAGTAAACCTCCTTACAAGCTAATCGATTTTGCTTTGATATCCTTTTGTCATTCTTTTCTCAATTGGCACTAAGGCACTTTGCAAGCTACCCGATGCAAACCTGCTGAGACCCATGTATCTATCTAGTCATTCATCATTCTGTTTGAAAGCATTGTACAGTAATGTGAATAACATCTTTAGAAAGCTCTTTTCTATCTAACCTTAAGCCAACAAGCATCTTATGAATTTACCCAAAACACATGAAAAAGAAACAGATTCTTTACAATTAATTCGGGAAGACCCTGAATTAATTCAGCCATCAGACACCTGAACCAGTGTGAATGACTTCACTCACCTCAACTCCAAACTGACTCTATAATCAATGGACCCACTTTCAAGGACTCCATAAATCATGCTCACAGTATTACTCATATATAATGTTTTGTATTTGCACATTTTGTTTTCTTGTGCACATTGGTTGTTAGTCAGCCTTTGTTTGTATGCAGCTTTCCATTGATTCTATTGTATTGAATGCCTGCAAGAAAATTAATCTCAGGGTAGTATATGGTGCCCTATACATTATTTGAGAAATCTACCTTGAAGTTTGGACGTCACGCCACACCCTAATCTGAGCAGAAGAGGGTGCTACATTACAGATGTTTGGTCAAAATGTCTGATTAGCGTGAGGTGCCACGGTGGCCACCCCAACCCTATAGACTCACTAATCTTGCCAAATGCATGACAAAAGCCAAGCGTCAATTATTTCTTTCATTGCTTCTTATTTAAGGTAGTATTGCAAAATGTAATGCATATGACCACAGATTTGGATTTATAACAAAAATATCCCAAGGCAGTTGACAGAAATGTCAAGAAAATATGACACTAAGTCAGAAAAAGAGACATTAAATTAAGTAATTAAAAGCTTGATCAAAGAAGTTGGTCTTAAGGCGTGACACAAAGACTGAGGAATCCCAGAGTTTAGGGTTGAGTTGGCTGAAGGAGTGGTTATTCACATCAGAGCTTCAGCAAACAGAATGCGTCCTGAAGTTATGAAGAGATAATCACATGCATTTACAAAAAGAGATTAAACACAAGTATTTTCTAAAGAATCCTTTATATTGGAGATATAATTATTTATTATGATAACCAGATTAAGACAACTTTCTTATCAGACTGATGATCTCGGCATAAAATTGTATATGCAATGTATGCTGGATTCCCAGAAAAGCATCGACAGCCTCCACCACCTATGTGAATAAGGTGTCTACTTTTCCATTTGGTTCAGAAGGATGGAAAGGATCTCATTAAACTCCCCAGATACTGAAAGGCCGAGATAGAGTGGATGAGGAGAGGATGTTTCCATTAGTAGGGGAGTCCAGGATCCTAGGCAGAGATTCAGAATAAAGGGACATCTCTTTAAAATTGAAATGGAGGAGGGATTTCTAGGTATCAGTACTGCCTAACTGCACCAGCTGTTATATCTTGTAACTCCAAACATAAAACTAATTGAAAGAAAAACAAGGAGCTGAGATTAATGTGTCTACTTCATTCTTAATTTAGTGATGCAAGGACTTATGATGTGGTGGCGTAATAACGTAAGCCATTCAAGTTCTTTTACACAAAGCCCATAATGATTTATTTAAGCAAACAGAATACTTAATGAAACAATATATTTACATATCGCTTCAGAGAGTGCTGCTCGGGGTTTCTGCGTTTTAGATGTGAACTTGGACTATAAAATCTTTTTCTTTCAGTCTTACAGTTTTCATATTCTGCGTTATCTCACCCGATCTGCTCAGTATTTTGTGTGTAGGAAGGGGGATTTGGGGGTCAATGTGCCTGATCCATTTTGTTCATTTTCCTGTGCCAGGGAGCGACTTAGGGGTTAATGTGCCTGATCTGTTTGGTTCGTTTTTTTGTGCAGGAGGAGGGATTTGGGGGTTGATGTGCCTTTTCCATTTTTGTTTGTTTTTTTTGCGGGGAGGTGGGATTTGGGGGGGGGGGGGTGGTCGATGATCATGCTGTCTTTCTTTCCTTTCTTGGTTTCATGTCCAACAGGAGAATTGAAGAATTTCAGAGTTGTATACTTCAGTAATAAAATGAACCCTTGAACCTTTGAACCATTGAAGATTACTCAAATATTACTGAAATATTAAATACACAAACACTAGCGATGAGGGTTCAATCCTGACCTCAGGTACTGACTGTATGGAGTTTGTATGACCCCTATGAACATGTGCGTTTCTCCTTGCAGTTCCAGTTTCCTATCACAACTGAAAAACATGCAAGCTAGCAGGATAATTGATGACTGAGAATTGCTCCCAGTATGTAGAAGAGTGGTTGAACTGTGGGGTGGGGGGAAATTGATGGGAATTTGGGGAGAATATAATGGACTTGAAGAAAATTAGTGCAAGAGAAAGTGATTGGAAGCTAGGGCAGAATCAATGAGATAAAGGGCCTATTTCAATGCTATGGCTGTCTTTGTTGTATTGGTAGATCAATTGGCAATGGCAAATTACCCCTTAGTGTAGGTATGTGACAAGGTCTTTGACGGGTGTGTGCCACAGGAAACAAGTTGCAGTGTTCCAGAGCAAATGGGACTAATATAATCTGTGAGCTAGGATGAACTTGATGGGCCAAATAACCTTCATTTGTATGGATTAATTTTCATTTTAACAACCTGCCATTAGTATTTTGGGGGGATACTTTGTTTCCAGCTACTGCTCACCTGTGGGCCAGTATGGACTTGATGGGCCAAATAACCTTCATCTGTGTTAATTCATTTTCATTTTAATTACCTGCCATGAGTGGTTTTATTTTGGTGGGGAGACGTTAGGGAAGCTTTTCTTTTTGTGTTTTGGTCTCCTGTGCTCTTTTTAAAAAAGTCTGACTAATTAAGTTCTTCAAGCCATTCTTCCTCTACATGTGCAGTTTACTCTGAGTCAACTATATTACTCATCTTCCTCTCGCACTCGCCCAAACATCTCTCTTGTGTCATGTTTCACTTCTGTTTATTGCAACTGTCTTCTATTAATAATGGGTTTCAGAATATATCATCCATATTGATGAACAAAGTTATACAAGTACTAAGCATTCAAATGTACAACATTGAATCCTAACTCTTCCTAGTAACTCAGATGAGGTCAGAGAGTTGCATTTCTTGGCACAAGTGTATATCATTCTAGTCCCTATGCAACATACACTCAGTGGCCACTTTATTAGGTACCTCCTGTGGCCAAAGTTGTGACCACTGAGTGTATGTTTGTGGTCTTCTGCTGATGTAGCCCGTTGACTTCAAGGTTCAACCTGTTATACATTCAGAGACAATCCTCTGCACACCACTGTTGTAACATGTGGTTATTTGAGCTACTGTCGCCTTCCTGTCAGCCTAAACCAGTCTGGCCATTCTCCTCTGACCTCTCTTATTAACAAGACATTTTCACCCACCGAAGTGCTGCTCTCTGGATTTTTTTTTGTTGTTTCACGCACCATTCTTAGAATCAGAATCAGAATCAGGTTTATTATCACCGGAATGTGACGTGAAATTTGTTAACTTAGCAGCAGCAGTTCAATGCAATACATAATGTAGCAAACAGAGAGAGAGAAAAATAATAATAATAATAAATAAAATAAAACATAATAAATAAACAAGTAAATCCATTACATATATTGTGTAGATTATTTTTAAAAATGTGCAAAAACAGAAATACTGTATATTAAAAAAAAGTGAGGTAATGTTCAAAGCTTCAAAGTCCATTTAGGAATCGGATGGCAAAGGGGAAGAATTTGTTCCTGAATCGCTGAGTGTGTGCCTTCAGGCTTCTGTATCTCCTACCTGATGGTAACAATGAGAAAAGGGCATGCCCTGGGCGCTGGAGGTCTTTAATAATGGACACTGCCTTTCTGAGACACTGCTCCCTAAAGATGTCCTGGATACTTTGTAGGCTAGTACCCAAGATGGAGCTGACTAGATTTACAACCTTTTGCAGCTTCTTTCGGTTCTGTGCAGTAGCCCTTCCATACCAGACAGTGATGCAGCCTGTCAGAATGCTCTCCACGGTGCAACAATAGAAGTTTTTGACCGTATTTGTTTACATGCTAAATCGCTTCAAACTCCTAATAAACTATAGCCGCTGTCTTGCCTTCTTTATGACTACATCAGTATTCTGGGATCGGGTTAGATCCTCAGAGATCTTGACACCCAGGAACTTGAAGCTGCTCACTCTCTCTACTTCTGTTGCCTCTACGAGGATCGGTACGTGTTCCTTCATCTTACCCTTCCTGAAGTCCACAATCAGCTCTTTCATCTTAATGATGTTGAGTGCCAGGTTGTTGCTGCGGCACCACTCCACCAGTTGGCATATCTCACTCCTGTACGCTCTCTCGTCACCACCTGAGATTCTACCAACAATGGTTGTATCGTCAGCAAATTTGTAGATGGTGTTTGAGCTATGTCAAGCCACACAGTCATGTATATACAGAGAGTAGAGCAGTGGGCTTCTGAGCGACAACTGAACCTCTTGACCATGTTTGCATGCTTTTATGGATGGAGTTGCTGCTACATGAATGGCTGATTAGATATTTTTATTAATGAGCAGGTGTACAGGTGTCTCTAATAAAGTGGCCACTGAGGGTATATTGACAGAAGGTTTTATTAACTTGTTGATGAACTTATGGCAAGTAACATCAGTCTCATGAACAACTTCCGAGTGAAAGTTCACACCAGTGAAAAGAGGCACAGATCAAGTGGATTATCAGAGACTCTTTCCCAGGATGGAAATGGCTAATACGAGCAGCCATAATTTTAAGTTTGGGGGAATGATAATGGTAAGTTCTTTACACAGAGAGTGGTAGATGAGTGGACATACTGTCAGGGGGAGTGGTAGAGGCAGATACGTTCGAGGCATTTAAGAAACTCTTAGATAGGCACTTTGATGATAGAAATATGGAGGGCTTTGTAGGAACGAAGTAGTTCTATATGTCTGGAGCCTCACGAGATGGAGGAGATTTTAAACAGTTTTTTGCATCAGTATTTACTCAGGAAACTGGCATGGTGTATATGGAAGGAAGGGAAACAAGCAGTAGGGTCATGGAACATATAGAGGTTAAAGAGGAGGAGGTGCTTGCTGCCTTACAGCGAATAAAGGTAGATAAATGCCCTGGGCCTGACATGATATTTCCTCGGACGTTGAGAGAGACTAGTGTAGAAATTGCAGGGGCCCTGGCAGAAATATTTAAAATGTCCTTAGCCACCGGTGCAGTGCAGGAGGTAACTCATGTTGTTCCGTTGTTTAAAAAAGGCTCCAAAAGCAAACCAGGTAATTACAGGCCGGTGAGCTTGACATTAGTAATAGGTAAGTTATTGGAAGGTATTCTGAGAGATCGGATATACAAGTATTTGGACAGCCAAGGGCTGATTAAGGATAGTCAGCATGGCTTTGTGCGTGGTAGATCGTGTTTAACGAATCTTGTAGAGTTTTTTGAGGTTACCAAGAAAGTAGATGAAGGAAAGGCTGTGGATGTTGCCAACATGGACCTTAGTAAGGCCTTTGACAAGATCCCACATGGGAGGTTAGTTCAGAAGGTTCAGATACTAGGTATCCACGGAGAGATTGTAAACTGGATTCGAAATTTGTTGTGTGGGAGCCAAGAGTGATAGTGGATGATTGCTTCTCAGACTGGAGGCCTGTGGCTAGTGGTGTGCCTCAGGGATCTGTGCTAGGATCGTTGTTGTTTGTTGTCTATATCAATGATCTCGATGATAATGTAGTAAATTGGATCAGCAAGTTTACTGATGACACTAAGATTGGAGGCGTTGTGGATAGTGAGGAAGGTTTTCAAAGCTTGCAGGGGGAACTGTACCAACTGGAAAAATAAACCAGAAAATGGCAGATAGAGTTTAATGGTGACAAGTGTGAAGTATTGCATTTTGGAAGGAGAAATCAAGGTAGGACATACACAGTAAATGGTAAGGCACTGAGGAGTGCGAAGGAGCAAAGAGATCTGGGAGTTCAGATACATAATTCCCTGAAAGTGGCATCAAAGGTAGACAGGGTTGTAAAGATGGCTTTTGGCATCCTGGCATTCATAAATCAAAGTATTGAGTATAGGAGTTGAGATGTTATGGTGAGGTTGTATAAGACATTGGTGAGGCCAAATTTGGAGTATTGTGTACAGTTCTGGTCACCTAACTATAGGAAGGATATCAGTAAGATTGAAAGAGTGCAGAGAAAATTTACTAGGATGTAGCCAGGTCTTCAGGAGTCGAGTTACGTGGAAAGATTGAGCAGGTTAGGACATTATTCCTTGGAGTGTAGAAGAATGAGGTGAGATTTGACAGAGGTTTACAAAATTATGAGGGGTATAGACAGAGCAAATGCAAGTAGGCTCTTTCCACTTAGATTAGGAGAGATAAATACGAGAGGACATGGCTTTAGGGTGAAAGGGGAAAGGTTTAGGGGGAACATTAGGAGGAACTTCTTCACTCAGAGAGTGGTGGGAATGTGGACCGAGCTGCCATCTAATGTGGTAAATGCCGGCTCACTCTTAAGTTCTAAGAATAAATTGGATAGATACATGGATGGGAGAGGTCTGACTGGGTGCAGTCAATGGGACTAGCGGAATAAAGTTTCGGCACAGTCTAGAAGGGCCAAATGGCCTGTTTTCTGTGCAGTAGTGTTCTACGGTTCTATGGTTCTAATGAAGGGTTAGATTAATCTTAGAGTAGGTTAAAAGGCTGGCATAGTATCGTCGGCCAAAGGGCCTATACTGCACTGTAGTGTTTTATGTTCTACTGTATGTTCTATGTTCTAAAGTGAATTCTATATCCAAGAATTGACTAGGTAGTTCAGCTCAACAATTCCTTCACAAGGACCACACAGATGGTACATTACTCATATCATATCTTTGTTAGGTGCCCATCAAATGCAAAGCCATACTTGTTTGCAATGAAGAAAGCATTATATTTCAAAAGCAGTAAAAACATATTTAATGATATAAAAGTTTTGAGCTTTGCCAGTTAAAAAAATAAGCTGTAGTTATTTCATTAGTGATGAAATAAGAAGTCTGCTTCTTTAATAAATCTACAAAATAACTCTGGCACAAAAGCAGTGAAATTTTGCAAGTGCAGAGCTGTGCTGAATAGGCCTGTAAATCTGATGAAAAATCATGACCAGTACATTTTCTCTTTGAATAAAAACTGAATTCATGACCTTCAAGATCCAAAGTGTATTGAAATGTACTGTAGAAAGATTTCTCCTTTTTAAAAAAGAAATATAATTGAGTTTGTATCTAACAAATCCCTTTAAGATTTGATCGATATAAGCATTTTCACCTTAACCTATAGCCAATGAAATGTACAATGGCATCATATTTTCATTTTATTTCGAGATACATATGGTAACAGGTCTTCTGGCTCAATGAACCCCCACCACCCAATTACATTCGTGTGACCAATTAGCACACTAAACTGCAGGTCTCTAGTATGTAGGAGGAAACTGGAGCACCCAGAGGAAACCCACATGACTACAAGGAGAGCATCCGAGCAGCTGCATCACTAGCTGGTTTGGGAATTGCACCGTCTCGGATCACAAGACCCTGCAGCGGATAGTGAGGTCAGCTGAGAAGATCATCGGGGTCTTTCTTCCCGCTATTACAGACATTTACACCACACGCTGCACCTGTAAAGCCAACAGCATTGTGAAGGAACCCACGCACCCCTCACACAAACTCTTCTCCCTCCTGCCATCTGGCAAAAGCATTCAGGCTCTTACGACCAGACTGTGCAACAGTTTCTTCCCCCGTGCCATCAGACTCCTCAATACACAGAGTCTAGACTGACATCTACATCATTTATTATTATATTGTAATTTGTCATCTACTGTGCCTATTGTCTTGTTTATTAATTATTGTACTGCCCTGCACTGTTCTGCGCACTTTATGTAGTCCTGTGCGGGTCTGAAGCTTAGTGCAGTTTTTATGTTGTTTTACGTGGTCTAGCGTAGCCTTGTGCTGTCTCACATAGTCTAGTGTAGTTTTGTGTTGTTTCATGTAGCACCAGGGTCCTGGAGGAACAATGATTCGTTTTTACTGTGTACTGCACCAGCAGCTTATGGTCGAAATAACAATAAACTTGACTTGACTTGAGAAAGTACAAACTCCTTTCAGACAGCAGTGGAACTGAATCTGGGTCACTGGGGCTGTAATAGCTTTACGCTACACAACTGTGCCACCAAAAGCTACATGCACATTTCTTTACTGTACATGGAAACTTACACACCAAAGAACTGAAAGTATTATCTATTGTAAACTAAATAATGACAATCTATTTCTGGTTATTAAGTTCAAATTCAATGTGCAAAGTAAACATTATCAAAGTATGTATATGTCACCATATACTATCTTGAGATTCATTTTTGCAGGCATTCACAATAGAACAAAGAAATATAAGATCATTTAAAAACTATACACAAAGACTGACAGACAACCAACGTACAAAAGACAAACTGTGCAAATAAAAAATACATAAATAAGTAAAAATGTACTGAAAACATGAGTTGTTGAGTTCTTAAAATTGAGTCCATAAGACATAGGAACAGAGTTAGGCCATTCAGTCCATCAAGTCAGCTCTGAATTCCATGGGTTGTGGAATTAAATCAGAGTTGAGATGAGTGAAGTAATCCATGCTGAGTCAGGAGCCTGAGGATTGAAAGCTTTATATTGTACCCTTGACCGTGTGGCTAAGCACAGCTCTAGTGCCATATTCAAATTTGCTGACGACACCATTGTCATTGGCCAAATCAAAGGTGGGGATGGTGACTGAAAATCTGCTACAACAACCATCTCTTACTCAATGTCAGCACGACCAACGAGCTGATTATTTACTTCAGTATACTTTATACTTTATTGTCGCCAAACAGTTGATACTAGAACGTACAATCATCACAGCGATATTTGATTCTGCGCTTCCTGCTCCCTGGAGTACAAATCAATAGTAAGTATTAAAAATTTAAATTATAAATCATAAATAGAAAATAGAAAATGGAAAGTAAGGTAGTGCAAATAAAAAACGAGAGGCAGGTCCGGATATTTGGAGGGTACGGCCCAGATCCGGGTCAGGATCCGTTCAGCAGTCTCATCATAGTTGGAAAGAAGCTGTTCCCAAATCTGGCTGTACGAGTCTTCAAGCTCCTGAGCCTTCTCCCGGAGGGAAGAGGGACGAAGAGTGTGTTGGCTGGGTGGGTCGTGTCCTTGATCACCCTGGCAGCACTGCTCCGACAGCAAGCGGTGTAAAACCGAACATCCATGAGCCAGTTCTCATCGGGGAATCAGAGGTGGAGAGGGTCAGCAACTTCAAATTCCTCAGTGTTATCAATTCAGAGGATCTGTCCTGCGTCCAGCACGTAAGTGGCATTACAAAGAAAGCACTGTAATAACTCTACTGTTTTCGATGTTTGTGAAGATTCAGCATGTCATCTAAAACTTCGACAATCTTCTATGTCTGGTTTTGACAATATTGAGTGGTTGCACCACTGCCTAGTATGGGAACACCAATGCCCTGTGAATGCCCGGAAGAAAATGAATGTCAGGGTTAGGTATGGTGACATATATGTACTTTGAATAATAAATCTACTTTTAACTGTGAACTTTGAATAACTGCTCAAAGTACCAAGGGTAACAACCGTTGTGGAGTACAAAGTAGTAGTGTTGTGGGGTGCCACGGTAGCATGGTGGCTAGCGCGATGTTTTTATAGCTCGGGGGGGGTTGGAGTTTTGAGTTCAATCCTGGCATCCTCTGTACATTCTCCCTATGAGATATGTGGGTTTTCCCTGGGCGCCCTGGTTTCCTCCTACAGTTCAAAGATGTATCAGGTAGGTTAATTGTCCCATAATTGGGTTAGGGTTAAATTGGGGTTGTTGGGGGTTGCTGTGCAGCGTGGTTCAAAGGGCTGAGGGGTCTATTCCACACTGTACCTCTAAATAAAATAAAATAAATTAACAATCACTTTCAATGCAATGAGTCGATCTTTTTTTCAAATGATTAGCATTTTTTAAATAATTGTACACCCCATCTCCTTGGACTGGGTTGGTTTTGGGCTTTGGTTCAATTTGCTGATGCTTTGTTCCTATCATGAGCAAGTCCAGAAGTGACAGCCTGAATGGGCGCAACAGCAAACAGACCAAGGGAGTCAATTCTGACAACTACAAAACAGGTTAATAGATCAATAGCCCAATATGTGAACTCATTCCATATGGCCTTAAACATGCTATAACGCCTATGGTCCCTGCCCTGTCTGAACAACCTGCAGTAGACACCACGCAGGTAGCAGCAAAAATCCAAGTTCATTGGTGGGTAACTAACAAACACCAGTGTCTTCTCCCAAGGCTAAGGCCCATAACGTCAAAGCTTAATTCATAGTTCACCATCTTATAGACACCTAACGTGAGACTACATGCATAAACATTCCAGTTCAAACTCTGTCACAGCTAGAGCATTCAGAAACACTTTTAGCGTATTTTCTAAGGTCTCCTTCCAGACATCATTACTCACTGCCTCATGAACAGTCAAAGTGGAGAAAAGTTATACAAGAGGGAACTATGGACCTCCAGTTTTAGGAGGCCAAACAAAAGAAGTGCTCTACTACCAGCTACCCGCCCTCTTGCCTTGTCAAGCACCACCTGCCCCACATGCAGCAGAAAAGGCAGGACCCTACTGAACGATTCACCTGCTTCTCCACCCAAAGAACTGGAGTAGCAGCAGGCCAGCATTGATCCAAATAGGGTGCTGAAGAGGAAAAACGATGGATAGAGGGCGCAGTTGCAGTCCATGCTCCAGTTCCTTCAAGATCATCAAGTCACCATCCAGGAATTCCTCACCCAGACCAGTCTGGCACTTCAGACACTGCATAGTCATGGTGATAGGGAGAAAAGTGTTGATAAAGATCTTCACAGATACCAACCCAGAGTAACACACACAAAATTATGGAGGAACTCAGCAACCCAGGCAGCATTTATGGAAGGAAATAAATAGTCAATATTCCTGGCCGAAACCCTTCATTCCCATGCATAGACGCTGCCTGAACTGCTGAGTTTCTCCAGCATTTTGCATGTTACTCTTTGATTTCCAGTATCTGTAGAATCTCTTGTGTTCAGGCATTAACCCATTCAACTTTCTCAAGTAGCTCCCACACTTATATAGTGCGTTATCCATCTCAAAACTATTTCCAAACATATTATGCACAATTAAACTCTCCTTGAAATCAAAATAAGATGTCAAAATCAAGCTCTATGAAAACTGAAATTTACTGCTTTGAATGAAAGCGAAAATGTTTATTCTATGCTTGAAATTTACCACTTTGAGCTGTCTTTCCAGGTTCATTTGTTTATATGAAGCAGAAAGATTATCCTCAAATATTTAGAGATTTTAAAAATTAACTTTATTTGTCACATGCATTTTGAAATATTGAAACATACAATGAAATGTACCTTTTGTGTCAACAAACAACACATTCCAAGGGTCAGTCTGTGACAGTCACCATGCTTCTGGCGCTAACAGAGCATACCCACAACATACTAACCCATCCGTCTTTGGAATGTGGGTGGAACCCAAAGTACCTGCAGGAAACCCACACCTTCACAGGAAGAATGTACGAACTCCTTACAGACAGTGGCAGGAACCAAACCACGATTGATGGTGCTATAAACTTTACACTAACCGTTACAGTACCATGCACATGATATTTAATTCTATTGATAATACCAATATAAAATTTGCTATAGTATTGATAAAACTGAAAACATGACCAATTTCCTCTGCCTCTCTATGAATCCTTTCCATAAGACCATAAGTTATTGGAGCAGAAGTAGCCCATTCAGCCCATTGAGTCTGCTCCCCCATTCAATCATGGGCTAAACCAATTCTTCCAGTCATCCCCACTCCCCTGCCTTCTCCCCATATCCTTTGATGCCCTGGCTAATCAAGAACCTATCTATCTCTGCCTCAAATGCACCCAATGACTTGGCCTCCACAGCCACTCGTGGCAACAAATTTCACAGATTTACCACCCTCTGACTAAAGTAATTTCTCCGCATCTCAGTTCTAAAAGGACTTCCATCAACCATGAAGTCGTGTCCTCTTGTCCCAGACTCCCCTACCATGGGAAATAACTTTGCCATATCTAATCTGTTCAGGCCTTTTGACACTTGGAATGTTTTTATGAGATCCCCCCTCATTCTCCTGAATTCCAGGGAATACAGGTTAAGAGTTGCCAGGCGTTCCTCATATGGTAACCCTTTCATTCCTGGAATCATTCTCGTGAATCTTCTCTGAACCCTCTCCAATGTCAATGTATTCTTTCTAAAATAAAGGGCCCAAAACTGCACACAATACTCCAAGTGTGGTCTCACGAGTGCCTTATAGAGCCTCAACATCACGTCCGGGCTCTTATATTCTGTACCTCTAGAAATAAATGCCAACATTGCATTTGCCTTCTTCACCACCGATTCAACTTGGAGGTTAACCTTTAGGGTATCCTGCACAAGGACTCCCAAGTCCCTTTGCATCTCTGCATTCTGAATTCTCTCCCCACCTAAATAATAGTCTGCTCGTATATTTCTTCCACCAAAGTGCATGACCATACACTTTCCAACATTGTATTTCATTTGCCACTTCTTTGCCCATTCCTCTAAACTATCTTAGTCCCTTTGTAGGCTTTCTGTTTCCTCAACACTACCCGCTCTTCCACCTATCTTTGTATCATCAGCAAATTTAGCCACAAATCCATTAATCCCATAGTCCAAATCATTGAGATACATCTTAAAAGGCAGTGGTCTCAATATCAACCCCTTTGGAACTCCACTGGTAACTGGCAGCCAGCCAGAATAGGATCCCTTTATTCCCACTCTCTGTTTTCTGCCAATCAGCCAGTGCTCCACCCATGCTAGTAACCTCCCTGTAATTCCATGGGCTCTTATCTTGCTAAGCAGCCTCACATAAAGCACCTTGTCAAAGGCCTTCTGAAAATTCAAGTGCACCACATCTACTGCATCTCCTTTGTCTACCCTGCTTGTAATTTCCTCAAAAAATTGCAGTAGGTTAGTCAGGCAGAATTTTCCTTTCAGAAAACTATGCTGGCTTTGGCCTATCTTGTCATGTGCCTCCAGGTATTCTATAATCTCAACCCTAACAATCGATTCCAACAACTTCTCAACCACTGATGTCAGGCTAACAGGTCTACAGTTTCCTTTCTGCTGCCTTCCACCCTTCTTAAATAGTGGAGTAACATTTGCAATGTTCTAGTCATCCAGTACAATGCCAGAATCTATTGATTTTTGAAAGATCATTGTTAATGCCTCTGCAATCTCTCCAGCTACTTCCTTCCGAACCTGAGAGTGCATTCCAAAAGGTCCAGGAAATTAACCCACCCTCAGACCATTAAGCCTCCTGATCACCTTCTCAGTTATAATTTTCACTGCACATACTTCACTTCCCTGACACCCTTGAATGTCCGGTATACTGTAGATTTCTTCAACTTCGAAGACTGATGCAAAATATACATTCAGTTCCTCTGCCATCTCTGCATCTCTCATTACAATATCTCCAGCATCATTTTGTATTGGTCCTATATCTACGCTCAATTCTCTTTTACCCTTTATACACTTTTAGTATCTTCTTTGGTATTAGTTGCCAGCTTCCTTTCATAATTCATCTTTCCCTTCTTAATGACCTTCTTAGTTTCCTTCTGCAAGTTTCTAAAAGCTTCCCAGTCCTCTATCTTCCTATTAGCTTTGGCTTCCTTGTATGCCCTCTCTTTTGCTTTTGCTTTGGCTCTGACTTCACTTGTGAGCCATGGTAGTGTCCTTCTTCCATTTGAAAATTTCTTCATTTGGAATATATCTGTCTTGCACATCCCTCATTTTTCACAGAAACTCCAGCCATTGCTGCTCTGCTGCCCTTCCTGGTAGTGACCCTTTCCAGTCAACATTGGCCAGTTCCCCTCTCATGCCATTGTAATTTCCTTTATTCCACTGAAATACCAAAACATTGGAATTTAGTTTCTCCTTCTCAAATTTTAATTTGAACTCGATCATATTGTGATCACTGTTCCCTAAGGATTCCTTAACCTTAAGCTCTCTTATCACCTCCGGATCATTGCACAACACCCAATCCAGCACAGCTGATCCCCTACTGGGCTGAACAACAAGCTGTTCTAAAAAGCCGTCCCTTAGACATTCTACAAATTCTCTCTCTTGAGGTCCAGTACTGGCCTGGTTTTCCCCAATCCACTTTCATGTTAAAATCCCCAACGATTATTATGACATTGCCCTTCTGACACACCTTTTCTATCTCCTGCTGTAACTTGTAATCCACATCCCGGCTGCTGTTTGGAGGCCTGTATACAACTGCCATTAGGGTCCTTTTACTGTTGCCATTTCTTAGCTCAAACCATAGAGTTAAGAAACTTTTCCATGCCTGACATTGCTATTTCCCAGTCTTTGCATGGATGAAAAAGTTCCTTGGTTCTCTTCAATTCGCCATGATCTTTCTTGCTATTGTATCCATACTTTCAAAACAGCAACAACTCCACCCAAACTTTTTCACTGCAGAACTGAGCTGGATTTGGCCTGGTCCACCCCAATCCATTCAATCCTTTCAATCCTATGCTTCTGCATCTTCATGAGCGGAACGAGGAGAACTGAACTAGTTCATCCTTCACACTTGGGGTGAAGGTGGTGAGAGCTCAGCGAGACAAGACTGAAACATCACCCTAAGCCATTTGGAGGAGGCAAAATTAGAGACACACTCTCACTTCTTGTCAACAATGGGTGGCTTGATAATCAGAGATATTTAAAACATTGAATTATCCTACTTCAGATAATTCATTCCCTCAATGTTCCTTTTCTCTTCTCCTTATCCTCCTACACACACCTAACCCAGAGCACTCATCAGCCAATTTCTTCCCTGACCTCCACCCACTCCATCAGCCCATCACCGATACACAGTTCTCACTGGATACAATGCTCCCCCACACCCTATCCCCCCCCCCATCTGCTCATCCCACCTCGCTTGTTTGGTTCTAACTCTCCTATCAGATTCCATCATCTGTAGCTCCTTGCAACCCCCTACACATCCTATCCCAGCTGCTGTGGTTCTCTCCACTCTCTTCTCCTCCATTTGCCCACCAGTCCCTCCTCACCTAGATGTACTGTGCTGTACTATTCTATGTTCTATGTTCTATCCACTATCACTTTGCTAACTCTTGCTCTTCCCGTTCCCCTCTTCTCTTTATGACGATAAAGAGAATAGATTAGCTTTGTTAGAATTTGCCAATGGTTCAGGATGCAACCTTGCGTCAGGATTGAGAGTGAGGGGAGAAGACAGCCAATGGGAGGGGTGAGACGGAGACCAGTAGGAGATTGATGAATAGAGGAGGGAGAAGAATGATGGGCAGATAAAGAAAGCTGGGGGTGGGTGGGTTGTGGAGTTGAGTGAGAGGTGGAAACAGATGAAGAAAAATGAACTTTATGAATGAAGTTTATTTCAGATATAAAAAATAAATACCAGTAACTCAAGTTCAGCCCTGACCTCGAGTGTTACCAGTGTGATGTTCGTACGTTCTCATGGTGACCACATGAGTTTCGTCCACTTCCCAGAGACTAGTAGGTTAGAAGGTTAATTGGACATTGCGATTAACCTAGAGTCATAGACTTATACAGCACAGAAGAGGGCACTTCAGCCCCGTTCATCCATACCAAGCAAGATGTCTATTTGACGTTGATGTTTGGCCCATTTCCCTCTAAACCTTCCCTCTCCATGTACCTCTCTAAATGGTTGTAATTGTATCCATCACTACAAGATCCGCCAGCAGCTCATAGCATATGTCCAGCACCCTCCATGAAGGTGTGTTAGAGTTTGGTAGGAGGAGATGGATACACAGGGAGAATGGAATCCAACTGAGATATTGAGCCAATCGCTGTCTAATATTCAGCTGCGCCTAGAAGATCTTCTGGGACAATAATGAAAAGGAGCAAGTGAGTTACAGCCAGAGACTTGCCAATGTTTTTCCCCTGGTCTTGCCAAGATTAACCAACCAATGTCACTAAAAGAAATGACTATGTTGTCATGAACTCATTGCTGTCTCTGGAAACCTGCTGCGAACAAAATGACTGCTACGGCTCCTACATTAAAACAGTGACTCTATTTCAAAAGCTCATCATTGATTATAAAAGGAATACTTTATGAAGCCCTGAAATCTTGGTATAGGATGCTGCAGAAATGTATGTTATTTTTTTTTCCTTTATGACAACTGTGATGTCTATTCGGGTTCACTTTATGTAGATGCCAACCCCCCTTCAATTAGGTCACCATGGTAGCCCAGTGGTTAGCGTGACGCCATTACAGCTTGGGGTGTTCTGGAGTTCGGAGTTCAATTCTGGTGCCATCTGTAAGGAGCTTGTACGTTCTCCCCGTGAACCTGTGGGTTTCCTCCGGGTGCTCCAGTTTCCTCCCACAGTCCAGAGACGTACTGGTTAGTAGGTTAATCGGTCATTGTAAATTGTCCTGTGATTAAGTAGGTGAGTTGCAGGGTGAAGTGGCTTGTTGGGTTGAAGGGGCCTACACTATGCTGCATCGTTAAATGAATTACATTCTATTTTGGTGCCGGAAGCATGGTGACACTTGTGGGCTGCCCCCCAGCACGTCTTCGGGCTGTGTTGATGCAAACAATGCATTTCATTGTATGTTTCAATGTACATTTACAAATAAAGCTCATAATTTTTCTACATAAAGTAGGTTGTGCTAATAATTTTCATTTTGTACTGCCTTGATGTACTGACCTATAGAATGACTGGTCTGGATGCACACAATTTCACTGTATCTTGGTACATGTGACAATAATGAGATCATAAAATACAGGAGCAGATCGAGGTCATTTGGCCCAACCATTATTTCATCATGGCTGATCCATTTCCCTCTCAGCTCCATTCTCCTGCTTTCTCCCTGTATCCCATAATGTCCTGACTACTCAGGAACCTATCAATACACCCAATGACCTGGCCCCCGAAACCGCCCACGGCAATGAATTCCACAGATTCACCACACTCTGACTAAGGAAGTGCCTCCTCATTCCCTTTCTAAATGGATGTCCTTCTATTCTGAGGCTGCATCCTCTGGTCCGGGGTGCCTCCACCATAGGAAACACCCTCTCCACATCCACTCTTATCGATGCCTTTCATCAACATTTCATGGGTTTCCATGAGATCCCCCCCATTCTTCTGCATTCCAGGCCCAGAGCCATCAATTGATCCTCATATTGTTAACCCTTTCATTCCTGGGTTCATTCTCGTGAACCTCCTCTGAACCCTCTCCAATGTCACCGCATCCTCTCTTTGATAATAAACCAGTTACCAGTTTTATTCTCTCCACATTCTTTTCAACTACTCCCTGACAAACCCTGGGATATTTACGACGGCGAATTGACCTATCAATCTGAATTTTTTGGGGGTTTTGGAAATAGCCAGAACACTAAGGGCAATCCTGGGTGGTATGTACAAACAGTAGCCAAGATCAGGCCTGAACCCAGGTCTCAGGCAGTGCGAGTCACCAGCTCATCACTGTGTCACCCGCAAATGCTTTTCTGGTTAGGAGGTGGAGAAGGACTAGCTGATGTCCTCACATGAGTCAACATCTGCCATTCCAGGAGTTCAGTATCCCTCCTGATCTTTGGGAGGGTACATAGCACAAAATGAATACATCCTTGAAAGCCTTTATCTACTCTCTCCCTACCATCGAGGACATTGTCAAAAGGCAATGCCTCAAGAAGGCAGTATCCATTACAAAAGACTCTAACTATCTGGGACATGCTCCTTTCTGTTTGCTACCATCAGAAGGAGGTACAGGACCCTGAGCACATGGACGTCAATATTTTAGGAACAGCTTCTTCCCTACCACCATTAGACTTCTGACCTGCCCACGAACATGCAAAATATCGCTCCTTTTTTGCATTACTTATGAGTTTATTTTTTATATTTCTTATTGCAACTTATAGAGTATTTTATGTATAGTGCTGTACTGCTGCGACGAAACAATAAATTTCACGACATATGTCAGTGATAATGATTATGACTTCTGTACATTCAAAGTCAATGTCTATAGAAGGAGCTGCACAGATTTGAACTCAATATCTGGACATATATTGATCTGCCTCCAACATTAGAGTGAGTAGCCAGGGACTCTTTGTCCCTGGTGAGATGCTATAAATGACACCAGACGTTAATTCTTTTCCAAACAATATGAGTTTGCAACAATTCAAACAACCTGCAAGCTGAAGTAGAATTAAAATCAAGGTTGGAGGGTTGAGGTTAAAGAATAATAGCTAGCCACTCAGAAATCACTGCTTCAGGAAGGGTGACACTATTACATCTTGGGGTGTCGGATTTTGGAGTTCAAGTCTGACGCCGTCTGTAAGGAGTTTGTATGTCTTCACTGTGAGTGCATGGGTTTCCTCCCACACTCCAAAGACATACCGGTTAATAGGATATAGTAAATTATCCTGTGATTAGGCTGGAGTTAGATAGGTGGGTTGATAGGTAGTGAGACTCGTTGGCCCAGAACGGCCTGTTCTGTGCCGTATCATGAAATAAATTAATATTTTAAAAGGATCTTGGTCTTATCAACTCTTAAAGCAGAGCCCCATTTGGAAAACCAAGGGTTAAATTGTCCCAAGGTGTAACAATATACCAAAGGCAAGTGCACCGAGCATGACTATAAATCTGCCATATCCTGAATTGCTGGTTGCATCATGATCTGATATGACAATTCGAATAGGCAGGAATGTGAAAGAATGTAAGACTAATGGACTCGGCCCAATACACTGCCGGCACAGGTCCCCCTACAACCATCACAACATGAAATGCTGCCTCAGGAAAGCAACATCTGTTATCAAAGATCACCACCATCCAGGCCATGCTATCTTTTTGCAGCTACTCTCGGGCAGGGGGTATGTACGCCTGAAGTTCCACACCATCAGGTTCAAGAACCTTTAACCATTTGGTGCTTGAGTCATCTGGCACAACCTTAATCACTACCTCAGTATTGCAACACCATGACTACTTTGTACTGCAATAGACTTCTGTTTTAATTGTGCCACTTCTTGTATATTTTTATACAATTTATATAGAGCATTGTGCACTGAAGTTCAGCAGAGATCCTACGGCCCACAATATTGTGCCAACCTTTTAACCTTCTCTCCTACATAGCCCTTCATTTTTCTATTATCCAAGTGCTTATTTAAGAATTTCTTAAATACCCCTGATATATCTACCTCTACCACCACACCCTGGCAGGACGTACCTCTGACATCCCCCATACTTACATACATAATTTATATTTTTCTTGTGAATGTTGTACATATGATGCTACGTGACTCTGATGTTGCTACAGGTGAAATTTTCATAGCACCCGTGCATATTTGTTCTTACTTGTGCAAATGCCAATATGCTCATCTTCAATGTCAGCATGCCACAAATGTGCTTTTCCTGACAAACTCAGAGTACCTTACAAACCCAGTAAACCCTGCACGTGTAACACACCTTACAAATTTCACACTTGTCATTAGACCAAAACACATAGGAGCAGATTTAGGCCATTTCGCCCATCAAATCCATTCCATCATTCAATCATGGCTGATTTATTATTCCCTTCAACTCCATTCCATGCCTCCTCCCTGTAACCTTTGACACTCTTATTAATCAAAAACCTAGCAACCTCTGCATTAAATATACCCAATGCTTGGCCTCCACTATCCTCCATGGCAATGAATTCCCCAGATTCACCACCATCTGGCTACCGAAATTCCTTCTCACCTTGTCGTAATCGCATCCTTGTATTTAGAGGCTGTGTCCTCTGGTCCTAGACTCCCTCACTATAGGAAACATTCTCTCCATGTCCACTCTATCTAGGCCTTTCAATATTCGACAGATTTCAACAAGATACCACCTCTTTCTTCTAAGCTCCTGCAAGTAGAGGGCCAGAGCCATCAAACACTCCTCATACATCAACCCTTTCATTCCCTGTTCATCCACACAGCTCAACAGTACATTTGTAATGATCCTGATGAAAATAAGGCACAAAGGAAAACAAAACCACATGTAGATAGATAGATACACGCTTTATTGATCCCAAATGCTTTTATTGTCACAGTAGCATTACAAGTCCACAGATATACAAATGTACAAATATTAGAAGAGAAGTACAAAAAAAGAAAAAAAATAAGTTAGCTCAGCGGTCTAGCAGGAGGACTATCACTTCCCTGGCTATAGAGCCTAAAGGCCAAGGGTAAGATTGACCTCATATAGTGCTCTTTGGAGCAGCCAAGGTGGCATACAGGGGATAAGGAACATTGTCTAGAATTGCTAGGATTTCCCATAGGGTCCTTTGTTCTATCACAGCCTCCAGTTTGTCCAGTTTGATGCCTGTTGGCATCACCCATGCTGATGCCATTGACCCTGAACACCACCGCATAGAAGATTGTACTGATGACAGCAGACTGGTAGAACATGTGAAGTAGAGGCCTGCATACTCCAAACGACCTCAGTCTCCTCACGAAGTAGAGGTGACCCTGGACCTTCTTGTACAAAGCCACTCTATCTAGGCCTTTCAATATTTGACAGGCTTCAATGAGATGCCCCTTCTTTCTTCTAAATTCCAACAAGCATAGGCCCAGAGCCACCAAACGCTCCTCATACATTAACCCTTTCATTCCTGAGGTCATCCACAAACCTCAATGTAAAGGTATTCATTATAATTTCAGAGAGAAAGAATAAATTCAAGTTGTTTTATAATCTGGATTTGAAACATCTCGGTTATAGCACATATTAGGGACAGCAACATTGAGAGATTTTGCAAAGAGGAATAGTTTTCTCCAGGTGTATCCATAATACTGCTGTTTGCTATCAAATCAAACTGAGTATGATCAGCTCAGGCAGTGCCGTGCGCCCAGATAGTACAACAGTGTAATTGAATTCTGACAATATCTTTACAAAGTGATCTTGGAAAAAAAACTATTATTTATGTGCAATCCTGACACTATCATTTCTGAATCTTTGTTGGCCTGTGGTTGCTATCCAAATGTATAAATTCTCTCTGGGTTCTACAGCCTATACCCCACCTCCGATTTCAAGCTAGTGTTTGTTGAGCTATCAGGTGTTCTCAGTGAACAAACAGCTCCCTTCTCTGCCCTGATAGATGCCCCCTTTTTCATCTATCCAAGGCTTATCAAAAACACAATTTAATTACTGCTTCCAAAAGTGTAAACACAGCTTCTTTTTATCTTGTGATACATCTGGACAAGTAGACAATGTGCTAAAACAAAATAAATCTGCCCTGACAGTTACATCAAAGGGTTCGGCCAAGGGCTTGCAGCTACTTAATGCACTGGAATGCTGTTGCTAGGCATCAGCCTACAACCTATCAGCCCCAGAAAGAAGAGCTCTTTTAAAAGCGGTTTGAAGAAAGTGAGAGAGTGGGAACGAGGAAGTTAAAAAGACTTCAGAATCTTAAGAGATTTAGAAGCTTAACTCAAACAGTTTAGCATTTCTCAGCTTTGTCACCAAATAAAGCTGCCGATTTTTATGGTGAAAGATAACAGTATAAACTTGTCGATATTTTCCCTTTTGGGCTCCCTGTCAGTGTTGAGTAGACACGGTTCTTGTTAAAGCCGTGTACTTACATGTACAATCAGATGAGAGACAAGAGATGCCGAATAATGTGCTTGCCCTGTGTCGCTGGAGAGTAACGACTGATGGGAGTCTTGAGTCCCAACACTTAAAAGCCACTTTATCAGTTGAAAGATGAGTTAATGGGTTTAGAACATCAGAATGCGACTTACAAGTTATTTCAGAAAATGGCTGCAACAATAACACATTCTATTGACATAGCACCAAACAACCTCAAGGTTGCTCATAGGTGTGCTACAGTCACATGAGAAGATATTAGGGCAAAACACAAATAGTCAGAAATAAAGACACATTTTAAAATATGCATCCAATGAGAAGGGAGAGACAGCAAGTTTATAGAGGTAATTCCAGAGATTAGTGCTGGTTGCTGAAGGAACGTCCTCTGATGGTAGGAGTGATTTACATTTTGAGATCATAATCTGAGAAGAATGGATAATTCCAAGACTAGAAAAGATTACAGAGACAGGGAGGGATCTGAAAATAAGGAAGGAAATTTTAAAACTGAAGCCTTGTTTAATCCTGGAACAGATTGCACTTCTCAAACCCAGTAGAGAATGTGGATTAAAAGAATGCTCTTTAAAAGACTTCCTTCATCCCTGTACAGAAGACATTTCAATTATTACTTGCTATTGACTGAACGTGAACATGATAATTCAGAAGCAAATTCTTTCAAATCTGGAACAAGTGATAAATTAAGTCAAACACCTGAAATCTCTAGTGGTTAACTTTCATTACATTACCAGTTTTAAACACCTTGTCATCATCATTATGCGCTGTGTCATATGATGTGGGGGATCACGGTCTTGACCATGTTTGTTCTTGCCAGATTTTTCAACAGAAGTGGTTTGCCATTGCCTTCTTCTTGGCAGTGTCTTTACAAAATGGGTGACCCCAGCCATTATCAACACTTTTCAGAGATTGTCCGTCTGGCGTCAGTAGTCGCATAACCAGGACATGGTATGCACCAGTTGCTCCCATGGCTTCATGTGACCCTGATCGGTGGTTTGGGGGGGGGGGGTGCTAAGAATGTACTACACCTTGCCCAAGGGTGACCTGCAGGCTAGGGGAGGGAAGGAGCGTCTTTGGTAGTGACGAATCTCCACCCCACCACCTGTTCATACTTTGAGGCGCTAATAAACATGTAAAGATGACCACAACTTGTTCACTGTAACAACCAAAACTTAGAGTTATTTCACATCTTAAACATTGTAAAAGATTTCTACAACTTTTGGATTGTAGAAGATCACTTTACAGGAATATAATTTTTTTAAAAATTGAAACCAAACTGTACACTGTCACACCAATTTTTCCAGGAGCTCGGACTTCAGCAGAAGACATTGAAATCATTAGCATAGCCCAAGGACTGGCAGCCAGCAATCTTGAGGCAGCAAACGATCCACATCAATATACTGTAGGTTCCAGAGAAAATTAGAACCAAGGCCTATCACTTGAATTTTATTTTAACAATCTTTCTGTAGGTGACTACAGTTCCAATCCATAGATTTAAACTCCATTTTTCAAAGGCTAATAAATTCCTTCTATAACCCCTTGCACCATCTGAACTATTAACACTTTACCTTCAATAGGCATTTATTAAGAGAAAGGGAGATTATAAATACAACCTCCCCTACCAGGGAGGATTCAATCTCACTTAGTACTAGATCCATTTCAGCATCATAATTTTAAATAGAAACCAAACATCAATGCAAGTAGCTAGTCCAGATACCACATTTTTTTAAAATTAAGATTCGCTTTATTTGTCACATGTACATCAAAACATACAGTGAAATGCGTTATTTGTTTCAACATCCAACACTGTCTGAGAATGTGCTGGGGAGAGCCTGTAAGTATCACCATGCTTCTGGCACCAACATAACATACTCAATTGAATTATACTTGTTTTGAGCCACTATTAAATATATGAATGGGGAAATCAAATATTAAGTGAGGCTTGTATTCAAAACACAAGGTTGAACAAAAAACTGATTCCACACACAATTTTTGCTCAGACCATGATGGTTTAATAAACCATATTTATCATCCGCATTGCTTTACTCCAACTGCATAAGTTTGTTTACAAGTTAAACAAAACAACATTATTGCTAATTCTTCAGTATCTCTTTCAATCAATTGAAACAGCCATTCCACAGGGGGTTTAAGACAACTTGGTGCAGGGATTTGATCCGAGTTATTGACAATTCTATTCTCCACACAGATGCTGCTTAACATGCTGAGCTCTTCCAGCAGGTTGTGTGATTCTCCATATTCCAGTACCTTCAGTACCTTGTGCCATCTTCGCACTGTGATTTTGTCTGCTCCTTACAACTATGCACTGACAACTGTGACAGTTTTGCTGTCTTTGACTGTATTATTTCCAAGAATATTTGACCATTCTCTCTTCCTTGTTTTAGAAAATGAAGCAGAACAAGTACTTGTGGAAGTGCAGATGTACCATGAGGAGCATTCTAACTGGCTGCATCACCATCTGGTATGTGGGGGTGGGGGAGCCCCCACAGGATCAAGATAAGCTGCAGAAAGCTGCAAAGTTAGTCAGCTCCATCATGGGCACTAGCCTCCCCAGCATCCAGGACATCTTCAAGGAGCGATGCCTCGAAAAGACAGCATCCATCACTAAGGACCCCCATCACCCAGGGCATGCCCTCCTTTCATTACTGTCATCATGGTGGAGGCACAGGAGCTTGAAAGCACACACTCAGTGATTCATGAACAGCTTTTTCCCCTCTGCCATCCGATTTCTGAATATATATATACACACACACTTCTTACTGTAATCCACAGTTTTTATTATTATGGATTGCAATGTACTGCTGCTGTTTAACAACAAATTTCGCATCATGTGCCGATGATATTAAACCTGATTCCAATACCTGTGCAAGCTTGGAGAATGAGTTTTATGTGCAGCAAAGTTTCCACCCTAGTTTATGCTACTTTTGCTGTTCTCAGAGATCAGATGATGGTGGAGGGACTAATATTCCTTACATTGCCCAGATTTAGCATTAGTAGACTTAGTCAATGTTCTGATCCTGATCCCAATCCTCTGATGTATTTTTGTCGGTCTTTTTGTGCAGATATTGGATGAGTTCAAGATAGGCACTTCCATGAACTGGGACATTAATTATTAATGACTGTGTACAAGTCCCTCCCTCCCAAGAACATCAGCCTGTATGTATGTGTGTATGAACAAGCATTTGGGGAGACCACTGGGTTTGGATTATAGGATACAACCATCATGGATAACTTCAGTCATCTCAATGCTGTATGGACCCTGAAACTTTTAGACTCACTTTCAAGGACTCTACAACTCCTGTTCTCAGTTTTATTTATTTATTTCTTGTTACTATTTGCATGATTTGTCCTCTTGCTCACTGGATTTTTGTCAATCTTTGTTTATGTATAGATTTTCATAAATTCTATTCTATTTCTGTTTTTTTCTGTAAATGCTTGCAAGAAAATGAATCTCAAGGTAGCATATGGTAACATATAAGTATGTTGCTAATAAATTTATATTGACTTAGACATTTGTGGTGCTCTAGGCATCTTCTGCTGTGTGGAACTTGGATTGTGGCAATATTGGATTGGTCGAGTTAAAGACTTTGATTTAACTACACATCACAGAGTGATAGAGCACTACAGCACAGAAAGAGAGCTGTCAGCCTATCTAGTCTGTGACAAAATGTGACAATTGCCTAGACCCATTGACTTACATCTGGACTTTAGACCTCCATATCCCTCCTGTCCATGTACTTATCCAAATGTCTCGTAAATCAAACCCTCATCCACCAGTATCTCTGGAAGCTCATTCCACACTAGTGCGACCCTCTGAGTGAGGAAGAGCCACTTAAATATTTCACTTTTCACCTTTAACCTATGACCTCTAGTTCTAGTCTCACCCAATCTCAACGGAAAAAAATGGCTGCTTGCACTTACCCTGTCTATACCACTGTAATTTTGTTTATTTCTATCAATTCTCCCCTCATTCTCCTACAGCACCCTTGGTTGGTCTATGTTTTTGTTAAAATCTGTTGCCAAGAAGCCTCATTTGTAAATGCGAAGTGTTTAGATTACAAGCAGTAACCTGGGAAGGACCTGTAGATTAATTCCCAGGGCTACCACGGGATTCTGCAACAACTTATATAAAACATTGGAGAACTCAGCAGAATAGAGTCAAAATCAGAATCAGAATCACTGGGATACGTTGTGAAATTTGTTGTCCTTGCGCAGCAGTACAATGTAATACATAATAATAGAAAAAAACGTGAATTACTGTAAGTATATATAAATAGATAAATTAAAGAAGTAGTGTAAAAATAAAAATATACAAGTAGTGAGGTAGTGTTTTTGAGTTCCAGAAATCGGATAGAAAAAGGGAAAAAACTGTTCCTGAATTGTTGAGTGTGTGCCTCCTCCCTGATGGCAGCAATGGCTGATGGGGGTCCTTAATGATGGATGCCACCTTTTTGAGGCATCGCTCCCTGAAGATGTCCTGGATACTATGGAGGCTGGTACCCATGATGGAGCTGACTAAGTTTATAATTCTCTACAGCTTATTTTGATCCAATACAGTAGCCCGCCTCCCCCCCCCAATACTAGATGGTGATGCAGCCAGTTAGAATGTTTTCCATGATATATCTGTAGAAATTTGCAAGTGGCTGTGGTGACATACCAAATCTCCTGAAACTTCTAATGAAATATAGCCGGTGTCAAGCTTTCTTTGTAGCTGCATCAATATGCTGGGCCCAGGATAGATCCTCAGAGATACTGACACACAGGAACTTGAAATTGCTCATTCTTTCCGCTTCTGATCCCTCTATGAGGACTGGCGTGTGTTCCCTTGTCTTACGCTTTCTGAAATCGACAATCAGTTCTTTGGTCTTACTGATGATGAGTACAAGTTTGATGCTGTGATACCACTCAAGTAGTTGATATATTTTGTTCCTGTGTGCCCTCTTGTCACCATCTGAAATTCTGCCAATAATAGTTGTATTGTCAACAAGTTAATAGATGGCATTTGAGCTGTGTCTGGCCATACAGTCCTGGGTGTAGAGAGAGTGGAGCAGTGGGCTAAGCACACATCCCTGAGGTGTACCAGTGTTGATTATCAGTGAGGTGGAGATGTTATTTCCAATCCACACAGATTGTAAACTTCCAGTTAGGAAGTCAAGGATCCAGCTGCAGACAGAAGTACCGAGGCCCAGGTTTTGAAGCTTTCCAATCAGAACTGCAGGAATGATTGTGTTAAATGCTGAGCTATAGTCAATAAACAGCATCCTGACCTAGGTATTATATGCATCTATGGAACATCTATGCTCCATTGATCCATAAGCAGCAGCTATGGAGAATAATTAACAGTTGGCATCCTGATGAAGGGTCTTGGCCCAAAATACTGACTGTTTATTCCTTTCCATATATGCTGAGCTCTTCCATAATTTTCTATGGATTTCCAGTATCTGTAGAATCTCTTGTGTTTACAAGGGATTCTGTATGTCTTTCCCCATATTTTGGATATTGCTCAATATGGTGTGTCCTACACCCATTTACAACCAAAATCAAATATGGCAGAATGTGAAATGATATAACAACGGGGACTTGGAAAAGTTGACTGAAGCTTTGGAGATCACATTCTGGAATTTTATTTATCCAGCAAAATCTCCTCCTTGAACACCCTTGTTACACACGGAGTCAAAGATCTCATATGGCAACAACCATGAGACAAGAGGAAGGAAGGAGTCAATTCCTTCAACGTTGCCGGGGAGGAAAAGAGAGAAAAATCAAGAGAAGAGACAAAAACACTGTATCTTCATTAACACACAAAAAATACTGGAGGAACTCAGCAGGACAGACAGCAAGTATTTCAGACATTTCAAGCTGAGACTCTTCATCAGGACTGGAAAGGAAGGAGGAAGATGACCTAATAAGAAGGTGGGGGAGATAGGGTAAAGATTACTTTCTCTGAAGGTGATGGGTGAAGCCAGGTGTGGGGGAATATGGTGAGAGGGGAAGTGATGGAGGAAGTGAGAAGCTGGGAGATGATTAGTGGAAAAGGTAAAAGACTGAAGAAGAAGGGATCTCAGAGTAGAGGGGAGCAGACTATGGAGCAAGGGAAGGAGGAGGGGCACCAGATGGAGATGATGGGCAGGTGAGGATAAGAGGAGGATAAGAGATTTTACCTAAAGTAGCTTGCATCCCAAAGAACTTATAAGCGAAATTCAGAATCAGAATCAGAATCAGGTTTATTATCACTGGCATGTCACGTGAAATTTGTTAACTTAGCAGCAGCAGTTTAATGCAATACACATCAAGCAGAGAGAAAAAAATAATAATAATAAATAAACAACTAAGTCAATTATGTATATTGAATAGATTTTAAAAACCATGCAAAAACAGAAATACTGTATACTGTATTAAAAAAAAGTGAGGTAGTGTCCAAAGATTCAATGTCCATTTAGGAATCGGATGGCAGAGGGGAAGAAGCTGTTCCTGAATCACTGTGTGTGTGCCTTCAGGCTTTTGTACTTCCTACCTGATGGTAACAGTGAGAAAAGGGCATGCCCTGGGTGCTGGAGGTCCTTAATAATGGACGCTGCCTTTCTGAGACACCGCTCCCTGAAGATGTCCTGGGTACTTTGTAGGCTAGTGCCCAAGATGGAGTTGACGAGATTTACAACCTTTTGCAGCTTCTTTTGGTCCTATGCAGTAGCCCGTCCATACTAGACAGTGATGCAGCCTGTCAGAATGCTCTCCATGGTACACAGTAGAAGTTTTTGAGTGCATTTGTTGACATGCCAAATCTCTTCAAAATGCAATCGCTTTGCAGAGGCAGACACCTGGGCCAAATTGTGGCAGGCCTCATTATCCTGTGCGAGGTGCTGCCCATGTCTTCCTTCATAGTGAAGCATTCCAATAGCCACCTGGTAATGACTCCAGTGGCGAAGCAGGATTGTTGCTTAGTTTCAAACTGACAGCAGCATTTTACCAAATGACACATAATCATTCGGCCATTTGTTAGTAAGAGAATGGAAACACTTTTGATACTGACATGGACATTATCGATTAGAATATAAAGCTTTTCACAGAAGGCAATGTTGCAATATAAATTCAGAAATATATATGTACTTTGGTTACTGGATGCATTGGTCTTGCATCATCAGGTATTGTTTTGTTAAATGAGGGATGTACTGAAGAAGACACAAAGGTAGATCGAGAACCATGAGTATTATGAAATCTAATGGTCACTTGTTTAACCAATAAAATAAAATTTCCTTCATTCCTTTCATTTAAGAGGGAGACTTCATCCTTTAAATCATTTTTCACTGGTCATCCTTCATCTTTCTCCTTGTTGTACGTTATCTGTCGTGTTTTTGATGTGTAACTACACTCAGTAGCCACTTTATTAGGTACACTTGTACCCCAGCTTGTTAATGCAAATACCTAATCAGCCAATCATATGGCAACAACTCAGTGCATAAAAGCATGCAGACATGGTCAGAAGGTTCATTTATTGTTCAGACCAAATATCAGAATGGGGAAGAAATGTGATCTAAGTGACTTTGACAGTAGAATGCTTGTTGGTGCCAGATGGGGTGGTTTGAGTATTTCAGAAAATGCCGATCTCCTGGGATTTTCATGCACCACAACCTCTAAAGTTTACAGAGAATGGTGAAAGAAATAAAAACATCCAATAAGGGCCAGTTCTGTGGTTGAAAGCATCTTGTTAATGACAGAGGTTAGAGGAAAATGGCCAGATTGTTTCAAGCTGACAGGAAGACAACAGTAACTCAAATAATCATGCATTACAGCAGTGGTTTGCAGAAGAGCATCTCTGAATTCACAACACATCGAACCTTGAAGTGGATAGGCTAGAGAAGAAGAATACCTCAAGCATACACACAGTGGTCGTTTTATCATGTACAGAAAGCACCTAATAACTGGCTCCTGAACCAGCATGAATAACTTCACTCACCTCAACACTGAAATGATTTCACAACCAATGGATTCACTTTCAAGGACTCTACAACTCATGTTCTCAGTATTATATATTTATTTATTATTCACTTTGTGTTTTTATTTGTACAGTTTGTCTTCTTTTGTACAATGGTTGTTTGTCAGTATTTGTTTGTGTGTAGTTTTTCATTGATTCCTTTAGCCTATTTCATTCAATAGCCTAATTCAGCTCCTGTGTCTTATGGTCTTATTGTATTTCTTTGTCCTAGTGTGAATGCCTGCACGAAAAAGAATCTTAGGGTAGTAGATGGAAAGATATACATACTTTGATAATAAACTTACTTTGAACTTTGAACTAATGGAAGGAAGCCATTCAGCCCATTGAGACTATGAGCTCACTCAGAAAAAGCCCATCAATCCTACAGCTCCACTCTTTCCCCTGGACTCTATGATCTCTCAAGGAAAGAATGTTAACCATGGCTCCCCAAGCTTGCTCTTCTTCTTTGAACACAATCCAGCACTGCCTCCAGCAAAGCAACACCCTCTCAGCACAAAATTGACTCGTCAACCTAGTTAAATACTCATATGCTGAATCCACCATTAGCGGTTTCAGGGAAGAAATAACAGTATCCAATGCCCACAGAAACTGTAGCGAAGTGCCCCGGGAATGATATCCCAATAAAGATCAAGATCTTCAGCACTGGAGGAAGGGAAATAACTTGAAGAAGAAATTGAAAGAGATTATAATTGTAAATCTCTTCTGGCAGATGTTTTTCTAGCAATTCCAGCTCCAAGTTATGCCTTGAAGAGATGACGATGTAGCAAAACCCCTTGTCCAAAGATTTCTGTGGCATATCCTCCTTGGCTATGAGTCAAGAATGAAATGCCATGATTTAAGTTATCAATGAGTCATATAATATATTTAAGTGTCAAAAAAATGGAAAGCAAAGTTTTCTTTGGGCTTTTTATATAATAACATCACTTTCTGAGCAACATTTGTCATGCCAGGGAACTCACGTTGAGCTATGCTTGAAGGTTGTCTGACGTTAATGCTTATCTCTTCAATTCTTGAGATAATGTTGCTGTTCCCTGATGTGAATAAACTTACTAGAATTATATATAATTCCTGTCATTGTATTTATGGAATTGTCAGGGTTCATTATAAATTTGGGATTGGGGTTCGACTTGCCTTCAAAACTCTGCGCTAAAAATGTCACTCAGAATTATGAAGTACTGAAAATGCCAATAAATTTTTGCACCATAAGAATGCCATCACTTAGGAGCTCACTATCCAAAACATGCCCTCTTCTCACTGCTACCATACCGGGGGAGGTACAGAGGCCTGAAGATTTAGAAGCAGCTTCTTCCCTCCAACATCAAGTTTAACTTCAGTTTATTTCACTCAACCGCACACATGTATATCACCTAATGAAACGTTTCTTCCGGACAAAGGTGCATAACACAGAACATATAACTCACACACACACAACACATGAAGTAACACTACCACAAATAAATTAACAAACAATAAGATGCATTTACAACACAAGTTAAAAAGTAAACAGTATAATGGTACGTGATGAGACCTGAGTGGTAGCAGTGAGCTCAGAAGTGTTATAGCTTGGGGAAGAAGCTGTGAGTTCTTGTCCAAATTCTATGGTACTTCCTGCCATAGTGGTCAAAGAGATTGTTGGATGGATGGGAGGGATCATTGAGAGCGCTAATGGCTATGTGCACACAGCGGTCCGGTTAAGTATCTTGGATAGGTGGAAGAGAGACCTTGATGATCCTCTCAGCTGTCCGCATAATCCTTTGTAGGGAATTACGGTCAGATGCCTTGAAATTCCTGCATCAGACGGTGATGCAGTTGGTCAAAACACCCTCGCTGGTGATCAGATCAGATTAGGTTTCTGAACGATCCACATACCCATGACCAATTCCTCATTATTTCTTTTTTTTGCACTACATGCTGGTAGAGAGAGTTTTATTGGGATTTTCTTTAGCGCTAGAAATGGTTACATCCCGACACGCAGGACAGAAGCAAGGTCACATTGTGTATTCCACGGACCAGCAAATGCCGGTCGGTTTAGCGCGCAGAGTGGCGGACACCCCTGCTGAAATCTGGAGGAAACCACACAGAGGATGCAGAGGGGGATCACAAAGCCGAGGAAAGAGGACTGGGTCGAGACAACAGAGGCTTTTGGAGAAGAGGAGTTCAGTGGGTAATACCGTTCTGCCTGACCAGAAGTGCACCGAGAGCGGTAAGCGTAAAGGACTTGGGTGCTTACTGATCTGGTTAACAACGGATGGTGCAATCCGGGGTATATTACGATTGAGGAACGTGTTTGCAGACTGGATATTGAACTTTTTACTGTTGGACTTCGGCCTCATTCCACTGTGATACAACACTTGGCGGCACCGGAGATCGTTCCTGCCTGTGGCCATCGAACGTGCAGCTCCTCCCGTGGAGGGTCAGACACCCTGAGCCAATAGACTGGTCCTGGACTTATTTTCCATCTGGCATAGTTTGCATTTTGGTGTTTGATTGTTGGGGGTTTTTGTATTGCTATATTTACGCTCTATTCTTGGTCGGTGCGGCTGTAACGAAACCAAATTTCCCTCGGGATTAATAGAGTATATCTATCTATCTATCTACTTATTTATTTTTTTTAAATTTCTAGTAATTTTCTGTATTTGCTCTCCTCTCCTGCTACAAAACAACAACTTTCATGTCATACAAGTCAGTGATAATCAATCTGATTTTGACTTCAAAGTGATGACCATCTCTCAACAAGGCAAAATCCATCCACTGATTTATGACTTTAATGGCATTACCATTACAAAGTCCTTGCGTCAATCCCAACCCTGGCAGTCACCAACTCCATAAATCTCATCCTTCTGACCCCCATAGAATACAGGCCCCGAGATCATGGCTCCTTATAGGTCTTGGCTTGCTGGGATGATGGAATCGAGAACACCAATGTCAAAAAGAGTCAGAGGGAAGAGTTCTTTCCAGCAGGAACTGGCTGCGCTCTATCCTCAAAAAGCAATTGCACAAAAAAAACTTCCAAGTTTAGCCACAAAGGCATGAGAATAAATGTCCTGTTCAAGGGATAAGAGATTGCACAACTCATAAATCCATGCCAGAGTGAGAAATCATTTCATTCCCCCGTCTCTCAGTTGAAGACAGAAAGAACTTTGCACTAACATTTTAAGAACAGCCCCCAGCCCAGCCCATGGTTTAATGATTTTTGCATGGCTGCTTGAAGTACAAATCCATCAATAAAATGGTTGTCATGTGCACCACTGAAAGGATGTTAGGAAAGTATTTTAACTTAGAAATGGGGCAGAGTGTTTATTTTTCAATAATTCGCTCTGCGTGCTTGATTCCACTTGTACTAAGTTTTTTGTTTTTGTCTTTTTAACTGAGAGGAAAAAGAATGAAATGATTTTTCATTTTTCATCCTCACTCAAGGATGGAATTATGGTTTCTGTAAAACATCGCATGATGGTTGATCATATGCTGAAATGAGCTTAATTTCAGCAGTGTGGGAAAAGAACAAAGTCCACGCAGTATTAGACCAGAGGCATTTACATACGATATGCAATTAATGGCTCATTACAGTAAAACCCAACAATTTAATTTCCTGGACTTCATTCCAAACTCAAAACCAAATTTGCATCCAGAGCTGAGATTGTGTAATTTATTCATTTACTCTTGTATATGTAAATAACCAGTGAGTGATTTACAGCATTACACTGCCAGAGACTATCCTCAAATTCAAGTTTAAACTGAAAGATCTCACACAAGTAAACATAGAAACATAGAAAATAGGTTCAGGAGTAGGCCATTCGGCCCTTCGAGCCTGCACCGCCATTCAGTATGATCATGGCTGATCATCCAACTCAGAACCCTGTACCAGCCTTTCCTCCATACCCCTGATCCCTTTAGCCTGCAAAGCTTGTGTTGCAGGTCCTGCTGTCATACTGAAGTATAAAAGATAGTTTATTAAATCATAGAAAGCAAAAAAAAACACCTATATATTGTCAATGGAACCTACACGTGGGAAGATAACTATACTGGCCTACTGTATTCTGTTTTCCCAGGCTATTTTACTCACTTTTCATCATAAAACACCTGCTATTGCATTTTTTTTAAAAAGTATGCTTCACAGAGGAAGTTCAGACTCTCAAAGACTGGTGCCTTTTAAATTAGCATTGCTTGATGTACAGGGATCTACCCAGAAGAATTCTTGGAGCCCTTTCACAGATCCATGTGATTCCTGTGCTTCTGAGAGTTCTTAAGAGCACAAATGTTGATCTTTTCCATATCCAAGTAGCTTAAAGATCTAATTTTCAGCCTTAAGTAGCTCACACATTATTTCATAGCCAATTGAAAAAAACGTTTCAAATAACCATGTAGGGTAAAGTTATCATCAGCATATGTTGTTAAATTTGTTGTCTTTGCAGCAGCAATACAATGCAATACATAATAATAGAGATAAAAACTGTTAATTACACAAAGTATATACATATTAAATAGTTAAATTAAATAAGTAGTGCAAAAATAAAAAAATAAAAAGTAGTGAGGTAATAACAGCCACCCATTTTAATCCCACTTCCCATTCCCATTCCGACATGTCCATCAATGGCCTCCTCTACTGTCGTGATGAGGCCACACTCAGGTTGGTGGAGCAACATCTTGTATTCCGTCTGGGTAGCCTCCAACCTGGTGGCATGAAGATTGATTTCTCAGATTTCTGGTAATTTTCTACAAATTTTCTCTCGTTAGTGAGGTAGTGTTCATGGGTTCAATGTCCAGTCAGTAATTAGCTGGTAGAGGAGAAGAAGGTGTGCCTGAATCATTGAGAACGTGTCTTTACACTCCTGTACCACCTTTTTGATGGTCGCAATGAGAACAAAGCATGACCAGGGTGATGGTCCTTAATGATGGATACCGCCTTTTTTCTCTACAAGACCATTAGTTGTATAAGGCCTATGCTGAAGGAGATGCAACATAGCCTTATTTAGAACACCTCAGCAGAATTTTCAATGCAATCTACCCCTTCCTGTTAACATATACCCTGAGCCTGGCCAACAGTAATGTGGCATTAAATATTTTACTAAGTTGAAATTGTCGACCACTGCTGGGTCTGCTCAAGTATGTCTGAAATTAAATTAACCAAAGCGGGCAGTGACAAATCAGTTCTTCAAAAACACTTCTGCTGTTAAATTGTTTAATTTCATTCAACTCTGTTTTCACATCCAATAATAAATCAAGAAGTCTTTTGTTATTATCGGCCTCCATAAGTGCCACTCCAGAAAGCAATGGATCGTGTGGATATGTAATCCTGACTGCATAAACAGTAGGATTATTGCTGGTTAAAAAAATATTCTCATATTAGAGGCAGTACAGCTGTTGGAACACAAACCTGTGATGGATATCTCATTTCCTATGCATGACATCCATTTCTGGCAAATTATTGCCACATAAATTTCTTGTCAACAGAAATGGCCAATTAATTAAGTTAAAAATTTACTTCTGATCACCACCATAAACCAAATAGAACAGCAAAGCAATTTTCCAGTTAACAAAGCAACTCAGGGTCAGTTTAATGAATAATTTTTAACCCTGTTATCAAAGAAAGACAGGCCAATATCTCAGAACGCTGACAACAAACAGGTGATATTTGCAAAGCCTAAAAAGCATCATGTATGCTGGGACATGTGGGAAACCATGCAGGTTATAACAAGGGGTGATGATCAAAAAGTGCCCAACATCCTCTTCAGCATAAAGGCAATGAAAAAAATAATGGATTCAATAAGTGCTTCCATAACAAAAAGACTACATGTACAATTTGAAAAATGGATTGAAATGCACCTACATGCGCATCAAGTTCAAGTTTATTGAACCCATATGCATGCACACTGCCAAACGAAACAACGTTTTTCCAGACCAAGGTGCAAAGCACAGTACATATACATAACTCTCACACACATTTGTGGTAATATTACTTTATCACACATAAAAGTAGTATTATCATAAATAATTTAGGAAATAATAAAATATATTCCAGAAGATTGACATTTAGCATAAGGTGCTTTTACGACACAATAAAACAGAATAGAATATAATGGAACGGAACTTTATTGTCAGTGTTCAAGACGATGAGATTGCGGTGCTACTCCAGTCTGTGCAAGACAGATATTTACGATGTCAAAAAGTAAACAGTATAATGCTACTGGCGCTTCATATGTATTGAGAACTGTGTGGCAGCAGGGAAGTCACTCGGCTCAGGGCCTGGGGGAAGAAGCTGTTTCCCATCTGAACAGTGCTTGCCCTAATGCTGCGGTACCTCCTGCCTGATGGTAGGTGGTCAAAGACATTGTGGGAGGAGTTTACCTGTAGAACTGTAGACTGATCAGCTGGATTATGATCAAATACAATATACATTATCCTTTTCATTCTGACTTTGTCCTAAACTGGGATTAATTACTGCTGAACTTATTCTGGTGAATTGTTTAGTTCTGTCTATGACAAGCCAAGAGCTGAAGCATCTGGTCTGAAATATGTTGTAGATCTTTGGTCAGCTGAGAATTTTGCAATCAAAATGTTATGTCAAACAATCAAATAACAAGTTGCATTGAACTATTTTTTCCTGTGAGCTAATAAATTCAAGAGTATTATCAGTGACCCTTTCCATTTTAATAGTGACACATTTCTGGTGAATTGCAAGGAAACTTTGTCCAATAGGCCTTGAGCCAGTTTCTGCCTTGTGTGCGAACGTTGTCTCCCACACAGCCTCCCAGCCTGGTAATAAATCAAGAGGTAGTATCAAGCGGACTTGGTCACTATGCGTCACTGGGGAGGGCTGGATGCATCCGGGTGTGATTCTGTTTATCAAACGAGTATACCAGTAGCCTTGTAATCTTCCGTGGGAAGTTATGGAAGCTGACAGAGAAAACATGATTTAAAATTGGGTGTCACCGTAGCATAGCAGTTAATGCAATGCTATTACAGCTCGTGGTGTTCCAGAGCTCGGAGTTCAATTCTGGTGCCATTCTGTAAGATGTTTCTGTACATCCTTCCAGTGGAATGCATGGCTTTTCCCCAGGCGATCCAGTTTCCTCCCAAAGACCTATCAAGCAGGTTAATTGGTCATTGTAAATTGTCCTGTTATCAAGTTAGGGTTAATCAGGGTTGTGAGGATGCTGGGGCAACGTGGCTCAAAGGTCAGAAGGGCCTACTTTGAACGGTACCACTAAATAAATAAAAACACGAACAACCATATGTAATATATATAAATATATATATTTATATAAAGCAACATGGTCATGAAATATTAAAGTCAACCCAAGGTTTGCAGATTATTTCATTATAGAACATGGAACAGGATAGAACTGGACAGGCCATTGTTGTGCTAATCTTGATGCTAGTTTCTATTAAATGTTCTCCTCCATATCCCTCCATTTCCTTCATATTCATGTGTCCTAAAAGCCTATTAAACTCCACCAAACTGCCTGCTTCCACTAATAACTCTGATAAATTAATAATTTACATCGGTGGTGCGCAAGTGGAACAGGTCAAAATCTTTCGGTTCCTCGGGGTGAATATCACAAATGACCTGACTTGGTCCAACCAAGCAGAGTCCACTGCCAAGAAGGCCTACCAGCGCCTTTACTTCCTGAGAAAACTAAAGAAATTTGGCCTGTCCGCTAAAATCCTCACTAATTTTTATAGATGCACCGTAGAAAGCATTCTTCTAGGGCGCATTACAAACTGGTATGGAAGTTGTCCTGTCCAAGACCGAAAGAAGCTGCAGAAGATCATGAGCATGACGCAGCACATCACACAAACCAATCTTCCGTCCGTGGACTCACTTTACACCGCACGCTGTCAGAGCAGTGCTGCTAGGATAATCAAGGACACGACCCACCCAGCCAACAGACTTTTTGTCCCTCTTCCCTCCGGGAGAAGGTTCAGGAGCTTGAAGACCCGTACGGCCAGATTTGGAAACAGCTTCTTTCCAACTGTGATAAGACTGCTGAACGGATCCTGACCTGGATCTGGGCCATACCCTCCAAATATCCGGACCTGCCTCTCGGTTTTTTTTTGCACTACCTTACTTCCCATTTTTCTATTTTCTATTTATGATTTATAATTTAAATTTTCAATATTTACTAATTTTAACTATTTTTAATATTTAATATTTGTAATCCAGGGAGCGTGAAGCACAGAACCAAATATCGCTGTGATGATTGTACGTTCTAGTACCAATTGTTTGGCGACGATAAAGTATAAAGTATAAAGTATATAAAGGTTCACAACATCAAAAGTTCAAAGTAAATTTATTAACGAGTATATTCACAGTAACTGCAAAGAAACACAATAGGATCAATGAAAACCCACACACGAGAGTGACGGACAAACAACCAATGTGCAAAAGGCAACAAAGTGTGCAAATACAAAAAAAAAGAAAATATGTATTAATAATAATAAATAATTAAGCAATAGACATTGAGAACATGAGTTGTAGAGTCTGTGAAAGTGAGTCGATAGGTTGTGGAATCAGTTCAGTGTTGGGGTGAGTGAAGTTATCCCCTCTGGTTCAAGACTCTGATGGATGAGGGGTAATAACTGTTCCTGAACCTGGTGGTGTGGGACTTGAGGCTCCTGCACCTCCCTCCTGTAGCAGCATCAGAGGATCAGAATAAATACACCATGGTTGTCATGGACTTTATTAAAACAGTTGTAGATGGGTGTGTCCTCACAAAATCATTCAAAATTTTCCCCAACCATAAGTCCTGGATGAACCATGAGATACGCAATCTGCTGAGGGACCAATCAGTGGGATTCAGGTCTGGAGACCAAGTTAAATACAAAAGGTCAGGGCATGATTATTCAGGAAGCCCTCTCACATGTGAAATGGCAATTCTAGACCAAACCTAAGTCATTGAAGGATGCTCGCCAGCTGTTGCAGAGCCTGAATGCTATCACTTCCTACAAAGTGAAAGCAAGCGACACAGGGAACAACAAGCAGAAGACCTCAATGGCTTTTATGCTCACCTTGACCAGCAAGACATGAAGGCACCTTCACAAACTCCCACAGCCCCCGATAACCCTGTGATTTCAGTCTCTGGGACTGACATAAGAGCATCCTTCAGATGGCTGAATTTATGGAAAGCATTCGGGCCAGAAACACCTGTGCCGATCAACCTGCTGGAGTGTTTACCGATATCTTTACCCTCTTGCTTGGGCAGTCTGAGGTACACACCTGCTTCAAGCAGGCTTCATGTATACTAGTGCCTAAGAAGACTGTGGTGACCTGTCTCAATGAACGTCGTCCAATAGCATGAACATCCGCTGTGACGAACTGCTTTGAGAGGATGGCGATGAAACATATTAACATTTACCTCATCACTGAACTGTTCCCACAACCTATGGACTTCTTTCAAGGACTCTTCATCTCACGTACTCTATATTGATTGCTTCCTTATTTATTTATATTAGCATTTCTTATTTTCTTTCTTTTGGTATTTTCACAGTCCATTGTCTTTTGCATATTGGTGTTTGTCCACCCTGCCGGCTACAGTCTTCCGTTGATTCTATTGTGTTTCTTCTATTTACTGTGATCACTCACCAAAAAATGAATCTCAGTGATATATATGGTGACATTTGTGTACTTTGTTAATACATTTACTTTGAACGTTAGAGAAAGTATGGCCTGGATTGTGGTGGTCCTTGATGATGGATACTGTTTTCCTGTGACAGTGCATCTTGTAACTGTGCTTAATAGTGGAATAGGCTGTATTCACTACTTTTTGTAGGTTTTTCTATTCAAGGGCATTGATGTTCCCATAACAGGCGATGATGTATCAAGTCAGAATACTCTCCAACATGCATCTATAGAAGTTTGTCAAAGTTTTAGATGATATGTTGAATCTGCGTAAACTTCTAAGTATGAAGAGGTGCTCCTGGGCCTTCTTCATAATGGCACATATGTTCTGGCCCAGGACTGATCCTCTGAAATGATAACACCGAGGAATTTAAAGTTGCTGACCCTCCCCACTTCTAATCACCAGATGAGGACTGGTTCATCTAAGAAATTAACACGTGATTAAAAACAAAATTCCACTCGGAAGGGCCTGTTCAACCCCTGGAGCATATAGAAAAGCTGGGATTAAGTATGCTCAATAGTACTTGGGTTTTATAATCATGAGAAATTCTGCAAATGCTAGAAATCCAAAGTGTCACACAAAATGCTGGAGGAACTCAGCAAATCAGACAGCATCCATGGAAATGAATGCACAGTTGATACTTTGAGCAGAGATCCTTCTTCAGGGCTGGAAGAAGGGTTTTGGCTTGAAATATCAACTGTTTATTCATTTCTATAGATGCTGCCTGACCTGCTAAGTTCCTTCAGCATTTTGTGTGTGCTGACTTGGGTTTTATGCAAGTTTTAAGGTCTTGAGCTACAAACATTTGTACAAAAACTAAACACAAGAGGTTCTGCAGATGATGGAAATTTTTTGTGTCTGAAGATCAATGGCTGTGCTGGTGTATTGAAGGCGGTGGTGAATTTCACCATTGATGTGTGCTTCATGCACTCATGCTGAGCTTGTAAATTTCATCAACTCTTCCCTTCCACCCTGCCCTTAAATTCACTTGGTCCATTTCTGACACCTCCCTCCCCTTTCTCGATCTCTCTGTCTCCATCTCTGGAGACAAACTGTCAACCGACATCTTTTACAAACCTACTGATTTCCACGGTTATCTTGGCTATACCTCTTTCCACCCTATCTCCTGTAATAACACTACTCCCTTTCCTTAGTACTTCACCTCCGCCACATCTGTTACTTTCCTTTCTAGGACATTAGAGACATCCTCTTTCTTTAAGAATGAGGTTTTCTTTCCTCCACTATTGATGGTGACCTCACCCGCAGCTCTTCGATTTTCCGAACATCTGCCCTCACCCCATCTTCCCGCCACTTTAACTGTGATAGTTCTTCTTGTACTTACATACCACTCCATCAGCCTCCAATCCAAAATCATCCTCTAACTCTTCCATCATTTCTAAAGGGATATAACCACAAGACATATCTTTACCCCTTCCCCTCTGCTTTCCACAGGGATTTCACCCTCCGCAATTCCCTTGTCTATTCGTCCTACCCCACTAATCTCCCTCCCAGCACTTATCCCTGCAAGCAGCCTCAGTGCTACACCTGCCCAATCATCTTCTCCCTCAGCTCCATTCAGGGCTCCAAACTGTCCTTCCAGGTGGGGCAACACTTCACCTGCGAATCTGCTGGTGTTGTCTACTGTGTCCAGTGTTCCTCATACACACCAGATATTAGGGGATTCCTTCATCGAGCACATGTGTTCCATGAGCCAAAAGCGGAACTTCCCAGTGACCAAACATGTTAATCCCAATTCCCATTCCCTTTCCAACATGTCAGTCTATGGCCTCCTCTTGCGCCAAGATGAGGCCACCTTTAGGGTGGAGAAGCAACACCTTATATTCTGTCTGGATAGCCTCCAACCTGGTGGCATGGATATTGATTTCTCTTTCCAGTAAAAAAATTCCCCTCCCCCTCCATTCTTTCTCTATTCCCACTCTGGTCTTTTACTTCTTCTTGCCTGCCTGTTACTTCCTCCTGGGTCCCCTCATCCTTCCCTTTCTGAGAGGTGATATGTGTAAGGTGTAAAAAGCCGAAGAAGAGAGAAAGAGGCAGTGGACTATGGGGTAAGGGAAGGAGGAGGGGATGAGGGATATGATGAGCAGGTGAGGAGAAAAATATAGGTAAGTGGTGACCCAATATGGGGAATGGAAAAATAGAGAAGAGGGAGTGGGGGAGAAAAAACTGAACTTAGAGATATTGATACTTATGCCATCAGGTTGGAGGCTAACCAGACAGAATTTGAGGTGTTGCTTCTATAACCTGAGAGTGGCTCATCATGGAGGTAGAGAAGGTCATGGCCTGACTAATATCTGATTAGTGGCTTTGGGGCAGTTGTGCATACCTGATGCTGTCACTTGAAGTGGTGTCGACGGTGAAAATGATGCACATATATTAAAAAAAAATCTAAATGATTAAAAGTGCGATTTCTTCTTTTAAAACTTTGGTCATTATCTAATCACATTTAATTGGTGACAGACTTAAAAAGGAAACTATTATTCTGACCCAAAGAACACCTGGAGAATACAATTCCTTCTGGATGATCGAAGTGTTTAGAAGCACATTTTTAAGTTAATTCACCATCTAGCTCTGATGATAAGCAATTTAGGTGAAAGTAATCGGCCAGAATTACATAGTCTTAGAGCATTGACTTCATTAACATGATGGATGTCAATGAAGAAAGAGAGAGCACAATTCACACTCCAGTATGTGCATCAGGCATTTTCAGGTGTCACAAACATTCAGTTTACTGATTACTGCAACATGCAAAGGCTCTGGAGGATGCCCCTTCCCCCACCCATCTTCTGCCTCACCTGTTCCCAACCTATCACTTGCCAACTTGTACCCTTTCCCCTCCCCCACCTTCTTACTCTGGCTTCTTTCCCCTTGCTTTCCAGTCCAAATGAAGAATCTTGACCCGAAAAGTCAACTGTCCATGGAAGGAAATGGACAGCATACATGTCAAGTCAAGACCCTTCATCAAAATGGAAAGAAAAAGGGGAGACAGCCAATATATAAAGGCACAGGGAATAGGTGGAGCAAATGGTGGATGCAGTTGAGTGGGGGGGGGGGATGATGATATCCAGGTGAGGGAGAGAGAAAGTGGGAAAGCTCGTTTCTATTATTTGCATGATTTGTGTTTTATTTTTCTTTCACTATGCCCAGAGAGGGTTTGGGGTTGGTCTTTTTTTCTTAGTTGGGTTCTTTTGGTTTGTGGCTGCTCATAAGCAAACAAATCCCAAGGTTATATAATTTATACATTCTTTGGTAAAAAAAAATGTACTTTGAATCCTTGAATGATCAAAGAAGCAGTGAGATGACAGAAGAGTGACAAAGGGCTGAAGAGGTGTGACCAGAAATAAAGGGAAGGAGTGGGAAGAAGAATTGGTGGGAGGAGTGATCGGCAGATGGAGAGGGTTGAGGAGCATAAAAGATAAGGTGATGAGTGCCAGTGGAAGAAACAGAGTGGTATAGTTTACCTGCTACATTGAATGTCCATTTCCCTTTATTGACGCTGCCGTATCCATTGAGTTCCTCCAGCACCTTTAAGTGTTGCTCTAGATTTCCAGCATCTGTACTCTCTTGTGTCCCTGTTGTTACCCGGTTTATTGCAATAATCAGACACCCATCCCTGGAATTCCAGCTGCCTCCAATTTGAATACAAAGCCATCAATGTTCTCAACATTTGGGAACATTCTCATGGATAATGGATAATAATCACAGGGATAACCTCACCTGGCCTCTCTCTGAAGTCACCATCTGAGTGGCTCAAATAGCAAAAGTGGGGGTGGAGGGAAAAAAAATCAGAAACAAAATGAAGTAAAGCTGGAAATATTCAGCAGATCGGACAGCGTTGGTAGAGAGAGAAAACACAGAGTCAACACTCAAGATCAATGACCCATCATCAGAAAGGTTAACAATGTGAAACATTAGCTCTGGGTGGATTTGAAATGTCGGACCTGCAGACCTGGATGAGGGCCCCCTCCCCCACCCCGATCAGCATGGTTCCAGACGTCAGAGTTTCATGCGGGCAGGAGGAACAAGTTCTATTTATTTATTTTTCATAATTGATAATAATTTTATGTATTTGCTGTACTGCTGCCACAAAAGAACAAATTTCACATTATATAAGTCAGTAATAATAAAACATATTTTGAGCCACACTGCTTAAGCAGGTTCAGTGCAGCAGTTGTACTGACGTTTTAGTGAGCTGTGTGGAAAGTCAACCAGGTGCATCAAGGCTCCAAAATACAAAGTAATTTTTAACCTACAATTATTGCTCCATTATCTCCTCCAAATCTTTTACAAAATGATAAAAAAAAGTTGCCATTACTATTGTTAAGCTGTGTACTGTTTACCTTCAGGGTGAGGTAAATGAGCCCCATTTAACTCAGTGGGTTATAAATCTTGGCAGTTTTCTACCCCAAAGAGCTGGGAGCTTGGCAGTGAATGTATGCAAAGTTGAGATAGATAGTTTCTTCATGGTGGAATCAATGGTTATGGAAAATGGGCAGGAAAGTGAAGTTACAGCCAAAATCAGATCAGCAAAGATGATGAACAGCAGGGCACACTCATGGGGATTTACAGCCTACACTTGTTCCTAATTCATTTTGTCCTATGTCATCGCCAACTCATTGACATGTCTTTTGGCTTCTATCCCATCTGCTCAGCTTTAAATCTCATCACAGTTTTGACTCAGACCTTAAAGAAGAACAGTGTGTGGCTACTTATGACTTAAACAGTCATGTGGATGCTTCCAACGCACAAAAAAATGACCCTCGAGGAACTCAGAAGGTTAGGCAGCATCTGTAGAGGGAAATAAACAGTCAACATTTAAGGTTGAGATCCTTCATCAGGACCTGAAATGTTATCCCTCTCCAAAGATGCTGCCTGACCTGCTGTGCATAGAGAAAGAGAAATAAAGTACAAATCATGCAAACAATAGAAACGAGCATTCCCACCTTCGCTCTCCCTCACCTGAATATCATCATCCCCCGCCACCCCCCTCCCCCCGCAACTACAACCCTCTGGTGTTTTTTTTTGTGAATTGGAAGCAACATTGTGAGTGTTGCCCCAGGTTTCCAGATTCTGCTGTCTCTTGCATCTAGGTGCATTCTAAATGACGTGAAACTCCCTGTCTCCATCACCACATCCCTAATTTCAATTACCCTCCAGCTGGGAAATAAATGCTTCCTCTGATCCCTCCTCAAACTCCACCACTTCATCTTAAACTAGTTCTGATTTTACATTTTACACACCTAAATATTCTCCAGTGTCTTCTGCTCAGATTTGTATGTGTAATACTCTAAGTACAGACAATCAAATGTTTAATTTTACTCGTTTTAGAAATTTAGATATACAAGAGTTTCAAGCAGATGTCAGTCCAGATTTACCAAAAGCCATAAGATATAGGAACAGAATTAGGCCATTAGGCCCGTCGAATCTGCTCTACCACTCCATCAGATCTGATTTAATATCCCTCTCAACACCATTCTCCCCGTGATCGCTGATGTGTGACTAATCAAGAGCCTATCAACCTCCGCTTTAAATATACACAATGACTTGTCCTTCACAGCTGTGTAAATCATTATCAGAACCTTTCAATGGAGCACTTTAAAATCAAAATCATGTTAATATATCATCACAAACACGAGGAAATCTGCAGATGCTTGAATTTCAAGCAACACACACAAAAGTTGCTGACGAAGGGTCTCGGCCTGTTACGTCGACTGTACCTCTTCCTAGAGATGCTGCCTGGCCTGCTGTGGTCACCAGCAACTTTTATGTGTGTTGCTTAATATATCATCTATAGTTTTTGCCCGTGTGTTACTTTATCCTGTTCTGCAGTCAATACTTGTCCTGTAATCAATAGCATCTGATGAAGAGCAGATGTTCTTCAGTTTGCCTGTATCTAAGTGTATTTCCAGGGAGTTTATGCTTTATCCTCAGCACTATAAATGGGGTTTGACAGCTGGGTACTGTGTACATAAAGCCCTTAGCACCTAAATACATCCCAAAAAATTTAACAGCTTCTAATTTCCCTCCAACAGAGAGCTTTTAAGATTGAGGAAAATTAATTTCCCTATTTCTGGAGAAGAACAGACACTGGATCCTCTCAAACTTTCATGGTGGCATCCAAATGATAGATTTTCATGCCATTGTCTACTTCTGACGATTCCATTCACTGAATCGCTTAAATTACTTCACAGTAAAGTGTCACATTCTCATTGGGATGACAGTTTCAATAGCTGTTCCTAAGCACTATTCAAGTCATTTTCAAGGACAACAATGTCATTTGCAGTCGAGGTTATTCAGAACCTTTACAATGATGTGTCTTGCACCATACTGTATTAGTTCTGAAGCCTGGGAGCCAACTGCAGCAGCACCCGAACAAAGGAAAACTATTTTTAAAAATGCACAGATCTTGGACATCTTTCTGAGCGACTGCATTTTTAAACTCTATGTCTTTACTAAGGTTGCCATCTTGCAGAGGCATGGCTATTTAAACACTATACCACAATGAATATATGCACAATATATGAAGTGTCCCACAGTCAATCAAATCAGTGGCCATTATATGTCAATCAGTAAGTATGTTTTTTAAATCATTTGAAGTGACATTTTAGAAGTTGATGCGTTGCTCTCCCAAAACCTGAGTGTGTAAGATTCAAGATTGTTCAATGATATATTCAGTACACAAGTGTAAAGGATAATTAAAGAAGTGTTACTCCAGATCCAATGCAACATATGAAAAAATACACTATGACAAAAAACACAATAACTATAAATACAAAAAATAGCTTTTCTACATAGTTTGATAATATGTACATAAAGTGACGCTAGTAATGCACCTCTGATGAGACCTTATAACCTAGGCAAATCAATCATGGCAGATTAATATTTAGTGCATATTGGGATTTGGCCATGACATAAATGCATGGAATGATTTCACATCCTACAGAACAAGCTTGCACATTTCACCACCCTTTATTCAAGGTAAGCAGAAAGAGTAAATTCAAGATTCGTGATTCAAGATTATTTAATGCCATTTTCAGTACACAAGTGTAAAGGAGAATAAAATAATTGTAATTCCTGATCTGGTGCAGCACAAAAAAACACAACAATAAAAAAAGCACAATAAATATACATAGATAAGATAGTATATATATGTGGATTGATTGTATGTCCATATAGCATGTTACTCTTGTTAGGTCCATAAAGTGATAGTAGGGACAGGAGTTTCTGTACATAAGATGACTGAGAAGAAATAATAAAGTAGTGGTGGTTGGGGTGAGGAAGGGTGGGTTAGTGAGCATGTAACTGAGCAAAGGTAGTTTTCCTATTCTAAAATGCTGCCCAATTTTTCATCTTGGAAATGGGGTTAATAAATTTTCATCTGCGAAAGTTTCCATTATATCTAATGTACATTTTAGCAATAACTGTCATTACTTTCCCATGGTTTTTATGAAGTACTTTCCTCTTCTTTGGCAGTGATATAGAGATGTCTGTCTCATACATGGGCAGCCCTGATTTTGAAAGACATGTTGACACCTCTTATGGAGAAAATCCATTGAATCACACCTTCACTGTTCAGCGATTTTATTCAATGTGCTCATTTAATGGCCACTTTATTAGGTATCTCCTGTATGTAATAAAGTGGCCACTGAGAGTCCGTTCATGGTTTTTTGCTGCTGTAGCCCATCCACTTCGATGTGCTGTGCGCCCAGAGTTGCCCTTCCGCATACCACTGTTGTAACGCTTGATTATTTGAGTTACTGTCCATTTTCTGTCAGCTTGATCCAGTCTGGCCATTCTCCTCTGACCTCTCTCATTAACAATGCACTTTTGCCCACGTATCTGTTGCTCAATGGATGTTGGTTTGCTTATCGGACCATTCTCTGTAAACTCTAGCAACTGTTGTGCATGAAAGGTCCTAGGAGATCATCAGTTTCTGTGAAACTCAAACCACCCCATCTGGCACCAACAATTGTTTCATTGTCAAAGTTACGAAGATCACATTTCTTCCTCATTCTGACATTTGGTCTAAACAACAAATGAACCACTTGACCATGTCTGCATACTTCTGTGCATTGAGCTGAAGCCACATGATTAGCTGATTAAATATTTACATTAACAAACAGATGTGCAGGTGTACCTAATAAAGTGGCCACTAAGCATACAAATCATAGCTTCTTAAAAATTTGGAGGAGGCTAGTCAGCCCATAATGTCTATTCTGGCTCTTGCAACTTTTCTGATCAGTCACATTCCTCATTTATCGACTGTTCCTCACAATCCCATTAGTTCCCTGATTCCCCATACCCTCATTCCCCATAACCAATCTGCTACATGGGAGGAAGCCAGGGCATTTAGAGAGAAACATGCTGTTCAAGGTCAAAGTAAGTGTGTTATCAAAGCTTGTATATGTTACTGTATATGACCGTGAGATTCATTTTCTTGCCAGCATTTACAGGAAAATAAAGAAGTACAATAAAATTTATGATAAACTATACATAAACAAAGCCTGACAAACAATCAATGTGCGAAAGAAGACAAACTATACAAATTTTTTTAAAGTACTGAAAACATGAGTTGAAACTGAGTCCATGGGAGAATATTTAATCTCCAGATTTAACTCCCAATGATAGGATCAAATCTGGGTTGCTGGACAGCGAAGTATGACTACTGACTGCTATGTCATAGTAATGTTCTTAAAGTTGCCCTACTTTTATTGAAGACTTTCTTGATTCAGTGTCGCACAAATATGCATTGGTTGTTTCAGTGTGGAGTACAGGCTTGTGGATCATTAGCCCATAGAAGTTTGAAGACAGTTTCTGTGTTCATTTAGGTGCATGGCTTACCACAATTAGTAAATACGTTGTTTTAAGTTGCATGAGTTATCAATGAATATCAAAATCGTTCAATTCAAAGCCAATTTAATAATTCATTCCACCAGCATGTCCTTCCTTAAGAATAAAAAAAAACACTGAAATTAAAGGTTTGGACATTTTCACTTGCAGAAGCTCTCCCCTATATCCAGCACTACAAGAGGTAGTCATGGAAATGGCTGCTGCACTGACTGTCATCTTCCACATTCTGTCATTTAATGAAAGGTCCCTGTGGTTCCTGGTAGGTGGCAAGTGTAACACCACCACTTAAAAAAAGAGGGAGAGAGAAAGCAGGAAACTCAAGACTAATTAGCCTAATGTCAGTCAGAGGAAAATGCTAGAGTTTTGTGTAAAGGATGCAATAACAAAACACTTGATACGTATCAGTAGGATTGGATAGTCAACATGGATTATTTATTTATTTATTTATTCATTCATTCATTCACTGATTGATTGAGATACAGTGTGAAATATCTTCAAGCTGTGCCACTCCGCAACCCAATTTAACCCAAGCCTAGTCACGGGAAAAATTAACAATCCCCAATTAACCTATCAACCAGTCATCTTTGGATTGTGGGAGGAAACCGGAGCACCCAAAAGGAACCCACATCATCACAGGGAGAACATACAAACTGGTGGGGATTGAACCTGGGTCGATGATACCTTAAAGTGTTTTATGAAGAGGGAAATTGAGTTTCACAAACCTACTAGTGTTTTAGAAAAGACAAAGAAGAGCTAGTAAGAATAGTATATTTCGATTTTCAGGGACCTTTGGTAAACTCCCATATAAGAAGTTAGTGTGCAAATTAAAGCTAGGGGTCATACTCTCAGGGTGAAGGCATGACACTTAGAAATGGGATAAGGGGAAATCTCCACAAGGGGTAGGAGACTCTTTAGAATTCTCTACCACATAAGGCACTATATGTCAAGTCACTGAAAATGTTTAAGAATGAAATAGATCGATCCTGAGACATACTGTAAAATGACGTTGAAGAATATAGGGAAATATGTCATCAAGATAGAAGCTATGTCATGTTCACAATAATGACTTGGACATGAACGTAGGTGGTATGATTCATGGACCAGGGAACATAGAACAATACAGCATAGTCCCTTTGGCCCACAAAGTTGTGCAAACCATTTACCTTAGTCTAAGATGGATCTAACCCTTTCCTCCTACAGATCCATCGATTTTTCTATCATCTATGTGCATGCCTAAGCGTTTCTTAAAGGTGCCTAATGTATCTAACTTGACCACCACCCATGTCAGGGCATTTCATTCACCCACCACTCACTGTGTAAAGAAATTACCTCTGCCATCACCCCCCCATTCCTTCAATCACCTTAAAATTATGCCCCCTTGTATGACCATCATTCCTCTAACAAACACCAAGTCATTGTCTCCCCTACCATTACAGATCTCATCTCTCCCCTCAAAGACAGATGATGCTTGACTACGGAAATCCTCCAACAGCTTGCTTCTTGCTCGAGATTCCAACATCAACAATCTGCTGTGCCTCTAGCAGGTAGGAGTAGTAAGTATGCGAATGACACAAACATTGGTGGTATTGTCCACAGTAAGGAATGATGTCTACGGCTACAGAAAGATACTGGTCAGATCCAAAGATGGTGGATTACTGGCAGATGAAATTTAATCCCAACAAGACAGAGGTGATGCAATTTGGAAAGTCGAATAGTGGTGCACAAAATAATGTTGATGAACAGAAAGACCATGGGGTTCAAGCTCATAGTTCCCTGAAAATGTCCACGTGGGTGTTTAATATGACAAAGAAGTCATATGGGATGCTTGCTGTCTCAGGTAAGGATGTTATGTCCAACTTCACAGAACACTAGTTAGACTGCACAGAGTATTGCGTGCATTTCTGGCTGCCAAACTGTAAAGAGATTCACCAGGATGCTGCCAAGATAGGAGAACCTTAGTTATTTGGAATGATTGGATAGGCTGGACTTATTTCTGCTGGAATGGAGGAGGCTAAGAGGTGACCTGACAAAGGTACATAAAATTGTAAGTGGGCTAAGAAGGGGAGATACAATCTTTTCCCCATGGTAAGAATATCAAAAACAAGAGGACCATGTTTAAGATGAGAGAATGGAGTTTTAAAGGGGATATGTGGGGAAAGGTTTCTTTTACACAGGGAGTGTTTGACCTCCAGAGTACACCACCTTAAGAGGGAGTGGAATCAAGTGCAATTACTGTGTTTAACAGACATAATGAATCGGTCAGACAAAGAAGGAGATGGCCGTAATAAGATCATAAGACCATGTGACCATTCAGCCATCGAGCCTGCCCCGGCATTACATCGTGGCAAATTTATTATTCCTCTGAACCCCATTCTCCTGCCTTCTCCCTGTAACCTTTGACACCTTTACTAATTAAGAACCTATCAACCTCTGCTTTTAATATACCAAATGACTTGGCCTCCTCCACAGCCATCTGTGGCAATGAATTCTATGGATTCACTACCCTCTAGCAAAGGAAATTCCTCCTCATCTCTGTTCAATTTCTCAATATGTCAGTAGCCTTCCATTGTAGTTTCTCTGTAAACTAAACATACACTATTTTAACCTCTCATACCATGTTGGTAAATCAAATGCTCTAAATAAATGTTGAAGTTCAAAGTTCAAAGTAAATTTATTGTCAATATATATGCCACCATGTGTTACCTTAAGATTCCTTTTCTTGTAGGCTTTCACAATGGAGCAGAAAATACAATAGAATAAATGGAAAGCTACACACAAAGACTGATAAACAACTTACATGCAAAAGAAGACAACTGTGCAAATAAAAAATACATAAATAAGTAAATAAATAATACTGAGAACATGAGTTGGAGAGTCCTGGAAAGTGAGTGCATAGATGTGGAATCAGCTCAGAGTTGAGGCAAGTGAAATTATCCACCCTAGTTCATGTGCCTGATGGCTAAAGGGTGATAACTAGCCCTGAATCTGGTGTTGTGGGACCTAAGGCTCCTTTACCTCCTTCCTGATAGCAGCTGCGAGAAGCATAGCATGGATAGGGAGAGAGGTCCTTGTTAGTACATAATACATAGAACAACACAGGACAGAAACAGGCCCTACAGCCCACAACGTTGTGCCGAACCAGCGAGAAAGTAAATCAAAAAAACCCAAAGAGCTATTCCCTCCTACCTACACTACCTCTATAACACTCCATATTCCTCACCTTCATGTGCAAATATAAATGTCTCTTAAAAATCTCTAAAGTATTTGCCTCTACCGCCATACCAGGCAGTGCATTCTAGGCATCCACCATGGCCCGAGTGAAAAATTTACCCCTCACGTCCCCTTTGAATGTAGCCCCTCTCACCTTCAATACATGCCCTCTAGTATTACATATTTCTAACATGTGAAAAAGATACTCCCTGTCTACTCTATCTATGCCTCTCATAATCTTACAAACTTCTATCAGATCTCCCCTCAGCCTCCGGTGCTCCAGAGAAAGCAACCCAAGTTTATCCAGCCTCTCGTAATAGTACATGCCCTCTAATCCAGATAGCATCCTGACAAACATCTTCTGTTACCTCTCCAAACCCTCAACATCCTTCCTATAGAGGGGCGACCAAAACCGTATGCAATACTCCAGATGTGGCCAAACCAGTTTTAGAAAGTTGCAACATAATCCCGTGAGTTTTGAATTCAAAACCTTGACTACTGAAAGCAAGCATTCCATAAGCCTTCTTCACCACACTATCGACCTGTGTAGCTACTTTAATGGAGCTATGAACTTGGACCCCAAGATCTCTCTGCTCATCAACATGATGAAAGCTGCTTTCTTGTGGTGGTGCTCCTTGAGGGGAGAGGGCAGAAGCCAGCCCTTCCTTCTCTCTCGATGAAGAGCCTTGGCCTAAAATATTGACGGTTTATTCCCTTCCATAGATTCTGCCTCACTTGCTGATGTCCTCCAGCATTTTGTTTGCGTTACTCAAGGTTTCCAGCATCTGCAGAATCTCTTGTGTCAATGAGTTGCTGAATATGGGCACTCCAGTCAGATGTAAATTCATGACAGCCTTTCAAAGAGATAGAACTCAGAACTGAGACAATAAGGAAGGCTGGCAAAAGTGGAGCAGTTTTAATGTTGACAAGAGGTGATTTGGAAAATAACTGAGAATACTTAGGGAGGATTTTGCAGAACTGAAGCCAATCCTTCATCTTGTGAAGGAGGAGGGTGTTCGAAGTTTGATCGCTGCCAACAAGTTCATTATGCCAAGAGTTCTCATCAATTGGAATGCAATTGTACAATGTAACTCTGACATTAAGAATGCTGTCTCACATATTGCCCCTATCTAGACGCTCTTCACCTCCACAAGGCGAAGGGTTGCATTCACTTATGCAATATCCTCCCTAAATATTTTAAGTTCTCTTCTATTTATACACCAGCTTTGAATTAACAAATATCCTCAAGTGCTACACAGGCATGTTAATCAAAAAATAAAATTGATGTCTTGGTACACATGGTTAAGGATGAGGGCCAAAGATTAACCATAAAGGGTTGAAAAGGATAAATAGTATATTTTGGGAGGAAATTCTAGGGCTTATGGCTTTGACAGACAGCAGTACTGATGTCAACAGTTAATTATCAGGAGTCAAGTTTTTGGAGGAACTTAGACATTTTGGAAAGTTTCATGACTTAAGGAGATGACAGAAATGGTGGGGGAGGGAGCGGAATGTCACTCCACATTGTTTAGGATAGCTTTGAGGAAGATAACATGATAATATGAATTACAATCAGTCATTATCATTGATTTAGATGACATGGAATTTGTTGTTTTGCCACAGCAGCACAGTGCATAGACATAAAACTGAAATAAATTACAAAAACAAAACGCAAAAGACAAAAAGAATGATGAGGTATGTGGACACTGCATTGGGGAAACTAAATCCTCAGACATGTTGTGCTAGAATAAGTTAAATAACTTTTATCTTGTTTATTTAGTGATCACAAAATACGGCACGGTAGTGTAGTGATTGCCATAACACTTTACAGCACCAGTTTTAGGATCAGTGTTTAATTTCCACCACTGTCTGTAAGGAGTTTGTACCCATGAGTTCTCTCTGTGACCATGTGGATTTCCCCTGGGTGTTCCAGTTTCCTCCCATGTTCCAAAGGTATACAGGTTAGGGTTCGTAAATTGTGGGCATGACATAATGGCTTCACTTGCACATCTCAGACTGTGTTGGTTTTGATGCAAACAAAGAATTCCATTGTAGTTTCAATGTTTTGATGTACATATGACAAATATTGCTAATCTTTTTTATACATGGGTTGGCACCGTTCTGCATCCTGTTAGGTAGCAAAGTATAATGGCAATATTTGGATCCAAGTTGGAAATTCCGTCAATTCAAAAAGGTTTCTAATTTTGAAACTGCTACACTAATAGCAATAATCAAACTGATTGTAGTTAGTGTGAAACTAATTTAAAACATCACACATTTGCCCTGAAGCTTGGTCAGATCATTTTATCCATATGTCTTGAATGATCTGAATCTGAATCTATCATAGGTAGAATTTATGTCGATCTTTATTTATGTATAATTTTTCAAAAATTCTATTGTATTTCTTCATTTTCCTGTAAATGGCTACAAGAAAATGATTCTCAAGATAGTATATCAGAATCATTTTATTATCACTGACATAAGGCGTGAAATTTGTTGCAGTACAGGAAAACTGGGTTCAATTTCCGCCTCTGCCGGTAAGGAGTTTGAATGTACTCCCCGTAACTGCGTGGGTTTCCTCCGGGTGCTCCGGTTTCCTTCCACAGTCCAAAGATGTATCGGTTGGTAGGTTAATTGGTCATCATAAATTGCCCCATGATTAGGCTAGGGTTAAATGGGGGGATTGCTGGGCAGCGTGGCTCGAAGGGCCGGAAGGGCCTGGCCCGCATTGTATTTAAATAAATATATAAATAAATAACATATATAAAATGTACTATAAATTACAATAAGAAATATACAGCATGTAAGAAAAGTTAGTTCAATAAGTAGTACAGATAAGGAGCAAAAGTGGTGAGATGCTGTTCATGGGTTGGTTCATTGTTCATTCAGAAATCTGATGGTGGAGGGGAAGAAACTGATTCTAAAATTGTGACATACACATTCTTCGATAATAAATTTAATGTGACTTTGACTTTGAATTATTCTACAGTTATTTTTGAAGTGCATGCAAAATCTGTAATAAGACGTTGATTGGAAATGTGGGTCTGTACAAGAAAAAATATCCTATTATTACAAATAAATGTAACTCCCACTTTTGGAGGAAAACAAAGATCTTAATGCCAACATTTTGCAATTACATTTCGCGGCTCTGAGTTATGCACCTTCCAAGAGTTATCATTGCTTACTAGTATCCTTGCTGGAAACATTTATGAAAACAATTGTTATCACATTGGAAAAGTTAATAATTTCTTCTCCTACAAACACAAGTTAGTACCATCTAATTAACAAATCATTTTTGGTGCTGATATCTGACGGATGATGGAGATAAAATATCATTGAAATTTTGCTGGAGTTGCTGTCACCCTTCTTTTGGTTTTTACTTCACTCAGTCCCTTAGACTCTGGGATGACATGTTTCTGCTCTTCTTCAGTTGGTTTACAAGACAAATATTGGACCTGTAGAATCTGTCATGGGGTGGGGCAGATGGCAGGGCAGGCAGGTGGACAATTGGGGCAATAAAACAAGCTGCTGGAGGAACTCAGTGGGCCAGGCAGTATCCGTGGAGGGAAATGGATAGCTAATGATTCCGATTGACACCCTTCATCTAGACTTCAATATTTTGCTCTGAATTCCAGAATCTGCAAAAACCTTGTGTCTGAACAAATTGAGAATAGTGCACTCTTTCCATCACTTATACCTCTTTTCCAATATATCTTGCTGCCTCCGTAAAGCAGCCAGTATGATCAGAGTCCACCCACCCCAGATATCCTCTCTTCTCCCACCTTTCATCTAGAAGCCAGATAGCATGCAGCACCATAGTCAAGGACAGCTTCTACCACACTGTAATTAGAATATTAAACAACTACCACTAACATATCACTTGTGGAATCAGAGCAGCCAACACACTTGACCACTGTTATACCACCATCAAGAATGCTTACTATGACATCCCATGCCCACACTGTGGAAAGTCCGATCACCTGGACTTACTTCTACTTCCAGTGTATAGGCAGAAACTAAAGACCACAGCACCATTGGTGAGGACCAAGATAGTATGGTCAAGGGAGGCAGAGGAGAGCTTTCAGGACCACTTGGAGTCAGTGGACTAGATAATATTCAGGAATTCATCTTCGAGTCTGAATGAACACCACTGTCACTGTCTTCATTGAAACCTGTGTGGATGAGTGTGTGCCTTTAAGAATATACCAGACATACCCAGATCAAAAGCCGTGGATGAACAAGGAGATTCATAGACTGCTGACAGCTAGATCTCTGTGACCTTAAAGACCGATGATTCTGAACTATACAAGAAGTCCAGGTATGACCTAAGGGTGGCTATCTTTAGAGTGAAAAAGCAATTCTGATAAAGGTTAGAGATGGAATTGGATACAAGTCAGCAATGGCAGGGTTTGCAGGCCATTACTTCTTACAAAGCGAAACCAAACCTCAGGAATGGTAGTGATGCTTCGCTTTCAGATGAGCTCAACGTCTTTTATGCACGCTTTGAAAGGGAGAATAAAATTACACCTGTATGAATCCCTGCAGCACCTGGTGAACCTGTGAACTCTGTCTCAGAGGCCGATGTCAATGAAGGGAGCTCAACGGTTGTGGCGGGTCTTGAATGCTACCACCTCTTATAAAGTTAAATCAAGTGATATGGGCAATAACAGGGCTTCACTTCCAGATAAGTTCAATGTCTTCTATGCTCGCTTTGACTGTCAAAACATGGAGAAAACATCACAAACTCCCACAGCCCCTGATGATCCTGCGAGCTCTCTGAGGCCAACGTGTGAGTATTCTTCAGGACGGTGAACCCATGGAAATCATCCCGCCCAGATGGTGTACTTGGCTGAGTAATAAAGATTGTTCTGTTCAACTGGCTGGAGTGTTCACTGAAATCTTTAACCTTTCAATTCAGCAGTCTGAGGTACCCACCTGCTTCAAGCAGGCTTCAGTTACACCAGTGCCTAAGAAATGTGATGTAACCTGCCTTGATGACTATTATCCAGCTGCACTTACACCCACAGTGAAGAAGTGTTCCGAGAGGTTGATGATGAAACATATCAGATCCTGCCTGAGAAGCAACTTGAATCTGTTCCAATTTGCCTACTGACACAACAGGTCGACAGCAGATGTCATCTTACTGGCTCTTCATTCAACTCTGGAACATCTGGACAACAAAGGTGCATATATCAGGATGCTCTTTATCAATTACAGATTGGCATTCAATATTATTATCCTTTCAAAACTAATGAATAAGCTTCAAGACCTTGACCTCAGTACCTCCTTCTGCATTTAGATTCTTGATTTCCTCTCTTGCAGACCCCAGTCAGTTTGGATGGGTAGCATCTCCTCCACTATCTCCATCAGCACATGTGCACCACAAAGCTGTGTGCTTATCCCCCTGCTGTACTCACTTTACACTTATGAATGTGCGGCTAAGCACAGCTCCAATGCCATATTCAAGTTTGCTGATGACATCGCCGTCATAGGCCGAATCAAAGGCAGTGACAAATCAGCATGTAGGAGGGAGATTGAAAATCTGGCTGAGGGGTGCCACAACGACAACCTCTTACTCAATACCAGCAAGACTTCAGGAGGAGGAAACCAGAGGTCCATGAGCCGGTCCTCACCAGAGGATCAGAGGTGGAGAGGGTCTGCAACTTTAAATTCCTCAGGTTCATCATTTCAGAGGACCTGTCCTGGGCACAGTGTGTAAGGGCAATTACAAAAATAAATGACAGCACCTTTACTTCCTTAGGAGTTTGTGAAGGTTCTGCATGACATCTAAAACTTTGACCACAAACTTCTATAGATGTGTGGTGGAGAGTATATCGACTGGTTGCATTACAGCTTGGTATGGAAAACCAATGTCCTTGAATGAAAAATCCTATAAGAAGCAGTGAATACTGCTCAGTTCATCACGGGTAAAAACCCTCCTGACTATTGAGCACATCTATATGAAGCATTGTCGCCAGACAGCAGTATCCATCATCTGGGACCCCCACTACCAGGTCATGCTCTCTTCTTGCTGCTGCAATCAGGAACAACGTATAGGAGCCTCTGGCCTTACACCACCAGCTTCAGGAACAGTTATTAGCCCTCAACCATCAGGTTCTTGAACCTGAGGGGATAACTTCACTCAGTTTTAATTGCCCCATCACTGACATGTTCCCATGACCTATGGACACACTTTCTAGGGCTCTTCATCTCTTTTCTCAATATTTATTCCTTATTTATTTATTATTGTATTTTTATTTTTTCTCAGTTCAAGCTGGTAAAACCTGAAGTACAGGCATAGCCAAACACACTCATTTCTCAATTGCTAGGAACTTTCAGACACTTGTAGTAATATTTAGTATTGTAGACTTACATAAATATTTCTGTGTAAGGCTAATTGTTTAATGCTATTGTGTCATGCCTTTGGTATGATACCAGGTGTAAAATTTACGATTGGGACAATGTACACCCTGTTCATGTTCCATAGACTTTCAATTCCCTCTTTTAATTCAGAATATTTCTGGTGTTTTTCTTATTGATTTATCTATGCTGTCTGTATTTGGAATAGATATATCTATTAAGTAAGTTGATCCTGCTTGTTCATCCTGTAATATTATATATATTATAATAGATAGTTTTTTATTATGCATTGCACTGTACTGTTGCCGCAAAGCAATAAATTTCATGACACATGCCAGTGGTGTTAAACCTGAATCCAATTCTGACTCTGGGGAAGGCAGAGTTCAGGGTTCATCAAGAATTTTCTCAGATCTCATTGTGGATCTTAAATGTTGGAGGGTGGCATTTTACTGTAGGGGCAAATTTTCCAGTCCTGATGAATGGTCTCAGCCTGAAACACCGACTGTTAATTCCTCTCCATAGATGCTGCCTGACCAGCTGAGTCCTCCAACATTTTGTGTTCATTGATCAAGATTTCCAGCATCTGCAGAATCTCTTGTGTTGATAATGCTCTCAGTCGCATTTCTTTGGAAGAGGACAAGCTTATTCCAGCTGAGAGGTGGTTTAATCATATTTGTTTTTTTTCCATACTAAATTTGTATCAAGTGATCACTCTGGACTTCAGTCATTTACAATACTTTAACCTCAGCTCCCCAGCATATCAGAAAGGCGATGTAATCTAATTCACATTGGTAGTCACAAAGCTCTGTCATCGTTCACTCCTTAGGCCAAGGTAACCCTTGCAACATCCCATTATTTAAAAGTAATGCAATTATTATGTTAAGTTTAAGTAGAGTAAATTTTGAAAATATTGTTCTGCACAGAAACAATACTTTAATTTATTCATTGCCCTATGTCATAACTCTTAGAATTGCTACCAGACTTGTTAAGGACAAGTTAAAAATTGCTATAAAGCATGATTGTTATTACCTAGTAATTATTAACAAATATCTTGTGCCTTACAATGCAACACTTAAAAAGTGACAGGTACATTTTAATTTGTACTTCTTCAAAATTTGCCCTTGCGTTTTCTTTAGAGCAGGTTGACGCAAGTCTGAAAATACATGATTATAAATGACAAATTCAAAACCAAACTGAATCTGAAGAGCAAGCCAGATATTAACTAAAGTTGTGTTGAGCCAATTATTCAGGATACAATCATGGTCTAAATAACAATAGGGAATAGAAATGGCATTGTTTTCATCCATTGTCAGGAATGGAAATAAATAAATAACTTGGGCAGAAATTTCTAGATTTATACTTTGAAAGTTCAATATGTAGAAAGGCATGAACTTGAAAACAAGATCTGCTAGGTAACGCATACATATTGCTGGAGGAACTCACCCAGGTCAGGCAGCATGTAAGGAAAGGAATAAACAGTTGATGTTTTGGGCCCAGACCCTTCATCAGGACTGGAAAGGAAGGGGGAAGAACCCAGAAAGCAAAGGTATGGGGAGCTGAAAGATGGTAGATAAAGGCAGGTGAGGAGGAAGGTTGGTGGGTGGGGGAAAGGGGAATGAAGTGAGAAGCTGGGAGGAGCTAGGTGGAAAAGATAAAGGGCTGACCTGATTGTTGTAAACCCAATCAGCTCCATCTTGGGCACTAGCCTCCTCAGTATTCAAATCACCTTCAAAGAGTGATGCCTCAAAAAGGTGGCATCCATCATGAAGGACCCCCATCATCCAGGTCATGCCCTCTTCTCATGGCTACCATAAGGGATGAAGTACCAGAGCCTGAAAGCGCACAGTCAACAATTCAGGAACAGCTTCTTCCCCTCTGCCATGTGATTTCTGAATGGAAAGCTGATTCTGATTCTGAGTGGAGCATGGGAGAAAGGGAAGGAGGAGGGGCACCAGGAGAGGTGATAGGCAGGTGAGGAGATGAGAAGAGAAGAGGGAAGACAGAGTGGGGAATGGAAGAAGGAGGAAGGGGAAGGTAGAATCTGTTGTGTTTAAAATCTCCAAGGAAAATGGGAAAAGACAAGGGCACAAATTATGGGAAGCATACACACTTGACTCTCAAGTATCAAGCATATCGTATGAAATGTTTCTAATAGGAAAAGTCGGGGCCCAAGTACCCTGGCTATGTTTCATAAAGAGAACTGCTTTCAACCCTTAGGATTACAAGGGTGACTGTTAGTTGTACAAAACACACCAAGTGGAACAGTTACAGTCTCACATTTGAAGGCCATTTGTGTTCCACTCTGAGCACAACCACAATGCCGTATTTGTAACATTTTTTTGTGCATTGTTCAAAAAATAAATCTTTTATTTAATTCACATTTAGTCATGCAATTTCTTTTGCTGGTTATGGAACGCAAGGATATGCATGGTGTCATTCCGTACAATCCAAAGAAACTAGCTTTAACAGAATTATTCAGTCGTGTTCAATTAACTGTGCTTAAAGTAAAAGTTTCTTTTAATCGCCGCTGTTTGATGTTTTACACATCCCAAAAGAAGTTCATAATTTGCAGAGTGCTATGTGCAAACATTAGCATGTTCAAAACTTGCCAATGTTTTATTACTCATTGATCTTATGAAAACAATAGTCAGAGAGAATAAAGTCAATGATTTTGAAATCAGAGAGCCCCTTTGACTTTGAGAAGAGGGCAAACTGTGGGAGCTTAACAATTCCCACATCGGCCACAATTCCTTCCCAACTCTCCTGGTTTTCATACCAAGCAACAAAGCAGATGTTAAACAAGACTATCAACAAAGCCATTATCCAACCCTTTTATTTAAACTATTCATAATCTCAGCCCTAAAATTAAATGACTCTCACAATAACACACAAAAATCAATGCTTCACCCATTGTCATGTTTGAAAGAAAGGATCTAATTAGAAGCAAAGATTGATAGAACGATCATTACAACTCTTAATCCCAAAACATAAGAATTGATAGCCTTTGAGTACCACACCATCCCCTTCTTTGATTTTTATGTGAACACTCCTTATCTGAGAACTTCAATTTGCATGACTTTGCTTGCAGGCAGCTCCTATGATATGCTAATTGCAGGGTACATTAGTACTAAAAGGTTAACATAAAATCCTTTGCAAACAACCTAATAGTTTATGATAATTTTGTTCTTGCCCTTTATCAATTGCTGCGTTGCCTCTAGCTTCAGTTTTATCAAAGGATTCTAAAATATATTTTGAACAAGTTCATTCATTCATAATTAATCTTTAAATCACTTAACTTAATTTAGCTGTTCTGACCGGCTAACAGTCACCAAATTATAATGTAATTAAACCATTCTCCCTTATGAATATTTTGATTTCAGAATTAAGGAACAGGTTTCCATTCTACAGTTTCATTTCACTGCATTACTTCAAAATCTGAAACACTATCAACTTGTGCATTTAAATGTTGTTTAAGCTATGATGGGGAGCAACATGATAGTGCTGCGGTTAGCGCCAGTGATTGGGGTTCAATTTCTACCACTGTCTGCGTTAGGGCATTCTTGGGGTTAGCACATATGGTAAATAACCTCAGCAACTAACTTCAGCCACCAATCTTCAGATCTGAATATGGACTGTAGATTAAAGCTAAAGTGCAGCTCTGAACATAGGTTCCTAAGAGCCATGAACGAGTTAAATGGAAAACCAGACAATGCTGATTTAAATTCATTTGGGTGTCTGTGGCATGGTTGTGAAGGTTGTGTATAGTTCAAAGGAAGTATTATGGATACCTTGTAAATATGGAATTCTCCTTTGATCCTTAGCATATAAAATGTCATGTAGTGTTGGGTCAAGCAAGTCCCTTTCTCCAAAAGAGCCTCACTATGATGCCTGCTGTGTCTCATTTTGTTAAATAAAGTGACTACTTCATATCCACCAGCTAACTATTTTGGTGACTTTCTTTAAGTGACAATAGTCTGTAAGGAATTTGTACTTTCTCCCCATGGTTGTGTGAGGTTCCTCCAGTTTTCTCCCATAATCCAAAAACATATGGATTAGCAGGTTAATTGGCCACGTGGGTGTAATTGGGCAGCGCGTGTTTGTTGGACCAGAAGAACCGGTATCTCCAAAAATAAAAGAACCCACTGAAGCGGGATTCTCATGACATGCTTTCTGGTTCCTTTACGCAAAACTATAATTTTAAAGATACTGAGATTAAAAGTGTTGTGATGAATACATAGATTTCTATAAAAAGTTGAAGTTACTTTTTTGGATATAATTAACCTTTCAGGCCTTAAGTGATTGGATAGTGCATGTATTGTGTTATGACTACGTTTTAACTTGTTCTGAATACGGACGGGATCAGAATGGCTCAAATGACAAGTCCAGGTTCAGAAAGTAATTCACCTTGTTCCATAAATTTCCCAAAATAATTAAGTTTTGATAAAGCAGATAAAAAAGCAAAACATAATTTTGCAAAACTCAAGCTTTGCCATCAGGATCAGACTTACATCAAGGATCATAAAAATACACCAAAAATTGTTGTTATGTAATAAACTAGCACGTAGCTATGACTGGCAGGTTGGGAACTGTATTGAGAATACCAGATTCTTAAATTATTAAGGTTAAAAATTAACAGAATTGCATAAAAAACAATGCAATGTCAAGTCAATTTTATTGTCATTTAAATATGTATATGTATATAATGTATATAGAAATGAGACAACGTTTCTAGAAATTAAAATGATGATTTAGTAAACATAGAACATAGAACAGTACAGAACAGTACAAGCCCTTTGGCCCACAATGTTGTGCTCAAGGTTTAGCCTACTCCAAGATCAATCTCACACTTCCCTTCTGCATAGCCTTCCATCACTCTTTCATCCATGTGCCAATCTAAGAGTCTTTTAAACGTCCCTAATTTATCTGCCTCTACCACTCCCCGCAGTCTATTCCATGCACGCACCAATCTCTGTGTGAAAAAGAGCTAATTCTGACCTCCCTCCGTATACTTTCCTTAAAAATGTGTCCTCTTGTAAACAAGTGGATGTCAGGATGAATCTGTCCATGTGAGGAAGTTGTACAATGCAAGAAATGGATCTTTTGCAATATGACCCCTGATGAACCTGACGACCACACTACCATTGAAACTTTTTCAGGTAACTGGTCTCACTGTGACATAATTGAGCACATTATGACCTTCAAACATTTATTGCTTGATACTTTACATTTATAAATTCAAATAAATAATTAGAATATAAATTTCAAACTTCTAGACATTTCAATTGAAGAGGAAGGGTGTCCTTTGCTTGATTTACCTGTTAGTACTTTAGCCATATAGTATCATAGTACTGTGGAATGAGCTGCCAGCACATATGGAGCATGCAAGCCCATTTCCATTGTTTAAGAGAAGTTTGGACAAATCCATGGATGGGAGGGGTATGGAAGGCTCTGGCCCTGGTGCAGGTCGATGAGACGAGGCAGTTTAAATAGTTTGGTATGGACCAGATGGGCTGAATGGCCTGTTCCTACACTGTAGTTTTCTATGACTCTATGTCTCTTTTGGAAAATGTTCTCCTATCAATAAAGATCATTGAAATATCAATATTTTCTTCTGGTGATTTCATCAGTTCCACAATGCCCAGGTATATTTTAAAAGAACTTTGCCAGTTCCTTCCTATGGCACCCATAAAACTAATTAAAATTACTTTAAAACTATTCAAATAATGTGTTAGTGAAATTAAGTATATTTCAAAAATCAAAAAGAAAATGGGATTCTATACCCAGCTTTGATTACATCATAATTTCCTCGCCCTCCTCTTCTCTCTTATTGCATTCCACATTCTGGCTCCCCTCTTACCCCTTCTCTTCTCCTCACTTGTCCATTATATTTCATTGATTCCATTGTGTTTCTTGTATTTACTGTGAATGTCCACAAGAAAATGAATCTCAAGGTTGTATGTGGTTACATATATGTACTTCAATAATAAATTTACTTAGAACTTTTTGGAACTCCTCCTCCTTTTCCTTCTCCTGTGGATTACTCCCTTCTCCTACCAGATTCCTTCTTCTTTGGCCCCTTAACTCTTCTACTTATCACCTTCCAGCTTCTCACTTCGTCCCCCACTTTTCCCCAGCTTCATCCCCACCCAGTTTCACCTGTCACCTCCCTTTTACCCTCCTCCTTATTCTGGTTTCTTCCACCTTCCTCTCCAGTCCTCAATGAACATTGACTGTTTATTCCTCTCTAGATGCTGCCCGATCTGCGCAGTCCCTCCCGCATTTTGTGTGTGTCACATCACAATGATCCATTAATTGTGCTTGGTTTTACAGTATATATACAGTAAAGAAAAGGTGCATTCAATACAAAACACTGGCTTAGAGTTAAATAAACAGAAAAAGGCAAATGCTGTTTTTGAGACACTCGCGTACCTTTAGTCCCTGTGTAAATCAGATTTCATTATCTATTGCTTCACTAATATTAGCTTTAGTGTAATGATTTGGCTATTATAGACTAGCCTAATGTAGTTGACAGTGTAACAATATAAACCAAGCAGAACAAAAATGCCTCTTGGCTGCAACTAAATGGCCAGTAGCAATGCCTCTGGATGTCATATCCCAAAATTCGGTCTGCATTACTGATATAAATAGGTTTTCTCAGCCATGAAAGAAGCAGTGTAAGGTTACGTTGACAACAACACACTTTATGTCTTGCACAGTGCTGTAACATATAGAGTTGCTGCTTCACAGCTCCAGTGACCCGAATTCAATCCTGATCTCCGGTGGTGCCTGTGTGGAATTTGAACACTCAACCTCTAATGCCCTGAGTTTCCTTCAGGTACTCTGGTTTCCTCTCGCATCCTGAAGACGTGCTTACTGAAAGGTTAGTTGGTCCCTGTAAATTGTTCCCTGGTATGCAGGTGGGTGATCCACCATCAAGGACCACCCCACCACATCCGGGCCTTGCTCTTTTCTGGCTGCTACCATCAGGAAGCTGATCAGATCATATTGGTCTTACCATCTGGTAAGGTGGTAGCACACCCAGATTGGGGTACATGGGGTGTCAGGGAGGGGCAGCACCTCTGGTGGGGGAACATGTTGCGTCCTTTTCAGGGCGGTTTGTCCACCTTTGGTCCCCACCTGGCACTCAGCTCTCACCTGTGGCTCCCCGCAGCTGTTTGCATGCGACAGCGGCTACACCCCAGGCAACGGCTTCGACAAGCCGGCTGAACCAGGTGAGGGTAGCCGACGGGTCTCAAACCCTCGGTGAGATAGGGAGTTGTCTATCCCAGCATGTGAAGACAGACTCCGGCGGATTGAGCGGCCGAGACCTATGGAAGGTCCAACGGTCAAGAAGGAGGTCTCTGCAAGTGTCGTGGAACGTGTAGAGCAGGACAAGACACAGAAGACGTCCTGGTCATCCACTGCGCCTAGTCCCATCTCCAGCCGTCTCGACTCTGTCTTGCCACTGGATCCAGATGGGAATTGGGAAGAGAGAGTGAGGCTGACGCTGCGCAACTCTCCCTCACTTAAATCCAAATCAAGCGCTAGTCTCGACACCATCATAATGGTGTCGAGGTCCTCATCGATGTCAACGATGGACGAAAACACAGCACACTCAGATGCAGTGGCCTTTAAAAGGGCGACAAGAGGCATTATTGTCCTTTTTAACATCTTTTTTATGATCGAAAGACACTGCTGGACATTAGGAACTTCAAGCACTGCAGGTCTACCCCAATTAGTGAGCTGCTCGTTAGCGGAGGAGCTGGACTTGGTGTGGGCCGTGTTGCTGCCTGCTACAGAAAGGCATCAGTGTCAGTGTGGAGTCTAACTGCGAGTGATTTTTCTTGAGCATATTTCTTGTGCTCGCAAGTCCCTGTTAGACATTACTGCAAGTCCAGTTCACTGATTTATTGGCGAGTTTGATGTTGGGGGAGATGTGTGGGCCTCAGCTGTAGTGTGGACTAGGCCTCATGCTGTTGTGTTGCCTGTGGCAGCCGTCCAGAAGAGGTGTTTCCGGGGTCCATGCTAAATTGGGGTCTAGTTTCTCCCATTGGTGCTGCTCTCCACCGTTTACTCAGTGAAAGACAAACTGGATTGCATTTGTCTGTGAACTTGTTTGTCCCGACCATATCCATGGACTCAGGAACTTGGGGTATATTATAGTATTTTGTGTGACTGCATCTACATGTGCCTTGTGCTGTGTATGGCATCTGGTACTGCGTTTTGCAACTTGGCCCCAGAGGAATGATGTTTCATTTGGCTGTATTCATAGGGATTCATGTACGGTTGAACGACAACAAAACTTCAACTTGAACTTGAAGGAGGTAAAGGAGCCTTAGATCTCACACCACCAGGTTCAGGCGCATTTATTCCCTTACAACCATCGTGATGCAGCGTGGATAACTTCACTCACCTCAGCACTGAGCTGGTCACCAAACACAACCTACAGACTCACTTTCAAGGACTCCACCACACATATTCTCACTAATAATTAGTTATTATTGCTAATTTTTCGTATTTGCACAGCTTGTCTTCTTACTGCAGACTGGTTGTCTGTCAGCAACACACATCAAAGTTGCTGGTGAACGCAGCAGGCCAGGCAGCATCTGTAGGAAGAGGTACAGTCGACGTTTCAGGCCGAGACCCTTCGTCAGGACTAACTGAAGGAAGAGTGAGTAAGGGATTTGAAAGTAGGAGGGGGAGGGGGAGATCCAAAATGATAAGAGAAGACAGGAGGGGGAGGGATGGAGCCAAGAGCTGGACAGGTGATTGGCAAAAGGGGATATGAGAGGATCATGGGACAGGAGGCCCAGGGAGAAAGACAAGGGGGGGGGAAACCAGAGGATGGGCAAGGGGTATAGTCAGAGGGACAGGGGGAGAAAAAGGAGAGTGAGAGAAAGAATGTGTGTATATAAATAAATAATGGATGGGGTATGAGGGGGAGGTGGGGCCTTAGCGGAAGTTAGAGAAGTCAATGCTCATGCCATCAGGTTGGAGGCTACCCAGATGGAATATAAGGTGTTGTACCTCCAACCTGAGTGTGGCTTCATCTTTACAGTAGAGGAGGCCATGGATAGACATGTCAGAATGGGAATGGGATGTGGAATTAAAATGTGTGGCCACTGGGAGATCCTGCTTTCTCTGGCGGACAGAGCGTAGGTGTTTAGCAAAGCGGTCTCCCAGTCTGTGTCGGGTCTCGCCAATATATAGAAGGCCACTTCGGGAGCACCAGACGCAGTATATCACCCCAGCCGACTCACAGGTGAAGTGTTGCCTCCCCTGGAAGGACTGTCTGGGGCCCTGAATAGTGGTAAGGGAGGAAGTGTAAGGGCATGTGTAGCACTTGTTCTGCTTACAAGGATAAGTGCCAGGAGGGAGATCAGTGGGGAGGGATGAGGGGGGAAACGAATGGACAAGGGAGTCATGTAGGGAGCGATCCCTGAGGAAAGCGGGGGGGGGGGGAGGGAAAGACGTGTATACTGGTGGGATCCCGTTGGAGGTGGCGGAAGTTACGGAGAATAATATCTTGGACCCAGAGGCTGGTGGGGTGGTAGGTGAGGACCAGGGGAACCCTATTCCTAGTGGGGTGGCGGGAGGATGGAGTGAGAGCAGATGTGTGTGAAATGGGGGAGATGCGTTTGAGAGCAGAGTTGATGGTGGAGGAAGGGAAGCCCCTTTCTTTAAAAAAGGAGGGCATTTCCCTCGTCCTGGAATGAAAAGCCTCATCCTGAGAGCAGATGTGGCGGAGACGGAGGAATTGCGAGAAGGGGATGGCATTTTTGCAAGAGACAGGGTGAGAAGAGGAATAGTCCAGATAGCTGTGAGAGTCAGTAGGCTTATAGTAGACATCAGTGGATAAGCTGTCTCCAGAGATAGAGACAGAAAGATCTAGAAAGGGGAGGGAGGTGTCGGAAATGGACCAGGTAAACTTGAGGGTAGGCTGAAAGTTGGAGGCAAAGCTAATAAAGTCAACGAGCTCAGCATGCGTGCAGGAAGCAGCGCCAATGCAGTCGTTGATGTAGCGAAGGAAAAGTGAGGGACAGATACCAGAATAGGTACGGAACATAGATTGTTCCACAAAGCCAACAAAAAGACGGGCATAGCTAGGACCCATACGGGTGCCCATAGCTACACCTTTAGTTTGGAGGGAGTGGGAGGAGCCAAAGGAGAAATTATTAAGAGTAAGGACTAATTCCGCTAGACGGAGCAGAGTGGTGGTAGAGGGGAACTGATTAGGTCTGGAATCCAGAAAGAAGCGTAGAGCTTTGAGACCTTCCTGATGGGGGATGGAAGTATATAGGGACTGGACATCCATGGTGAAAATAAAGCGGTGAGGGCCAGGGAACATAAAATCATTGAAAAGTTTAAGAGCGTGAGAAGTGTCATGAATATAGGTAGGAAGGGATTGAACAAGGGGGGATAAAACCGTGTCGAGGTATGCAGAAACGAGTTCGGTGGGACAGGAGCAAGCTGAAACAATGGGTCTGCCAGGACAGGCAGGTTTGTGGATCTTGGGTAGGAGGTAGAAACAGGAAGTGCGAGGTGTGGGAACTATTAGCTTGGTAGCAGTGGATGGGAGATCCCCTGAGCGGATAAAGTCGGTGATGGTGTGGGAGACAATGGCCTGGTGCTCCTTAGTGGGGTCACGAACAAGGAGTAAATAAGAGGAGGTATCCACGAGTTGTCGCTGCGCCTCGGCAAGGTAGAGGTCAGTACGCCAGACTACAACAGCACCCCCCTTATCGGCGGGTTTAATAGTAAGGTAAGATTAGTGTGGAGGGAGTGGAGAGCAGAGTGTTTGGAAGGAGTGAGGTTGGAATGGGAAGAAAATGCGGTGAAGTCGAGACAGTTGATGTCCTGTCGGCAGTTGGCAATAAAGAGATCCAGAGCAGGCAGAAGACCACAGCGGGGTATCCATGAAGAGGAGGAGGGTTGAAGACGGGAGAAGGGGTCATCGGTAGAGGTGGGAAAGTCCTTGCCGAAGAAGTAGGCTCGGAGATGGAGACGGCAGAAGAAGAGTTCCGCATCATGGCGAACACGGAACTCGCTGAGGTGTGGGCGAAGGGGTACAAAGGTGAGGCCCTTACGGAGGACAGAGCACTCTGCCTCCGACAGTTGAAGGTTGGAGGGGATGGTAAAGACCCGGCATGGATGAGAGCTGGGATCAGAGGGGGAGGGGGGAGGCTGGGGGTGTCAGTGGAGAGGGGAGGGTTGGGGTGAGAGGAAAATGGAGCCTCCTAGTACCCAGGAGCTGACGATGAGATCTGAGAGAGACGGGATTGCAGAGTATTGGTGGGGGAAGGGGAGACGGGAGTCACAATAGCAGCACATAAAGACCCGGCCTGGAGTTCAAGGCTGGAGTCGCAGTTGGTGGTTGCGCAATCGCTTTGAAGGTGTCCAAGGTCGTTGCTGGAGTCCGGGTTTTGAATATTCCGCCGCATCTGTTCTCAGGATGAGGCTTTTCATTCCAGGATGAGGGAGATGTCCTCCTTTTTTAAAGAAAGGGGCTTCCCTTCCTCTACCATCAACTCTGCTCTCAAACGCATCTCCCCCATTTCACGCACATCTGCTCTCACTCCATCCTCCCGCCACCCCACTAGGAATAGGGTTCCTCTGGTCCTCACCTACCACCCCACCAGCCTCCAGGTCCAACATATTATTCTCCGTCACTTCCGTCACCTCCAATGGGGTCCCACCACTAAGCACACCTCCCCCCCCCCCGCTTTCCGCAGGGATCGCTCCCTACGCAACTCCCTTGTCCATTCGTTCCCCCCATCCCTCCCCACTGATCTCCCTCCTGGCACTTATCCTTGTAAGCGGAACAAGTGCTACACATGCCCTTACACTTCCTCCCTTACCACCATGCAGTGCCCCAGACAGTCCTTCCAAGTGAGGTGACATTTCACCTGTGAGTCGGCTGGGGTGATATACTGTGTCCGGTGCTCCCGATGTGGCCTTCTATATATTGGCGAGACCCGACGCAGACTGGGAGACCGCTTTGCTGAACATCTACACTCTGTCCGCCAGAGAAAGCAGGATCTCCCTGGGGCCACACATTTTAATTCCACATCCCATTCCCATTCTGACATGTCTATCCACAGCCTCCTCTACTGTAAAGATGAAGCCACACTCAGGTTGGAGGAACAACACCTTATATTCCGTCTGGGTAGCCTCCAACCTGATGACATGAACATTGACTTCTCTAACTTCCACTAATGTCCCACCTCCCCCCTCGTACCCCATCAGTTATTTATTTTTATACACACACTGTTTCTCTCTCTCTCTCCTTTTTCTTCCTCTGTCCCTCTGACTATACCCCTTGCCCATCCTCTGGGTTCCCCCCCACCTTGTCTTTCTCCCTGGGCCTCCTGTCCCATGATCCTCACATATCCCCTTTGCCAATCACCTGTCCAGCTCTTGGCTCCATCCCTCCCCCTCCTGTCTTCTCCTATCATTTTGGATCTCCCCCTCCCCCTCCCACTTTCAAATCTCTTACTAACTCGAAGGGTCTCGGCCTAAAACGTCGACTGTACCTCTTCCTAGAGATGCTGTCTGGCCTGCTGCGTTCACCAGCAACTTTGATGTGTGTTGCTTGAATTTCCAGCATCTGCAGAATTCCTGGTGGTTGTTTGTCAGTCTTGGTTTGTATGTAGCTTTTCATTGATTCTGTTGTATTTCTTTGTTTTACTGTGAATTCCTGTGAGAAGATGAACCTCAGGGCAGTATTTGGTGACATATACTTACTTTGAACTTTGATAGAAGCTGTGTTAATTGAATGCTTCGTGTCTAGTATAAAAACAGTGGGCAGAATGGCCTGCTTCCCAGTACCATGACTCAATCACTTGAAATAATGGACTGCATTTCCATTTAAGCTATTTCTTTGTTACCTACTGAGTTCTTAAATTTAAGATAAAAATGACTTTTGATAATCAACCCAGCTGGTAAGACGTGTTAGATAAGCTGAGTGGGGAATGAGATTGCCTGAAATCCAGTCTGATTATGACTCTGATCACTTCAAAGGCAGTAGGATTTCTTTTATGAAAAAGATAGTTCAAAAGTTGTTCCAGTATACAATTATTAGGTCACCTTTGAAGCTTCATGTGAAAAAGCTTCAATGAACCTTAAGATAATGTCTCTCCAGGTGCAATACGAATCCACTTAGCTAAGGTATTATTCAATCTATTGTGCAATGGTTAGCTGCGTATTAAAAAGGTTCACCCAGACAAGAGGTCGTGTCCCTCATTAAACCCAAGCAGGTCCCTGGAAACAATCACAGAATATTTTAACTGTCAGATTTTACATAGAAATGATTTCCTGTATTTTTATCAGTGACGTATCTTTAGTCAATATGGAGCCAGTTCCCTGCTTGTAAATTTATCATCCAGACAATCCTGTTAGCGGTAAAAGGAATGGCAATCTGGAAATCTACAGTGGGTGAGTATCACATTGTTCATCTGAAAGCAGTTTATTCTTTTTCTTGCTGCTAGCTCCATTTCCTCAATTTAACATTAAAGTTCCTCCATTTTAAAATAACCAATGTGAAGAGCAGTTCAAAGCAGGAATCTTGGCGATTCTGCACTGCTGCAATGGGTGACAATGGTACGGGGTAAAAGTTCAGCAAGAATTGCGGTGCAGTGGAGAGGACTCGTACCAAGAAGGTACTGAGAGCGTGAGTCAATGAAACAAGCAAGAAGTGACCAGTTGGTCATCTTGGCTTTACAACAGTGACCAGTAGAGCCCAGCAAGACATCACTGGCCCCACATCAACAGGAACAAGAAACAACCTTCAATTAACTCCATGAAAACAAGAGATTCTGCAGAGGTTGGAAATTCAAAGCAACACACACAAAATGCTGGAGGAGCTCAGCAGATCAAATAGCAGCTATGGAGGGATTAACCAGTTGATCTTTCGGGCCAGGACCCTTCATCATGACTGGAAAGGAAGGGAGAAAAAGCCAGGGTTAAGGGAAGGAGTACAAACTGGCAGGTGATAGGTGAGACCAGGTGAGGAGGAAGGTAGGTAAGTGGGATGGGGGTGGGGGCTGACGTAAGAAGCTGGGAGGTGGAAGGTGGAAAATGTAAAAGGCTGAAGAAGGAATCTGCGAGGAAGGGAGAGGGCACCATGGGAAGAAAGGGAAGGAGGAGAGGCATGAGTCAATGCTAACAATGGAGACAAGCTGATTTGCACACATCTGCTGAACCATAATGAGATGAGGAACTACTGGGTACTTGTTCTTTCAGAAACATGGCTACAGTATAGAATCCCATGCACTATCTCCCTTCATGTCATGCTACTCAGGGATGTGCTAATAGCTTTTTGATTGTATGTGATATTGGTAACTGGACATTACCTGTACTGTGTGTGACTGTATGTACTGGATTTTGCACCTTGGCCCAAGAGAAATGCTGTTTCATTTATCTCTATGCATGTGTATAGTTACATGACAATTAAACTTGAACCTGAGATGCAAAAGCAACAAGTTGGTTATCGTGGCTTTACAACAGTAACCAGTAGAGCTGAGCAAGATGTCCCTGGACCTTACTCAACAAGCACAAGAACTGACCTAAAATAAACTTACAGGGAAGTTTAACAATTACAGAAAATATTAATGGGCAGCCAGTGATTGAGCTCATACACTTGTGGCTATTTGCACCTTATGGATTTGATGGTCATCAAATCATGAGCCAAATTTAGTGTGATGGTTTAAGATTATTCTACAAAAAGCACTGACCCAAAAACAAGGGAGAAGATCAACCCAACTGCTATGTGTTAGAAACATTAGCAATGATCTTAAGAACTGGAGAAAGCACTATTACCATAAAAACATATTCAAATTTCTAAGTGAGTTTTTAATGAAAGTACATAGATGGTCACCATATACTGCTCTGAGATTTATTGTCTTGTTAGTATGCACAGTAGAACAAAGGAAAACAAAGTTCAAAAGTTCAAAGTAGATTTTATTATCAAACAACACTTATGCCCCCATACACATCCTTGAGGTTCATTTTTCTTGTGGGCATATTCAACAAATCTATGCAATAGTAACTATAACAGGATCAGCCAAAGTACAGAAGACAACAAACTGTGCAAATGCAAATATAAATAAATAGCAATAAATAACAAAAATATGAGATGAAGGGTCCTTGAAGGTGAGTTCATTGGTTGTGGTTTCAATAGTTGGTAGTTCAATAGTTCAATAATTTCATTGGTTTCAATAATGGGGCAAGTGGAGTGTAGTTACCCCCAATAAAATCAATGAAAAAACTACACGCAAACAAAGACCGACAAGCAACCAATCTACCAAAGAGAAACTGCAAATACAGAAAAAAATAATAAATAATACTGAGAACATGAATTGTAGAGTCCTTGAAAGTGAGTCTACAGGTTGTGGAATCAGTCCAGTGTTGAGGTGAGTGAAGTCATCCATGTTGGTTCAGGAGCCTATTGGTTGTAGAGTAATAACTGTTCCTGAACCTTGTGGTATGGATGTACTGAAGGTATATCCATGATCTTTCATGTCCTGTGCTTGAACTCCAGTGTTTGATTGAACTTAAAATACAATTGGTTCTCATGAGAGTCTACAGTGCCACTTCACTGCAACACTTTGTGCAAATATATTATGTTTCCTCAATGTCAAACTTTTATACAACAGCAAAGCTAGACATATTGCTGGAAGATGCAGTATCGCCAGGGACTACCCTTTAATGATTTACAGAGCAATACAACATACATGAGGGGTAGAGATAGGGTAAATGCAAGCAGCCACTGAGCTTGGGTGAGACTAGAACTAGAGGTCATATGTTAAGGGAGAAAAGTGAAATGGTAAGGGGAACCTGAAGGGGAACTTATTCACTCAGAGGGTCCTGACGAAGGGTCTCGGCCTGAAGCGTCGACTGTACCTCTTCCTAGAGATGCTGCCTGACCTGCTGCGTTCACCAGCAACTTTGATGTGTGTTGCTTGAATTTCCAGCATCTGCACAATTCCTGTTGTTCACTCAGAGGGCGATGTGAATGTGAAATGAGCTGCTAGCAGTAGTAGTGGATGTAGGTTCAATTTCAACATTTAAGAGAAGTTTGGATAAGTAACTGGATGGGAGAGCTAGTCGAGGTGCAGGCTGATGGGACTAGGAAGAGTAATAGTTTGGCATGGACTAGATGGGCTGAAAGACTTGTTTCTCTCCTGGAGTTCTCAGTGACACTCTATATCTGGTAATACAACATGCTAACAGGCCCAAGCTCATCCATGCTGACCAAGGTGCATGTACCTAAGCTGGTTGCGTTTGGCCTATCACCCCCGAAACCTTTCCTGGCCATGTAGTTATTCAAGTGTCATTTAAATTTTATTGCACCTGCCACACCCACTTCCTCCGGCCTCTTGTTTCTGGGCAGGGACATAGTTGTTTTCGAAGGTGGTGGTTAGTGTAATGCTATTACAGAGCTGGTGACTCAGGTTCAATTCCCACCACTGTCAGTGAGGAGTCTGTACATTCTCCCCATGACTCTGTGGGTTTTCTCCAGGTGCAGGGGTTTCTTCACACACTCCAGTGACAAACTGGTTAGGAGGTTGATTGGTGACATTGGTGCAATTAGGTAGTGTAGGCTTATTGGGCCTCTTACCTTGATGGATTTCTAAATAAAACAAAATATATGCACCAGCTCTGGGTGAAGTAGTTGGCCCACAGGTTCCTGTTAAATCTTTCCTCTCTCATCTTAAACCTGTGTCCCCTAGCTTTTGATGATCTTTCCCTGGGGGATAAAAGACTATGCATTCACCCCGTCTAAGCCCCTCATGATTTTATGCACCTCTCTAAGGTCACCCCTCAGACTCATATGCTGCAATGAATAAAGTTCTTGCCTGCCCAACCTCTCCCTATAACTCATATCCAAGATTTCTGACATTCTCAGAAATCTCGTCTGCAATCTTTCTAATTTAGTGATGTTTTTCCTACAACAGGGTGACCAGAACGGTACACAGTACTTGAGATGCGGCATCATTAACATCCTGTATAACCGGTTGATTGGGAGGGAAACAAAAGTAGTGGATCTGGCCCAGCTCATCACAGGTAAAGCCCTCCCCACCATTGAGCACATCTACACAGAGTGCTGTTGCAGGAAAGCAGCATCCATCAACAAGGACCCCCACCATCCAGGCCATGCTCTCTTCACACTGCTGCCATCAGAAAGAAGGTACAGAAGGTCCAGGAGCCTCAGGACCCACACCACCAGGTTCAGACACGATTATTACCCCTCAAGCATCAGGCTCTTGAACCAGAGGAGATAGCTTCACTTGCCCCGTCACTGATGGACTAACTTTCAAAGACTCTTCATATCATGTTCTCGATATTTATTGTTTATTATTTATTAATTTTTTCTCTTTTGTATTTGCGCTTTGGTTGTTTTTCCATGCTGTTGAGTGCAGTCTTTCATTGAATCTATTGTGTTTCTTGTATGTACTGTGCATATTTGCACATTGCTTGTTTTTCCATCCTGTCGGGTGTGGTCTCTCATTGATTCTATTGTGTTTCTTTTATTTACTTTGCATGCCCAAAAGAAATTGAATTGCAGGGTCTTATATGATGACTTATATGTAATTTGATAGTAAATTTACTTTTTACTTTGTGCTTTGTACTTTGTTCTCGGAGAGCAGCGGTCATTAACACTATGATCGGAACAATCATTTTGCAAGCATAGGATTTTTCCCTGAAATGAATTATATGATGTGTGTGTCACTGACAAGGGCAGAACCACTGCCCATCCCTAACCAATCTCCATAAGGTGGCGATGAGCCAGATCTTTGGACAATTGCAGTCCATGTGATTGTGATATAAAGGAACCTCAGGGACTTTGATTCAAGATCCAAAATTCAAAATTTAGGATTGTTTGTTGTCATTCTTCACTACATGAGTGTAAAGAAGAATGAAATTACTCCAGATCTGACACAGCATTTAAAAAAAACAAAATAAGCATTAGAAACATAATAAATAATAAATCAATCCTTTAAAACACAATGTACAAGTAACTGTTAAGTGTGGCTATATGTACATATGATCACTTTATATACATAGACTGATTGTATGTACATAAAATGACTATAGGTGTAGGAGTAACCAAACATAAGGTGAGTCTGAGAGGAAATGATGAGGTGACGAAGTACCTCTTGGCAAGAGTAACTCTTCTCAGTAGCAGAAGGGCATGTGAAATCACAGTGGGACGGTGACTGTCAACATAAGGGAAAGACAACATGCTTCCTATGCAGGACGGAACAGTGGCCAAGCACTTACCATCCATATCCTTCAAGGTTTAGACCCACTCTCAAGGATGCTGCAAGAGAGTTACTGCAATGCACTTCGTAGACAAGCCCTGTAGGTTGGTATCCTGATAGTGGGTAATTAAAATGGCGAAGAAAGGGACAGCAACAGATTGTGCTGCAACAATCTGTATGGGTCAAGCTTGTTGGATGCTGTTGGACCTTTACTCATCCAAGTGAGTGGAGAGTATTCCATCATATATACACCTATGTTATAAAATTTATGTAAATACTCGGGATGTGAGGATTCATTCTCCACAGCAAAGTTCCCTTAGAGCCTGTAAATACCATTCATCTGAGTTTCTTGATGGTCCTGGATTTAATGATGATAATGCCATGAACCAACATGGGGAAGAGATTAGTCTCCCACTTGTTGAAGGCAGCCTGGCTTAACGTTGGTTCCATAAACATTACTTGCCACGTCTGCTCCTATGTGAATGTTATCAGGTTTCGTCACACGCAGGCAAAAGCTGTCTCATTATCTGCGCCGTTCCAGAAGGAACACAGCATTGTGCAATCACTTACAAACATACCACATCTTTCTTTCTGATGCAGAGGCCTTTGTTTCAGCCTGCGATTCTGCACTGAGGAACTTCTGCTATGGTTTCACATATGCTACAATTAAGAAGCCCAACAGGACATGATATACTCCACTCTTCCAATAATTTCTATCCCCCTCCCCCTTCTCTTGTTTTTCATTCCACATACTGACTCCCCTCTTACCCCTTCTCTCCTCCTCACCTGCCTATCACCTCTCACTGGTGCCACTCCTCCTTCCCTTCCTTCCACAACAAACTCTACTCTCCTATCAGGCTCATTCTTCTTCAACCCTTTACCTTTTCAAACTATTACCTCTCACTTCAAACCATCCCCCCCAAGATACACACCAACCTTCCCTCTCACCTGGTCTCACCTATCACCCTCCAGCTTGTACTCCTTCCCCTCCCCCCCATCTTCTTATTCTGGCTTCTTCCCCCTTCCCTTCTAGTCCTGACGAAGGTGTCTTGGCCTGAAACGTTGACTGTTTATTCCTCACCACAGATGCTGATTTCCTCCAGCATTTTTGTGTGTTGCTTATCTTTATGATACCTTTTTTGTACAGATTCTCTCTACTGTACTGCAGTTGTTGCTGAACTTTTAACATCTTATGCGTGTTACTCATGATATACTCCACTGCTGACTGCAACGAGAAGGGCACGACCTTTTCTCAAATTCCCTAAGACCACAAGATCATTTTTCTCCTCATTGCCACAGGACTAGACAAGGATGGCAACTGCTCATCCCAGGCATGATAAACTAATGGTGGGTGGAGTGAATCGTGGTCATTACAGAAAACTTATTCATGCTGACAGGAATCCTCCCCAATGATACCTCAGAATATTGAAAACCATAGGTTTATATCCATATCCAGTTACTGGAGTCCAAGGTAATGCCCTCTGTAAACTACATTTCCCAGATCCAAAGCTGATGGAAACCAATATGACCATCTCTTGGCTGAAGACCTGGGTGTAGCTTTTAAGTTCTGCTACATACTGTACTTCACTACGCCAAGAAGCAAAGCACTATGATTGGCTAAGTAAGTTAATGCACATGTTAGAATTTAAAAAGAAATGCTATACGAGATACCTGGAAGATTATTAATGATTCCTTCAATGGTACAGAATACAACTGTGAAAGGAGGCTGGAAAACATTAACAGTAATAAGTAGCAACCTTGGAGGGGTCTTACAAAAAGCACGCAGTAAAGTCTACCAGACTCTGTGGGGGTTAAAGGAAGCATTTTCAAAATACAATATAGCAACACTCCCACATGGAGGGATAATTGACAATGGGTATATGAATTTATTTATTTATTGAGACAGTGCAAATTTAGCCCTTCAAGCCTACCACTCAGCAATCCCTGGTTTAGACCTAGCCTACTCACAGCACAATTTACATTGACCAATTAGCCTACCAACTAGTACGCCTTTGGACTGTGGGAGGAAACCGGAGCACCCGGAGGAAACCCACAGAGTCACGGGGAGAATGTACAAGCTCCTTACAGGCAGCGGTGGAAATTAGACCTGTACTGTAAGGTGATGCGCTAACCGCTACTGTGAAGGTAAGGGAAGGTGAGCTATGATATTTTCTGAGATGCAAGTGATGTGTTTGCACGTTGGCATTTTCACTATAACAGTTCACTATATATACTCTTGAACCAATGAATAATGAATGCTGTGTGCAAGTAAAAGAGCCAGGCACGATAGTCGGAAAGGTCCACATTAAAGGTTTAACCAACCCTGAGGTAATAGCATGAGTAATTTCTCTATGAGCAGGGTTACCATCCTTCCCACGTCTTGGAGCGTAGCTGCAATGCATCTTGTAGATAATAAGTGGAGCATCAGAAAGTGGAGGATACAGGTCAGTCTATCACAGGCAACGCCCTTCCCTCCATTGAGCACATTAACAAGGGTCACTGCCACAAGAAAGTAGTATCCATCATCAAGGATCCCCACCTTCCAGGCTGTGCTCTCTTCTCATAACTACTATCGGACTGGGGGTACAAGGGTCTTAGGTCTCACATCACCAGGTTCAGAAACAATAAGCACCCGACAACCATCCTGAACCAGCATGGATAGCTTCACTCACCTAAAACTCTCTGATCTGATTCCACAACCTATAGACTCATGTCCAAGCACTCTACAACTCATCTTTGGTTGCACAGTTTGTCTTTTTTTGCACATTGTTTGTTTGTCTGACTTTGCTTATGTATGGTTTTCATAAATTCTATGTATTTCTTTATTTCCCTGAAAATGTCTGTAAGAAAATGAACCTCAAGAATCAGCATTAAGTTTATCGGAATTAGAAATAGATTTAGTATCACTGACATATTGTGAAATTTGTTAATAAATTTACTTTGACTTTGGCTTTGAGTGGGATTGGTATGCTAGTATGAATGCTTAGTGATGAATGGGATGCCAGTAGACTGGGTTTAATGATGTCATTGGTGTTCTAGAGGAAATTATTGGGGCCACATGCCTTTTAGACTGGTGATTCTATCATTCATCCAGTCCTCACCCGCCTTCAACACCATAACTGCTATTTCTTCAGCTGCTGAGACCACACACAGTCAGATTTCCTCCCAAAAATTATCCAGCCCTTCCCTATTTTTGTTTCAGCATTCATCTTTGTTGTGTAGCCCGTCACCCTCACCTGCAGCTCAACATTGCAGTCTGGCTCCACCAAAACCCACAGTTGCCATGTCCATTAATGGTACCACAAAAGAGCCCAGCACAGCCAAAAGGGAGGTTATCTTTCTCCAAAGTTCATTCTAATGATCTTGGTATCGCATTAATAAGCACTGGTAGAGACTACAGGTCAAATCCAAAGAGTTTTCAGGAATAACGAGCCCCACAAATAGCAAAATCAATGAATCAGAATTAGTTTTATTATAATTGACATGCACCGTGAAAGTTGTTGCTTCGAGGCCGCAGTACAGAGCAAGACATAAAAATGACTATAAACACAATAAATAAGTAGATAAATAGATAGAAAGATAGATAGATAGTGTAGAAATGGAATAGTGAGGTAGTGTTCATGGACCATTTAGAAATCTGATGGTGGAGGGGAAGAAGCTGTTCCTTAAATATTGAGTGAGTGTGGGCTTTCAGGCTCCTGTGTGACTGATTGGCATTGGCTAATGGATGATTGTTGAGCAAAATATAAAGAATCTACTGCAATTCTTTGGGGAGAAGTAAACCATTATGATATATTCAACAATCTCTCCATTTAGTGTTTCATCTGAAAGATGAACATAAAACTGTCTTAGGAAGTCAAATCTATGGAAGAAACTGAAGGAAGAAGTGTTCAAGGGAAGAGGGATAGTCGAGTGGGTGAGACGATGCTAATAGTTGGTGGAACGTAGAGACCAAAGTGAGAATGGAACTTGTGGAGAGCAGGCATATGGTAAATCTATCACTGGATGAGAACAACAGCTAAGTGTTTCTACTTCTGCACAGTTCTGGTGTGATCCTGTCGTCTGGTGCCGAATGCATGTTCTCCCTGTGACTGAGTTTGCATGATGCTCTGGATCCTCTGGGAAAGGTTCATTGTCTGTTGTAGACCGGTGGCTAGAGAGTCAGGGGAAGGTGACTGGCATGTGAGAAAGAACAGGTTACAGGTAAATCAGTGGGGGAATGGGATTGATGGGACCAGCAAAGGATTTTTATCCATTGCCCTCTCACCTCTTCTCCTCCCTTCACCCTTTGTCACAGCTTGAAACATCAACTGTTTCCATAGATGTTGCTGGACCTATTGAGCTCCTCTGGCATTTTGCCTGTGTTGTTTTTTTTTATTTCCAGCACCTGTGGAACTTTGTGTTTATTGCTCAGAAGTCTGATAGCTGAAGGATATCTGTAGTGTGTGAAGTCCCCAGTGGTCTTCTCAGCACCAAGATTAGGACAGGACAGAGTAGAGTCCTGCACATTCCATCCATCTTTGAGGAAACATTTGATAAACTCACTGCACTTAGATTTTGCAAAGATTAAGGAAATAAGAAAAGAGGGGATAACAGGTCATTAAGAAATATGTGCCATTGTTCTAGTTTTTAATTTCTTGGATAATCTAAGAGGAGGATAATTTATGAAAATGAAGCCTTACTGATGGGATTTAATGCAGAAAGGTTAGTTTTGGAGACACAAGAGACTGAAAATGCTGGTATCTGGAACAATGGAAGAACTCAGAGCATCAGGCAGCCTCTGTGGAGGGATATGGACAGTCAATGTTTCAGATCCTTCATGTGAATTTATATCTTCTCGGTCACTGTTGTACAGATCAAGGAAAAAAGTCATTATACTATAACATACTAAATATAAAAGTAGCTTAAACCAGAATCAGGTTTAGTATCACTGGCATTTGTCATGAAATGTGTTGTTTTTACAGCAGCAGTACAATGTAATACGTAGTACATAAAACTGCGAATTACAGTAAATGTGCGTATATATGTATTTAAAATAGTTAAATTAAAAAAGTAGTGAGGTAGTGTTGAAGTAGAGGTCAGGAGTAAATGAATCTAATAAAGAATTTAGTGCATCATTTGGTGAAAAGAACCATTAACAACCTGTTAATTGGAACTATTGGATGAAGATATTAAGTATAAAGTTGCTGCTACCAGTATCATCTGTTTTCTCCATGAAGCATAAAACCTGTTAACTGAAGGCTACTGGTTCAGTTGCTTTTAATGCCAGTTTTTTTTAAGATCCAACCAAAAGCATACTCAGTGATATGTCAAAGGCAGATCACAACTCAAGATTAGAGAAAAAAAAGACATTAAACTCAGCGTTTGAGGTCACTGCTGTATATTTCCATCAAAATAGACATCTTATTTATTTTTTGCCTACACACCAAAACAAAGACAACAGCTGGGAAAGTTGTAAAGCACTAGTAACATGGCTGTTAAATCTGCTTCAGGCAACCCCTCCCAATCATTTGGAATCTGCTGTTTACTTCTCTGTAAACACTGTCGCTTACAGACTATCAGGCACCAGCTCTCTGATATTACCCGTCACGTATGTGAAACTGTCCAGAAACTTAACACAGTGACCTTTTTAATGATTCCTGTGCTTAAACTGTGTGCGGTAGCAGCAGTATGCATATTTAGAATCTTGTCTATTCTGTTAGTTGACATTTTCTTGGAATTTGGGAGTCTTTTTTTTATCATTCATCATAAGTGCAAATGAAATCTGCCTATGTCATGTTGAGTGAAAACAGTTTCACGCTTGGCTTCACTTACAACATTTGGTAATGAATTAAAGGGACATGGCTATCTGAGGTATCTGCTTTGCAAAACCAAAGATCCCAGCAGGAAAAGCAGAACCGAATGACAGGGAAATCATGGATAGTCAACAGTATATTTATATAGGTTCTTCAATGAAGGAAACGAAGATGGTGCTGACAAAACACGGTGACGTTTTGTGGGCAGCTCACAAAACAATTGGGTATACAATTCCTGTTCTCAAGCAACACACACAAGATGCTGGGGGAACTCAGCTGGCCAGGCAGCATCTATGGAAAAAGAGTACAGTCGACGTTTCGGGCCAAGGTCCTTCAGCAGGGCTAGAGAAAAAAAGAGATGAGGAGTAGATTCAAAAGCTGTTCTCAATTTTTTTTCTGTATTTGCACAGCTTGCCTACTTTTGCCCATTTGTTGCCCGTTTTCGTTTGTGTGTAGACTTTCATTGAATCTATTGTGTTTCTTTGTACCTGCTGTGATTGCCCATAAGTAAATCAATCTGGAGGTAATATATGGTAATAGTATATACTTTGGTGATAAATTTTTGTTGAAATTTGAACTTTGACTGAAATAAAGCAGCTGATAGACACTCTACGGATCAGACAGCATCTATGGAGAAATGAGCAGAACAATAATTAGAGCAATGCTATGTGTCTGGTAGCAGAAGGTCTGGACAGCCGCCTTTTGAGCAAGTTCAGGACTAGGAATGAAACAATACCCTTCCTTGGCCTATTGAACCAAAATATATGTACACAGAGGAAAACATAGAATATGAAACACTAAAGCATAATACAGGCCCTTCAGCCCATAATGTTATGCTGACCTTTTAACCTACTCTAAGATGAATTTAACCCTTCTCTCTTCCATAACTCTCCATTTTTGATCATCCATTTGCCTATCTAAGAGTTTCTAAAATGCCCTTAACATATTGGCTTCTACCACCACCTCTGATGCACTCACCATTCTCGGCATAAAAAACTTATCTCTGACATCCCCCTCTATACTTTCCTCCAATCATCTTAATATTGTGCCTACTCATAGTAGCCATTTCTGCCGTGGGAAAAAGTCTCTGGCTATCGACTCCATCTATCTTTTTTATCATTTTGTACATCTCTGTCACGTCACCTCTCATCCTCCTGTGCTCACTTGACCTATCCTTGTAAGAGATGCTATGTAATCCAGGCAGCATCCTGGTAAATCTCCTCTACACTCACATCTCACATCTACAGTGATGAAGTATTGGTTATGGCTAGAATCAACTCTGCCTAAGCAAGGAGCTGGACACACTGCAATTTCCCTATTGCCACAATAGGTCTACAGCCAATGTGATCTTATTAGTTCTTCACACTGCCTTGGATCACCTTGGACAATACCAATACTTACATCAGGCTGCTTTTATTGACTAAATTTAACACAATCATTCCTACAGTTCTGATTGAAAACCTTGGCCTCTGTACATCCCTCTGCAACTGGATCATTGACTTCCTCACCGGAATACAACTGTCTATGCAGATTGGAAATTACACCTCTGTTATAATAACAAATAACATTGGAAATAACTGTGCGTATGCGCCGGTCGTGCATGTAGCCTGTTACAGCTGTTCTGGCTAGTTTTCTTACTTTATTCTTCTTACTTTTTTAACTTATGTTGTTTGTTGTATTTTTTTTCACGGTAACACGTTGAAGCTGCACCCTCTCTGACATGCTGGTGGAGAGAGTTTTAGCACTGGAAATAGTTACATTCGGACACGTCTCATTAGCGGGGTATGGTCGCATTGTTTATTCCAGGGACTAGTTGATTGCGCTTATGCCGGCCGTATTAGTGAACAGAGCGGCGGACATCCCGGCTGAACTCTGGAGGAAAACACACAGAGGATGCAGAGGGGGATCAAAAAGGTGGGGAAAGAGGACCGGGTCGAGGCAACAGAGACTTATAGAGAAGAGGAGTTATCCACTTGGACTGCACATGGGCATACCCGACCATAACTTTTCCATGGAGGGCTTCCAGACCGTTCGGGCTGACCGGAAGTGCACTGAGAGCGGTAAGCGTAAAGGAGTTGGGGGCTTGCTGTTCTGGTTAACAACGAATGGTGCAATACTGGTCATATTACGATCGAAGAACATGTTTGTAGCCCGTATATTGAACTTTTTGCTGTTGGACTCCGACAAATTCCACCGAGATACAACACTGGGCATCATCGGAGGTTGTTCCAGCCTGTGGCCATTGAACTTTGCAGCTCCTCCCATGGAGGGTCAGACACCCTGAACCAATAGGCGGTCCTGGATTTATTTCCATCTGGCATAGTTTGCAAATTGTTGTTTGATTGTTTGTGGTTTTTGTATTTCTATATTTATGCTCTATTCTTGGTTGGTGCAGCTGTAAAGAAACTCAATTTCCCTCGGGATCAATAAAGTATGTCTATGTCTGTACTTCACCTTGGTGATAATCAACAGTGGCGTACCTCGAGGATATATGCATAGCCTGTTGTTCTACTCTCTCTACACCCACGAATGTGTAGCTAGGCACAGCTCAAATGCCACCAATGGATTTGCTGATGACACAACTATTGTTGGCAGAATTTCAGACAGTGACGAGAAGCCGTACAAGAGTGAGATATGTCAGCTGGTGGAGTAGTGTCACAGCAACTACCTTGCACTCAATGTCAGTAAGACCAAAGAATTGATTGTGGGCTTCAGAAAGGATAAGATGAGGGAACACACAACAGCACTCATCGAGGGATCAGGAGTGGAAAGAGTGAGCAGTTTGAAGTCCCTGGGTGTCAACATCTCTGAAAATCTATCCTGGGCCCAACATATCAATGTAGTCACAAAGAAGGCAGAACAGTGGCTATATTCCATTAGGAGTTTGAGGAGATTTGATATGTCACAAAAGACAAGTACAGAACAAATTTCTACGATGTAGCATGTAGAGCATTCTAACTGCTATATCGCCGTCTGGTATGGGGGGGCTTGGTGCAATGCACATAATCAAACTAAGGACACCCATCACCCAGGACATGTCCACTTCTCATTGCTACCATCAGAGAGGCGGTACAGAAGCCTGAATGGACACACTCAAAGATTCAGGAACAGGTTCTTTCCCTCTGCCATCAGACTTCTGAGTGGACATTGAACCCACGAACACAGCCTCACTTCACTACTTTCTCTTTCTCATATTGCACTATTATTTAATTTAACTTTTTAAATATTTATCTATATGTATGTATGTGTGTGTGTGTATATATGTATATATATGTGTGTGTGTGTGTGTGTGTGTGCTCGTGCGCGCGCGCGTTACTGTAATTCAGTTTTTCTTATGTATTGCTGCCACATCACAACAAATTTCATAACATATGCCAGTGATCTTAAACTTGATTATGATTTTAACTCTCTTTAAAGCTCTTATATCCTTCCTGGAATGAGGCGTCCAGAACAGAATGCAATACTCCACATGTGGTATAACTAGGGTTTTATAAAAACACTAAACTTTTTGAAAATAACTCAATTGTTCAGAGAACTGGTCTGATAACTAAAATGTTACATAAATTGAACTCAATAACATACACTCAGTGGCCACTTTATTAGGTACACCTTTTGTTGTTGTTGGGTGCCATCGAGTCATCGTTGACTCATAGTGACTCATAGGGTTTTCATGGCAAGATACAGAATTAGATTGTCAGGCCTTTCTTCTGTGCAGATACTTCCAAGGTTGGGACACGGCTGGATTTGAACACAGGACCATCTGCCTCCAAGTCCAGTGCTGATGCCACTACACCACTAGCTGGCCAAGTCACGCCAGTGTCTCTTTACATTAATACAAATATGTAATTAACCAATAATGTAGCAGCAACTCAATGCACAAAAGCATATAGACATGATCAAGAAGTTCAGTTGTTGTTCAGACCAAACATCAGAATATTGGGAAGAATTGTAATCTGAATGGAATAAGATCTCTGAGACCACTTTCGCCGTGGAATGATTGTTGGTGCCAGATGTGCAGGTTTGAGTATTTCAGACACTGCTGATCTCTTGGGATTTTCCTACACAACAGTCTCTAGAGGTTACAGAGAATGGAGTGAAAGAACAAAAAAAAACATCCAATCAATGGTAGTCCTGTGCGGCGAAAACACCTCATCAATGAGAGAAGTCACAGGAGAATGGCCAGACTGGTTCAGGCTGACAGGAAGGTGACAGTAACTCCAGTAACCATATGTTAGAACAGTGGTGTGCAGAAGAGCATCTCTGAACGCACAACATGTTGAACCTTGAAGTGAATGGGCTACAGCAGCAGAAGACGATGAACCTACATTTAGCCACTGCTTTAGGAGGTACCTAATAAAGTGGTCAGTGTGCATATTTTCAGCCTCCAGAACAATTTTCATGCTTTCAGCATTGTGCACTGCCGTAGTAGTACATACTCAGAAATTCACTGCTCTGTGCTGAAGATACATCCTTGTGACCAGAAACCCCCTGCTTCCCCTACCTCAGCCAGAACTAGGATTGCTGACTCTGGTTCAATCCACTGCTGAAGTTATTGCCTTATGATCTCTCGCTTTTAATCATCTCTTGTCAAGCAACTGCCTCATTGATCTCGTAAAAATTGCAACAATCATCCTGTCAGGAATTCACAAGTGTATTATAGGGAAAAAAAAACATCTTTATTTCCTTTGAACAATTTTCCCTATTTGAACAATTTCCCAGACTCCTGTAAAATGCAGTTGGATAATCCATTGAGAGAATGACTTTTGGTCTTTGAAAAGAACACTCCTTTTAGTGGTCAAAAACAACTGAGTAGCAGAACATAGCAGTAGAAAGTTACTACAGTTGGCAGTATTACACGAGAATGACCCCCGCTGTGCCTCAGAGAACAAGAGGCAGCTGCAAAAGGAGAGACTGAACATCCAAAAGACCCAACCACTAACCACAGTCACCACTTACTCTTGTCTACACCACGCCAGAATATCTGGATCCTGGATCAGCCTCTACAGCCACCTGAGGACCCACCGATAGACAATCCCTTAAATGAAAATTTTACTCAACTTTATCACTCTGACTCAAGTGATCGCAGTACTACGGTTAGGTACAAATCTCAGAATTGGGCACTGGGATTTATTTCTGGAGGACAGCACTGCACTCTGATAGTTCCACTGATACGCAGATTGCCACCGTTCACGATTGTCTCAGACGCACAAACTGTCATAGCACAAGGGATGCTAAAACTACATT